>NC_134366.1:7445243-7752604 GCF_035582795.1 Mycteria americana | reverse complement strand
GAACCCAACACAAAAAAAAAATCAAACCAGAAAACAGACTGTTAAACCCCTGTATTTTTACCTTAAACTTTTTATTGCTTACATGTTCTTACCTTCTGTGAGTTCTGATATTATTATGCCTTTGGGTTTTTCCAAACTATGAGTAGTGTTAAGTAATCTTAGTGTTGTAAAATATGCTGCCAGTACTTAAGACTTTAAAGCTGCAGGACACTTGCTCATAGTTGGGATGCTATTCAGAAGGGTTGTAACCTTCTAGGGATGTTTGATTGCTTTCTTTGAAGAGAGCTACATGACTTAAGAATAACCATGCTGTATTTATATGATGTCAGCTTGTGGTGCTAATCAGCAACGCTACATCCACTTATAATCTGTCAGAGGTGTCTGAAGTGATTAAAAACCCAATACTAGCGACACGTGCTGGGGCAAGATTGTTTGATGGGGAATATTCTGCAGAGGAGAGCAGGGTTGAGATGGGCAGGCTGTGAAGTGTGAGCAGCAGAGCAAGCTCCATAGGCTCCAATATAAGTGTGCTTGCCTTACATCTCCAATGGTAGCATAGTGATAAAAATAAAATTTCTCTTTGAGGAAGAAATGACCACCTGGGAAGGCAGTGTAACTTCACTGGTAACATACCTCTATTGCTGAGGTTTATTTTCAGGGTTGATTTAATGTTGTATGGTATTGCAAAACCAAAACAACTTCTTTCCCAGCCTGTGGTTATTTTCAGATTTGATTCTTCCTATGAATGACTTGAACTTTGAGTTCTGGCTCACAGGGTTAGAGGGGAGAGATGATGTCGGGTTATGGAAGGTGTGGCTTGAACAGATTTCTTTCTTAAGTCTGTCTTGCTTAATGATCCATAGGGAGTCCTCATGTATACGGCATAGCAAGGATTATATTGTAGATTTGTTAGACACTTGAAAACTTGGCTATGACTTGAAAAGTTATAGCTATATTGTTTTATCACTTGGCACAAGTTCTTAATATGACCCACAAGTTCCAGGAAGCATAGCAGCTTTTCTTCCTTCTCCTAACAAACTAAAAATTAAGTAATGAATTAGAAACAGTTGAGGTTATGGCACTTATTTTTCTTGGTACTCCTCTTCTGTCCCATGCCTCTTTACCTTTCATGGTTATCTGTGCAGATTTGCGTAGTTCAGTTAAACAGGAGTCTTGGTACAGGATCACAGAAGAGGAGCGCAAAAGGAAATCTTACCTAACACCAAATTCCAGCAGGGGCAATCCTGAGAAATTCTGGGTAAAGTCAAACAACTACAGAGTTGCACTTTCACCTGTTTTACATGCAGATTAGCTCAGATCCCTTCTGTATTGACTTTGGGATTACACGCCAACTGAAGTGGCAGTTTGGCATTTCAGCGAAGATGGGGGAGGGCTGCCCTCCGGGTGTAGCAATAACAGCAAATAAGGGCATCTTTTGTCAAGTGTTATTCTTTCAAACTTTTTTGGCTGAATCTGAAGTTGATTTATAAAGGGTTTTTCCTCATTTGTCAGTTATGGAAGTTTGATTCCTTTTGGCTGTCTAGGTTTGAGCTGTGTGATTGCACTGTTCCATCTGTTCAGTTGTGACAATGTACAGAGAGTTTATGTGGCCTTAAGCTAAAATTAACATCTTAAGAAGCATAGGTTTAAAAATTTGAGAACTCATACATTAAGAAGTATGGCTCCTGTCAAAATGGAAATGTTTCCTGGGAACATCTATTAGAAAATTTAGATTTTTAACATGGGATTCATAGTATTTGTGTTGCATTTCCTGCAACACAAATACATAAGTCTGTTTCATTTACCGATTTGGTCAGTTCCTTTTCTACAGGGGTAATAAATTCAGTGATTAAGTTTCTGTTGTTTTGCAGTTTTTGTTTGGTTTTTTTATTATTAAACACTTGTCATATAATGTAAACTTCTAGTTGTCATAAAGCAACTAATAACTATATTTCTTACATCTACAGTTGATAAGCATTAGTTAGTTGGTAAGCCACAGTTATTCACTTCCAAACAGACCCCTTAGGTAATTTAGATGTGATCAGTGTCACTTGAAATTATGAACAGCTAGATCCTGTCGTCAGCTGTTGAAATTAGGAATTTGAAATGTATCGCTAGCAAGATAGGAGACATAATTGCTAATTAGTGGTAGGGCAGAGTGTATGTTTTGTACTAATACAAACTGATAATTAAGCAGGATAAGAGGATTTGGAATAGCTTTAGCTGATCCATAGTCTTAGAGGGAATAAACCAAAAAATATGTAGATTAAATATTAGAGTACACAGACTGACTCAGCTTTCTCTTAATTTGGTAAAGATTCCACATCTGGCGTTACAATGAAAAAATGTAATTCTGACAGTACTACCTATACAAAATGGTCCTGCACGTCATGTCTTACAAATAGACCAACTTAACTGCTGGTCATCTGCTAGCATCAAGTTCTGAACTGTGGCAGTGAGTAATTTTAAATGCAATATTCCTTCTACAGGATGAATACTCCATATTTCCTCAGACGTACTCCATAGACATCAATGGCTACATTCTTGTTTATTCAGTCACGTCAATAAAAAGGTAATAAAATCTGTTGTGTTCTTCTGATTCAGATATTAACCAGATAAATTCTGGGTTCAGCTCCTGCCTCTGCTATGTTTTCTTTACAAGTGTTTAATTCATTCGGTATCTCTCTCCCTTAGAAGTATAGTGGAAATAAAAATTAATGGGTTTTCAGAAATTTCCCCTCAGATCCAAATGTCACAGATACCTTAATATGCAAGGTACCATGTAAGAAACGAGACAGTGCTGAACTACATTGTTTCGAGGTGTAAGTAAAAGTACATAGCGTGATTTCAAGAATAAGTAGAGTTCATTGCTCTAGCATCAGATACAAAGGCAGACTTAAATATGAACCGAAATGTCACTGTTCATTTATGTGAAGTACCCAATTAGTCGCTAGATTGGTTCCTCAGCCTTGTAGCTCGTTACTATACTGAGATTTCTTTGACTTCCTGGCTTGGATTGTTCTGGTTAACCATCAGAAACTTTCGTATAAATAGCAATATATCAGTATATGGCTTTCAGCCTGTAGACTCACTCTTGCCATGCCGCAGCAAGTATGTTATTTGAAAAATTTCCAAGAGTATCTGTTTCGTCCTCGCTGTTGGCTGCAGTCCATTCTGACGTGAGGACAGTCCATCGTAGCTGGAGTCATTTACTTGCAAGAAGCATCTCGGGCTTTGTAAGGTTTTGTCATCTTCCGTTATTTTGTCCCTTCCATCTGGTCGTCTTGCTTTGTTTAAATACTGGTCATTCTTGAATAGATCTTAATTTTCTAGTATTGTGCAGCATCTTTGTTATGACAGCCAAAATAATCCTACTATTTAAAATTTTGGTTTGTTTGAGTAAAATGATTAAGACCTTAGGCCTTTCACTCTTCAAGTAGAAGATAAGTTGATGCTTCCCTTCTACTTGCAAGGAAGCTGATCAGCTTTTTTGCAAGTGCTGAAGCATTCCATTGTCTTTTCCTCTGAAGCAGATAAAACTGGTCATCTCAAGTGCTCTTTAGTAGACTGTCATAAAATACAGGTAAAACAACTTGCCTGTTGGCTCTTCTGTGCTTGTCAAAGAAAGGATATGGTCTGGCTCTAAATTTCTGTTGCTTGCAAGGTCTTTAATGTTGAACAGGTTTTGGCAGTCCTTCATTCTTGGTTTTCATTGTTAGTTCTGAAGTAGTGAAGGGCAAGCACATGTGATCTGGAGGAGATGCAAAGATGTTAGGCTTTCATGTGTGTCTAGAGATACTAAACTACCTAACTCCTCTCTTTTTTTTTTTTTTTTTTTTTTTTTTAATCGGAGCTTCATTGTTGGTTATTCATAACTTTTGTGAAATAGGAGTTAGTATTCTCAGCCTTAAGTAGACAATCCTCCACTTCTAGAGTGTAGAGATAAATGTTCATTGATAAGTGGTACTGTGAGGACAAAAATGTCTTTGACTAAAATCAGCATAGATCCTTGGAGGCTTCTGCAACTTGTGCTATTCCCTCATTGGCAGCTAAAGGAAATGCTCTTCTTCAGCTACTCCAGTTGTTGCCTCATGCTGTCTTGAGCTTAGCAGCCCCGGTGAAGAAATGAAAACTTGTTTTCTGTAGTAGCATTCAATCAGTTAAAATAGAAGCCAAATTGTGGTGAAAATAGTAACTGAACAAGGTGTGTTAAGACTGTAGGTAGATAGTATTTTCATCAGTATTTTAGTCTTGATCTGTTTATTCCAAGTTTTTTGTTTCTTCCTTTAAATTTCAAAGTATCAATGATCCTGTCTTGTTCAATTCCTTATGTTCTGTATCAAGACAGTGTTAGGCAATAGGAAAGATCTTCCACAATACTCTGGTAGCTTAGGTGACTTGCCCAGGCAATCAAATTACAGTCACCATCTGTCTTGACTTCTGTCAAAGTGTGTATGTTGACCTGAGTATTGATCCTGCAGGGGCGAGAGCTTTGACAGCAAAGTTGATAATTTTAAGAAGGCATTTCTGTTATCTTCCCTGCTAACCTCCAGTGAGAAGTTTAAATGGGACTTGAGTAAAAGCTAACGCCCTACATTTTTCATATTCCCAGGCTCTCAGCAGCAAGATTACTGGAAGGCTTTTGCTCTAGTTCAGCTTAATTAAATTCCAATTTTGTATCTTGCTAGGTTCCATGATTTTGTGTAACACGTTTATCTGACAGCTAGTAATTTTTTTTGTTGTTGTTGTATTTCACACATTGAGCTGTTCACTGTAATCCTGTTTGCTTGTCACAACTGGAAAAGGACCTCTTACGGTCTCCAGATCTCTTGCTGTTTTGTGACTTGATTTGATGATACTCTTTTTGAATTGGTCAGTATCTGTCTTAAACTCTGCTTCTGCTCCTTCTGGTCTTAATAATTTGGAAAGCTTTCTAGAACATTAAATTGATCTGGTCAAGCCAATTTCATTCTTGGCAGTTCTTAGCAACTCATTTCTGTGTCAGAATTGTGTGTGAGTTTAAATAGCGCTTCTCTTTTGGTTTCCACCTCAATCTGTTAACAAAGATCAGCTGTTTATTCTTAGTCTTTTTACTAAAAACGGAGCTTGTGAACTATACTAGATAGGCAGATACACAGAATTGTGAAGCGAAGAGCCTGAGTTGAACAAGAACACTTTGCAGCATTGTGCACTGGAACCTCAGGTGAGGGCTCGCTGGGGTGCTGTGACTGTGGCATGGCATGGCTTTTTCTAGCTGTGCTGGGAACAGCAGGCCTAATAATGGGAAGGAAACAGTGATTGTATTGTGTTAGTGATTCAGTTATCCTGTGGCTAGTACGCTAGGTCTTTCCGGTTGCTTCAGACTGAGAAACAGTTTTGTGGTCTGTAGCAGAAATTTTTTTTGGTAGTATTTTTTATTCCTCTTTCAGTTTGCAGGGTCACCTAGTTCTATAGGTGTAGAACTACATTGCTATGTAGCAATGCCTCTCAACTTTGTCACAACCAAACTTTCATCTAACTCTTATTTTTGAAATAATTATAAGCGTGAAAGTCCAAGACAAGTGCTCAAGACCAGAATTTCACTAATACCTTTTCAGCATAAGCTCTTCGTAACCCTGAAGTCCTTTAATTGATCCCACATTTTTATGTAATCTGTAGTATCGTACTTGAGTTACTAATAGTAAGTTCTGCCAGACTAAGTCACGCTTTTGTTTGCAAAGAACTCATTTTCTTTATAGGATATACTAAAATTATTACCTGAACATGGAGAAGTATTGTGTTCTACTTAGTCTCAAAAATTATTGCTGAAGTCAGACAAATTGACCTGAAAATCCTTTTTAAATATGGTAGTGTTTATTGTTCCAGAAGTGAGAAGTTTTCATGATTCAAATAGCTTGAATAGTGTTTGTAGGCACCAGTTCTTTGAGAGCTCTGAGTTGGAAGTGTGTTTGAGTGCTGCTCTATTTTTAAGAGTTTCAATTCTAATTGAAATGCAGTGCAAGTCAAGACACTGCCTGTAGCTAACAACCTTGGAAGTTGGAAAAGTTTCGGTCCCTTTTTTGTGGTATAGTTGTGTGTCTCGTCTGTGAACCTGTGCCTCTCTCTTAAAACAAATCTGAATTGTGCATTTCATGTACCAGCATTTTTTCCATACTGTAATTAGAGGAGCACAACATCTGCTCTTCAGCCCTGTTTATAGCTTGTTCTCAAAAGTGCTAAATGTCAAATGCAGTGGATTTTGTTAGTGAGGTTTTTGGCTTCTTGGTATTTCACAGTACTGCTTCTTACCTCCCGTCATCCAAACTTCACCTTCATGGTAGGTGAACAGACAAGTATTTGAATAACCACTGTTTCTATACCATCTTGCAGATAAATTTACTCACTTTCCACGGAAAATTAGAATTTAGGCTTCTTTTGGCTTTCACATAAATAAAATTAAAGAATTCTATATGCACTAAGTGTTCTTAAAAACTAATGTATTCTTTCAAGATGAAGTGTGCTTAACTAAATACTCTCTTTGAAACTGCTTTAATTTGACATGCTCATCCAGAGTTGTTGGACTGTAGCAGTTAAATATCTTACTGCAGATACAAGCCAGATGGGAGGTGGGAGGGGCTTTTAGTGATCCTATGGTAGATGCATCAGTCCTGGGTAACGTTATTTATTTCTGCAAGTATCATAACCGGGGAGGCTATAATGGTAGGCATAAGCTAGTCTTTGCTGCTTGTAGGACCATTTTGTCTGTTGTACACAAATCAGTAAGACTTTCAGCATCTTTGTAGTTCTGCCACTCTACGTAAATTTTAAACACAGCAATCTACATATGCATTTAATTGCTTGTGTATTGGGTATTAAGGATAAACATTGGAGTGCATGTGTGACTTCATCCCTTTATTTTGCAGTTTTGAAGTGATAAAAGTTATCCATGGCAAGTTATTGGATATGGTGGGAAAAGTCCAGTAAGTAGTGACACTTTCATCTCATTTCATTGCAGGCATGTTACTAGTACTTTGTTCAGTATACTATAACTGTTCTGAAGTTCTGAACTTTCTTTCACAGAATACCCATTATGCTGGTTGGAAATAAAAAAGACCTGCATATGGAACGGTATGTGAACTCCAGTATGTGTGAAATGCAAGACAGCAGCCGGCATTCCTGTGGCTTCAACGCGCTAGTTTTGTTCTTGGCTTTCCGTAACTAAAATCAAATTGTAGGTTAAAATAAGGTACTGGCAAAGGAATTGTGTCCAGAATGTGAACTAGGAGCCATGAACTTTTGTTGTAATGTTGACTTTTGCTATAAGGTTCCAGGGACGGTCATTTAACACTTTTTTTTTTTTTTTTTAAACAAGTAACAGAAGTGTATTTTTCACAACTGTAAAATACCAGATTATATTACAGATTATGAAAACAAAGCAATGCTTTGGGACAACTGCGCTTCTGGGTCACATAGCAGTTTTACCTGGCCCAGTACAAATACACTTACTTGCCAGCAGCCAAAAGCAAATGCTCTGGATCAGACTTCACAAAACATTCCTATTACAAGCATTTATGTGCTTCAGTACTCTGAGGACTTTCCTGACGTATCATATTCCAATTCTTTTGCAAGTTATAAAGAAACATACTTTTTTTTTCTTTGGTCAGGGTGATCAGCTATGAAGAAGGGAAAGCTTTAGCAGAGTCCTGGAATGCAGCTTTCTTGGAATCTTCTGCTAAAGAAAATCAGGTAATGGATTTAAGACTCACTTTATTTGAATAGCAATGTAATGGAATGACTCAGTTTCACATAATAAAGGAAGCTAAAATATTTGCATGTACTCTACAAGTATTTTGTGTAGATGGCTGGAAACAAAATGACTGTCTGCATTCAGGTTTATGTATACGAGTTCTTCCATGCAACTGTAAATGGAAGGAGGAAGTGAAGAACTGAAAGTTAAGCTTCACTGAACATAGCAGAACAGTTAGTGACAAACTAAAACTCAGATGTGCGTGGTGGGTGGAACAGGGTCTGTGATCTGCTGCGGTTACCTTAAATAGGAGGTCATTGCAGTTGCAGAGGAGTGAGTTGGTATATGGGGACGAACCTCGTGTTTTAAAGTGCTAGGTAAGGCTTGGCCTCCCTAATGTGGGGAATAATCGTTTTGTGGGTCCATGGGGGAAAAAAACAAACAAACAAACAAAAACCAAAACAAAAAAAAACAACAAAAAACCACCAAACAAAACTGAAAAACCAACAGAAAAATGTTAGAATACAGCTGAGGCTGTCAGACACTACTGTGGTACAGCTGTAGTGAGGTTGCACAATCTGACTCAATATAACCCGCACACATTTATACTTGTTCGTTTTCTGTCACAGAAAGAAAGTGTTTAGTTACATGTTAAATAACATCTTATTCTTGGTTGCTCTAACTAACTTTCTTTAAAATGCCTCCTAAATACGTTCTGGTATTTGAATTTGTTCCTGTGGCTGTTAATAATACTTTGTCGTTGATTTGACACCTTGCGTATCTAAGCTACAAGAGCCTCCTAGTTTGGGCTTGAAGTAATGGAGAACTGCTGCAGTTTGGGGGGTGGGGAGGCGCATCTTTTTTTCCTCTTTTTTTTTTTTTTCTTTCTATTTTTCTCTGTAGGTCTCAACAGTGTCAAAGCTTTTGCTTTTTGAAAATACAGACATATGATAAGGTCAAAAGGACATTGTCAGGCTAGTTTCAAACAAATGAGTCCTTATACAGAAAAAACGCTTGCATTGTCTCATATTTAACCAAGCATATCACATCCTTGGCCTCCTTGATAACATCAGCATAATCAAAAGGGCAATCCTGTAGCTAGGACAGGACCTGTTTAAGCAGCCTCTCTTTCCCTCTCCCCTGTCCCCAGAATCAAAACAAATAGCTTTTGTCCGATGTCTGTTGTCTACAAGTTACTCTACAAGTTACTCAAGTTATTCTACAAGTTACTTGAGTAAAGTTGGATTTTCCCTGGAAGAAAAACCTGGATTTTTTTTTTCTCCAGATATGGAATACTTGGAGTTAGTTTATTGGTACTTCTGTTTCTGGCTAAGACTTGCATTAACCTTGTCAAAATTGGGCATGATGAAAACATGACATTTCTCAATATCTTCTCTGTATGCTGGAGAGCTTCAAATGCATACCCAAGGAAACTAAACTGACAGTGTAAAGAATAAACCAGTTAAAAACATCTGATTTCCGACACCCCACCCCTTAAAACAACTTAATACTTCTGGATTAGGCAAAACTATTGCCTGTACTCTTTTTCTTTTGCAATATGTTCACAATGTGTAACAGTGTAGCAATTCATATCTAGCAGAATATCTTACTGATAACTTCTCTGAAGTTTGTATTGTTCTTGGTTCAAGAAGAAAAAAATTGGGTATATTTATGCAAAGAAGCTACAAGCTTTATATGATGCTTGGCATGTCTTGCATATTAAATTGCTGCACTAACAAAGACCCATTGACTGCCATATATTTGTGTCTCTTCCTTAGGCTCAGGCTATCTGTATCAAGTTATGCTGCCAGCTGAAATTTATATAGCAAACTTCGTAGCCTTCAGGGAAATCAGAATGACAATTGTATGTCAGATATTCAAAATTCTGTACAGTCCTGTACAAATCCCACAAAAAATCAGAAGTTGTATTCATTCTTGCTGTCAAAGTTGTTCTTACCAGGTCTTCCTCTCAGCAGGTTCCTTCAGGATAGCGATCACAGGTCGCTGTAAATTCTGTCCCTCTGGAGTCAGATGCAGGTTGCTAGAAACAGGTGCTTGAACATGAATTCCTCCTTCATGCCTCTTACATAATACACTTGGTAAATTTGTCTGGCTTCAGAAGTTTGGGAGATCATATGTCACTTCTGAGATGGGTGCCCACAGCATGTGACCATCTTTCAGGCTCTCTGGCATGCTTCCTTCGGAGGCCTGGGATGTACAGAAGAAAGTGTGAAGGAGCCTAAAACTGGGGCAGCTGCCTTAGTCTTCTTGCAAATGGTTGTGGAGGAATGCTCACCTCTGAAGAGGTGAAAGATTGAGCTTTGAGAGCAAAGTGTGGAGCCTAGAGCTGTGAGGTGCTAGAAGGCACAGGAGACACCAGCCATTGTAGCATCCCTTCCTATGAGTTAGCCCAGGAGCACTTCTGAACTCAAGCTTTTTTTTTTTTTTCCCCCCTGCAAATCCTAATTTGATGGGATCAAAACAGCTGATATATAGACCTCTATCAAGACAGGATATCTTCTCTTACTCTGAAACTGTCGCCGGTTTGGAGGGAAAAAGGGTTTATTTTGAACTTAGTAACAAGGCGTGGTGGTGTTCTCCTGGTACTGAATGTTCACCTTATGTAGGTCAACATCACTGGAAAGAGAAGTCTGTCAGCACTTCTTTCTTGGAGGTTCATCGAAATCTTCCCCTGTACTGGCTTGGTACAGCAAATGTAACTTGCCTATCAAGATTAAGTCTGAACTCCTTCCAAAACTGCTTCAGATTCTGTTTGCTTTACAGAAAGCTAATTTGATGCTTAAAGGGATGAGCTGGACTGGACTGGGAATTTAGAGCTTAAGAACTTCAGCAGAGAGCTCAAACCTTCCTGGCTGGGGGGAAGTCTGTTAATCCTTTCTCTCTGAAACCTAGCCATCTGTATTTGATGGACGTGGAGCAAAAGTATGACAATTTCTAGTGTGCTGGTCTGAAATTGGTTTGGTATGTGATGTGCTTCACAGCAGCAAGGAGAGTAGGTCTTGCTACAGGGGTTAGACCAAACTCAATCAGCTATGTGGTCTATCCTTTATAACAGCTCTGTTCACAAGGAACTGCTGAAACCAGAGAAGGTGTTCCCTATAACAGTTTCTGATAACAAAGGCTCCTTTCCCCCTAAAAGGGAGTGAGAGAGCATTGAGTCTTCTCCCTTCCTGCTTTGGCCACCAAAAAAAACCCCAAAACAAACAAACAAACAAAAAAAACAAACAAAAAGAAAACAACAAAAAAAAAACTTTTTGGAGCATCTGTGAGAGTCCTAGGAGCATAGCCTCCTATATTGGGCAACTGAAATAGTTCTATAGTTTAACTTCAGCAAACTAGTCCTATTCTGCCAGGAGTTACCAAAAGATACCACATTCCAGAAATAGCATGACTTTGCATAGATGGAAGGCAAGAGAGGCAAAGATCAAAGCTGCGGTGAGGATAAATGGGAGCGGCTGGCAAGAGTTCCCAAGGTCAAATATATTTGAGGCTATGTATCAGCTCATCCAGACAAGGGTGACCTGGTAGGGCTTTCGGAGGAGCCTGCATATCAGCAATGTATCAGTCATCTAGGGAAATCTCTGGGCTTTGAGAAGGCAATTCGGAGACTTAATGGAAAAGATGTCTTTTAGATTACTGCTGGGCTATTATTGTCATATTTTCTCAAGCTGCTTAATTATTACTAGATATGTTGAACTGCTTTGGCTACCTTCAGGAGCTTTGAGCCTTTCTTGTGGAATTCCCTATGTTTTCACCTAAGCCATAGTATAGTACTTCATCTTAATCCCAGTACAATAAATGGTAACTGTTTGAAATACAACCAGAATCCAAACTGGTCTTAAACCCAGTTGAAGCTGGGAGCCAACTTTTACTGGAAGCATTTAGGGAGTAATGAGCAGCCAAATTGTGTTCATCAAGTTACGCAAAATTCATTAGATAAATTTGTTTTAGAAGGGGCGAAGTAGCAGCAAAAAATCTACTTCTTGCCAAAACAGAGCTCTCTTAAAAAGCAATTGCTTGGGCATTGCTTCCTTTTCAAGAGTAACTTAATCGTCAAGCTCAGACAATGCAGTGCTCAGTCCATGCTTCAGAGCAGTTTGGGATCTGAGCCCCCCCCCTCCAGGGGTCTGAAATACTTACCTGGGAGAATGTGTTTGGACTAGCAAAGGATGAAGGGGTGAAAACCTCTCTTCCTTACCTGACTGTTGTTCAAGTTCCTTTGCCCAGTTCTGTGCCAAGATAAACTAGTAGTATGAGCAGTTGAGAGTTTTCTCTTTGCAATAATAGAACAGTTGCATAGTTGAAAAATACGGCATACCAAAGGACGAGCCGACTCTGGAGGCTGTGGGCTGGATTTGGGTGTTTGCACCTTCCTGGCATCGTGTTCCCAACTCCCTGCTTGTGTGCAGAGAGAATTGCACCTCCTGAGCTGTCTGTCCCGCTCGCACCAAGGGGCACATCTGCACAAGCGGTCGAGCTGCTGGTGTCTTGCACGGTGCTAAGCTAGCAGGCAGCATGCATTGCCCAGGCTGACATCTATTTTGTTTCCTTAGGGGAGAAAGGTAGAAGAAAGCCAGATGGCTTTCTGTAGGCTAGGTGTGACCCACATCCTATAATTGGACCATATGGAGACAGATGCGTATAAAGTCTGGCTGCGTTCTTTATTCCTTGTCACAAAACACAGCTTCTTGTGTTGTTTAAAAGCTCATTCTGAAATACTTCGGCGTATTTGGGCTGAATTACAAATTCCTAAGGGTTAAGTGTAGGACAGTGATTAAACCTCTGTGAATACATATTTTCTGTGAAATGAATTAAAAAGCCCTGTGAACTCCTACATCTGAGTGTTTCAAATAGCACATCTTTGACAGAGAATGTACAGCTTCTTGGTTGACAGAATAAGTTGTAGCAGTTGGTTGGGGTTTTTTTAATAGATGCTTTGAAGCAGAGGTATAAAGAACTTGTGCATTAAAATGAAACCATTGAAAATGTCAACTCCAAATAGGGAAACATTGGTACAATATATTTCTAAATTGGTATATCGCCACGTTTTGATTAAGGGAAACTCTTCATTAGTGGCACCAGTTTGATAGCAATTGCAGTCCTGACCATGGTTCTGGAGTCTAATTTCCCCAGGAAATGTATTGAATAGGACTGGACTAATGAGCCACTTCTGTCAGAGTCAGTTGGGATTGCAGGGAAACTTCATTATACGGAGAAATACTCTATTTCCACCTGATGAATTATTTTAAATAGTTCCAGAGAAGTACTGTGCACGAACAGTATAAATATGGGAGACTTCAAAATTCAGTCTAATCTTGTTAAGATTGCTTTAAGATTGTTGTGGGGCTACTTTAGTCGATGGGATTAATTCGGAAGTGATCCAATTAAGAATTATACCTTGTGGAGGCGGAAAAACATCTGTCAGGTCAGAACACATAGTCATAAATCACAGGCTGCTCTTCAGCCTGCTGATTAAAACCAACAAAACCCCCTTTTTATCCTCTTTCGTAATGTGACTGCTTTTATATAATGAATATACTTTCCTTCTTAAGGAGCGTATGCTTGGAATTCATGAAACGGATGGCTAGAGGTTAGATAAACTTAAAATGGCATGTCTGAGATGATCGGGAGACCATTTCCAAGTTGAAGATTCACATGCTGAAGTACTGATCACATGGGGAATCTGCAGCTTGAAAATACCATAGAGGAGAAAAGCACTGTAGAATTGTCCTTGACTGTAGTGCAGATTTATTCTTCTTTAATTATTTCTAGGCAAGCTCAGATGCTGCATCTTGTAGTTGTAGTTTCTGCATATTCTGATGGAGGGTAGTGTACCATTTTGAAACCCTTCAAACTAAGTGAATCCTGAAAATACCAGATTAACTGTGTAAGGTACTTACTGCAAATAGCATTCATGATATTGTCCCAGACACCTTACTCTCCCCATCTTTCAGTATCTTTCAAAAACAAACCAACCCCCACCAAAAACCTATCTACGCTTAATCGAATTCTTCCATAAAAATCTCCTGAATCACTCAAGTGGTCTGACATCCCTTCTTAGTGTCTCTGATTCAGTTACAATTTCCCATGAAAATAAGTTTATCTTTCCATCTGAAGACTTTTAACTTGTACTCACTAGGAACTCACTAGGATGTGTGTGTCGGGGGAAGTATCGCCCTTCTGAGCCCAAGCGCTCTGTTTCATCACCTGGAGTTTCGGCCTTTTTCACCAGGCTGCTTTATGCTCGGTGCGGAGGGAGGAGACTCGGCGTAGGCCAAGCGGAGTTGATAGCAGAACAAGTGACTCCTACTCTGAGAGTACTTGGCCGCCTTCCCTCGGAGGAGTGAAGGGATCCATAGTGCTTGTGTGGCTCGCGATTTTGCAGAGGACTGTTATAATCCTGTACGTTCCACGCAGTGAGCTAGGATGTTTGTGTGAGCCTGACCATGTTAGCGATGGCTATCTATAGTTGAAGCTGTTGAAAATATAAAACCTCTTTCTGTCAGAAGAACTTTATCAAAGGATACGGCTTAATATTAGACAGTGGCTAGTTTGGCTCGTGTTTTCTCCTTGTATTCTTGCACTGTGTCTCATACTGGTCTTACCTGTAGGTAAGATGAGAAAATCAAGAATATTAAAGTAACAGTCATATTGGGCCGTGCAAAGTTAGTGTTTAGAGCTGAAAAATCTGCTGCCTTCTGTAATTACTTGGAATCTTAAAGATTACTTAGAGGAGATGAATTGGTTTATTCTCTAGAGCAGCACAGCGTCAAAATCTTCAATGCTGTCAGTCACTCAGCACAAGCTCACTATTTAAAATAAAGCTGAATTATAGTTATTCTATTACTCTGTTGTGAGTATGGCTCAGTTCAAACTTGCCTTCCCTGCAGTGATAGAGAAAATAGTTGAGGATTGCTGTGGAGAAGGGGGATACACTTTTCATCCAAAAGGTTGTGTTCAAAACTGAAATTACTATATTTTCCCTCTTTGATTTTGGAATCAGTGTTGGATGTGCATTTATCTGATGGTGTAGCCAGTAGAACTGCTAACATTTTCTATTACTATTTTTTCAGTAAGTGGGCAGTTTCTTCTTACCTACTAATCTTGTACTGTCTCTTTGCAGACTGCCGTTGATGTTTTTAAGAGGATAATTTTGGAGGCAGAAAAAATCGATGGGGCAGCTTCACAAGGGAAGTCTTCATGCTCAGTAATGTAATTCCACTGCAAAACCTGAAAACACTGGGAATACATTCTACCTGAAGAAGCAAAACTGCCCATTATCTTTAAGGATAAACTATGCTTCTTTTTTTTTATTTTTATTTTTTTTCTTCTGTTAACCTGAAAGATAAACAGTTGGTTTGGAGCCTTTCCCTTCCGATTATGTTAAACTCTGACTCCTGTGCAAATGGCTTCACTTCCATTTTCAAATTTTAAGCAATCATATTTTCAATTTATATATTGTATTTCTTAATATTATGACCAAGAATTTTACTGGCATTAATTTTTCAGTGTAGTTTGTTGGTTAGAATAATCATCAAAATGATGCATATTGTTACACTACTATTAACTAGGCTTGGATATCAGTGTTTCTTTGTGTTAAATGTATACTTGTAAATAAAATAGCTGCAAACCTTATGTTCTGTTTATAATTTTTTTGTTGATTACTCCATATCAACTTCTTTTTGTGAAAGATGTTCACCTGCTGACCTTAAGAGGAGGTGTGAGATCCTTGGAGCCATTGGATTGTTTGACTGTTGTTTGGGAAGTTGTTTGTGAGCCATCTGAACCATTTTTGCTACTAGAACTCGAGGCTGGCCGAGCAGCTCAGCCGTGCTTTGTGCCCGTTCATGGGAAGGAGGCACAAGGGACACCTTTGATTTGGAAGGGAAGGCTTGGGTTTTCAGTCAGACAACCCGCACTGTATTTTTCCTCCGTAACTAAGAGTTACGGAGTACAGAGTACGCAGATCTGTCCCAAGCAATGGGCCGGTGTACGCCTGCGCTACAGACTGTTCACATGGACTTGTAACTAGGAACGCTTTCAGGACGGAGTGGATTTATCCAGGTCACAAGCATAGACTTGCTAAGAAAACAAAAATGTCATTTAAAATAAATTGCACGTCCTGAACAAATTAATGTGGATTGTTTATCGTGCATTTCTGTACTTCTGCATCTGGACAGCACTGGTTGGTAGAGGTGAGTGGTCTCCTGGCACCTGGCCGTTCACAGTGTCAGCGTCTCAGTGCGGCTCTGGCAGCTTCACCTAACCAGTTGCAAGTGTTTGCTTGGCTTTTGGACTAGAGGCTTTAACAAGCCTTTAATCTCTTAAGTCTGGAAACAAACTATTTCAACTATATATTTTTTTTTTAAAAAGTGCAGTTGACCTACTTTGTATTTCAAAATGAAACAAACCCCAAAACAACAACAAAACCAAACGAGGGTGATTTGGGGAACAGTTAATTAAATGTGAGGTGTTTCTCATGCATTTTTGTGTCTATTTGAAAACTTGATTTCCAGCAGGAGTAAAATGGAAGGGAAACTTGCAATGTTTTTGCAGCCAGAATTAGCTTTTGCATTTTGGTCTGTGCTAAAAGATACAAATTCAGCATGTCTCATCTCTTCATTTCTTGTACAGTGGTTCCCTCATATTATATAGAAGTTTGTCTAAACCCCTCAATTAACTGAGTACATAGAAAAACTTAATATTTTCTTTGGTCACCACTAGATGAACTAGCTTCTTGGCAAAAATGTTGCCTTTTTCCCTCCATTTAGGGTATTTCCCAAAGTTTCTGAAAGCTTCTTTGTTATCTGAATTTTGATGCCTTGTGCCAAATACAGCTTCTGTGGCTGGTTGCTGGTCACACACGATAGATCGCTGAGGTTCAGCAAAGGTTGGAGTGCTCGTTCTGGGAAACCCGTACAGGCTTTCATTTCAGAACCAGACTGAGCTGGGGCTCTGCAGTAGGTTTCCTTCACAAGAACCTGCAACACTGGAACAAGCGTAATTTGGCTGATAATGAAGTTGCTGAGGATTCAGAAAACGATCTTCTGTGGAACTTGATGCAATATGCATGTGTTTGGTAGTACCTTTCATTGCCTAATCATGAGGTGGTAGATGACTTGTTGCGTGGCCAGACTCTTTGGTATCGCATCATGGACGCAATGTCGTGTGGTCTACATCAAAAGGTAGAAGTTGTGGAATACCAGTGTTGAAAATTCATCAGCATACCTTGTTTCCTTTCCTGTTGCTGGCTCATCCAGTAAGAAACGTAAATTATTCCACTCATCCAAGCCTTTCTCTGCTAATAAGATCTGAAGACCAGCTCTGTGCAAGTTTTATGAAATGCGTAGTCGAGCGTGATCAGTGAACTACTTGTCCTTTGCTCTGTGGAGCTTTCAGCTGCTTCTCAGGATGGCACCTTCCAGCAGTTGGGGTCTTAATAGAGGCTGGTGCAGCCTCGTGCTTCCCTATACTGACTTAAGAGCTGGCACGGGTTAGGTTCTTCACTGGTAAGCTCTAAAATGGGGTGGTGGGCAACCTTGGAAGCCCTATGTTATGTACAGAGGCAAGAAATCGGTGTCTAGCAAACTGCTGCTTGCCTGGAATTGATGAATTTATACAGCCTTGTCTGGCAGCTGCCCTGATCCTTCAGAGGTTTCTGGAGGATTGCGATAAATGGTGCACGGATTAAAAGGTAAGTCACAAAGGAAATAAGTTCTCTGGCCCAGGCTAGAAAAAATTTGATACACACTCAATAGGGCCCAGCCTTATTCTTAAGGGATGATCATTGGCAAAAGGGAAAGTGCAAAGATCCTTTTCCTGTGGAGGAAATGAGCAAAATTTAAGTACCATAAGTCAAGTTAAATTCCCATTGACTTGCATGGATTTAAAATGTGCTGTTCTGGAAATGAGTCCTGCCTTGCTTGAGCTCCTGTCCAACTCCGTGCTTTGCTGCGTGAATACTGAGAAACCTCTCAGTACCCTGAGCCCTGGAGACTGAGCTGCCCATCTCCCGGCCTGCCATGCATGCAAACGCTGAGGGCGAGGAAAGCGGTGGGGCAGGTGCAGCTCAGCAAGCGGAGGATGGACTGCAGGCAGAAAGTGCATACGCGATCCTTCTTTTTCCTCTTGTGCTTGTTTCCATGCATAGCAAAGTTTATCCCTGCCTGATTAACTCCACAACGGGGAAGGCTTGGAGGCAGTCGGCTTTGGGTCTGCGGAGTCTTCTGCCTAGCGCCTCTTCCCAGCTTCTGGCAAGGGTTGGTGAATGCACGCTGGATAAGAAAAAAGCTGGAAAAGTGTTTTTACTGCTCCCTTGTGTCTGCAGTAGCTGTGGTGTGGTATCTGGATCTTAAGTCGTTAGCCTTATGTCGTTCCTCAACCAAGGGCAGGGGAGCGTGGGCTGAAATTGGACTTCTCTGAGGAAGTTCTTGCAGCATTGGAGGCAGTGGTGAAGACTTCAGGCTTTCCATTTTCTAGTTTCTTTGAACAGAGAAGTGTCTGTGTCCAAACTTGCGCTCTGGAAGTGATCAAGGACAACTTTCGCAGTTACCCTTGTTTCTGGCCGGGGTGAATGTAAAACATCCAGCTGGGTCCATCCCAGCTTGCAGCAGTTTCCTTTGAAGTGCAAGATGGGCAGCAGCCCAAAATGCGAAGGGTAGCCTATGTCAAGGTGCGTATTTTTGTGTTTTCACCTTCTTTAAAAGAAATGTGCAATCTCACCCCTTTGTCGCTAAAGAATTAGTGCTGCTGCTCCGTGCAGATGTCGCAGGCTGCTGTGCAGCGCGGTAGGAGCGCGGTGCAGGCGGTGACGATGGAGCCGGGCTTGCTGGGCTTAGCCTGCTAATTAGCAGTGCTGTAGCCTCTCGAGAAGGAGAAATCATCAGGTTCTAATTAGTCCTTATGTAATCAGTACTGCTCATCTTCAGAGCATTTTGCTAATACTGACTTACTCTTCACAACCTCGTTTAATAAGGTCAAAATTACTCCCCTTTGACAGCTGGGGAGGGGAGTGAGAACCTTTGCACAGATGCCTTCCACTCATTATGGGCACGGTGGAAACATGGCTAAACTAGGTCTGGGTGATGGGTGTCCTCAGCATCCAGCTTTTTCTTAGGTCTCCTTAGGTTTCCCTACTAGAACCCTTCCTTTTTGAAATAAGTTGAAAATTGAAAGGATTTCACCCAAAACCCCGGGCTTTCTGATGTTTTCCATAATGAAATCCAAGCCCCATCTCAGTCCGATGCTTGCTGTGTGATGAGCTGCGCTAATACTGATCCCTAGACAGAATATTACTGAAAACAAGCTTTTGCAGAGTTTTTTCAATATCCATCTCTGTAATGCTGCTAATAAATATTTGGCTAAACCTGAACAGCAGGTCCCAACTCCAAGGTGAGGAACTATTTTTCCTAGCGGGAACCTGGGCAGATCTGAACCGTCATTCTGTGACAGGGTTTGCTCAGGCATGAGGAGGTTTTTTGGAGTCTGTACTCCACGTGGGCCGACGTGAGGTGTTGCGTGGCACAGGATGGGTGGTGAGTCAGGGCATGGGATGGCCACCCTTGGTAGAGATACTGCACAGACTCTGTGTCTTGGTGCATCCATGATGAAGACCAGGCGTTGAACCCAAAACCATCGCCCGGCAGCTGATTCCCATTTCCAGCAACAGGTGATGCATTCTGCCAGTGAGGGTGTGGGTTGAAAGATCCTTTCTCTGCTTGGTTTGCAGAGATGTTCTGCAGTTAGTGTAACCAGCCTCCCCAGCAGCTCTGGGAGGCAGCACGTGGTGTACCCCAGCACTGGGAATGGATTAATCACCAGTAGAAATTAGTGCTTGGGCAACTGGCGTGAGGTGGGCTAGGTCTTAATCGAGCAATGTGGATTTAATATAGAAACTTCCCTTGAGTCATAAGGATGGTTTCTCACTCTGAGGTCTGTTGCTGCTCTGAAGTGGCCCACAAGATGTGCTCATCCTTTTCAGCAGTGAGCCAAAAAATTTTCCATGGGAAGGAGCTAGAGCCACGGCTGTTCCATATCTAATGAGCTAGAAGTATCTCGTTCTGAGGTATGTGAAGAAATCTGTGAGCTTTTTAAAGCAAGATGGCGTTTTGAAAGCCCCCAGGTACGGCTGTTTCCTGTGCTGGGTCTTACGCTGCTTTGCAAATACTAAAAGCTCCTCCAGAAGCTGAAGCGTGGCCCTTTCAGAGGATGCGGTGCAACTCCTTGGCCGTTGGTCGCTTAATTATTATTTGTGTGGGGTTGTACTGGCCGTAGCAGGTACCTCTGAGCAGAATGCTCGTCCTGCTCAGCCTCTGCTAAGAAATATTCCCGCTAGCATTAGCGAGGTCACTCCCAAAGATGCACCTCCAGGAGTTGTGCCCTGCTCTCTTGAAATCTCTGTGTCAGAGAAGGAGCGAGTTTGGCGTCTTCCTGCCTTAACTCGGGTCCTTCGGCAGCATCCTTCTGCCAGCACCACCTAACACTCGGGATTACTGCGAGGTGTATTGCTGGGCCAGACACGTGCAATGGCCACTGTCTGCTGAGCTGCACAGAAAAATCACCCCCATAAATCCTACGTAACATCCCATGGAAAGATGCGGTGGCATCTCACGGCTGCATTTTGAAGGCCACCCAGCCTGGGCTTATTTATGCCGAAATAACCTTGCTCGCAACCCCTTGGCGTGTAATGGAAATCACTTTGTAAGAGGACTAGAGCTGTACCCAGACCCTGTGCGTAGGTGGGATGTGGGGAGGAGAGTGGGGTGGTGGCCAGGAGCCAGCACGTTTATCCAGGCAGGGTGTTTTTGTCCTGGATGGTGGAGTTCTGGTTTCTAGCGTGGCTGGGTCTGGTGTTGGCACCGACAGTGCCTCGTGGCATCGAATCCTTCCTGCCCAGGTTTTGTTGGGGACGTAACTGCAGGGTTACAAGGGACTTGAAATCAACCCTGGCCATCTCGCGTGGTTGAGGTGTTCGGTTTTCTCACCCCCCTGGTTCTGGTCTGGACTCGGAGCAAATCGTCTCTGACCGCCTCGCTCTTCAGCCTTGTAGCAGCAAAGACAGGCAGGGATAGCACAGCCCGGAGCCGCCCCTGCAGACATCAAGCTCAATTTCTCTCTCCCTCTAAACCAAGACGTGCAAAAAAACCTCAGACTTTTGGGTTTTGTTCGTTAAAGCCTTACGCTCAAACTTGTAAGTTCATGTCTCCAATGCTTCATCCTTTAAACAGCCGCAGCAGAGCAGGGCTGCCCGCGATCCTGTTAGTTCGGGGCACCACGGTCGGATGCGATCCTGTGCCTGGGCACGAGCGGGAGGCGAGATCTGCCCCAGCGTTGCGTGCCTGAAAGGCTGCTAGCGGCCGCAGGCTCCTCAGGCTGCTCCTTTATCTCCTCCATCGGCAGCCATTCCATCCTTTGCAAGGAATGAAGGGTTTTTTTCCCACAAATTAGGGTTTGCCGTTCTTCAGTATTCTTTTTTTCCCCATCGTTTTCCTTTTTTCTAGAGACGGGTCCTTTGTTGTTTCATATCTTTAATGTGGTTTCTCAAAGAAATGAGACTAAAGTTGTCGCACCCTCTTTCTATCTCTCCTAAAATAGCTTTTGAACCTGCTGGACAACTTCTAACAAACCTAACAGCCGGGCACAAGTCTCAGATACTTCACGTTCCTGCAGATTTAGTTAAAGCTCGCAGCTTAGGAGAAACGGGAAAATCCCATCGTGAGACAGAGCCGGAGGAAACCAGGTTTTTGTGGTTCCATAAAAACCTCCTCCTGTGGTAATACTTGCTTTACTGGGTACTTTAGGGCCAGTTTGTCATGGATGTTGTGGGTCTTCCTCTCCAGGCACTAAACAGCTCATGGCCAACGCCAAGAGCACGTGGACCATTACGACCCCCGTGTTTGGGACTGTTGGGTCCCAACACCAACGACGGTGCCACCTCGTCACCCTGGTGCTCCCAGCCATGGCTCAGAAGAAGGACACATCTCCTCCCCTCCCAGGACACCAAGTGCAAGGCTGGCGCGGAAGGGCTGGTTTTGGGGATGCTGCTAATGCCCCCTGCAAGTAGGACTTTCCACCCACTGTTACTTTTCTCACACCACCTGGTGACTAATTTAGCAGCTAGAAAATAACACCAGCATTTCAATGAGGGTTTGGGTAGGTTTTTTTAAATTAGATGGGGCTTTTCTTCATTATTTCCTGCTTCCCATCAGAACATGTAAATGTAAACAGCGTTCCTGTGATGCCAGGGCAGGTTTACCCGTGTCAGCTGAAGGATGTGTATCTTCTCCAAACGCAACGTGCCACCTCCCTCCTTCCTCTTCCAGCGCATCCCAGTCAACGCGACGTCTTCCAGCTCAGCCTACGTGTGCGTGCACACGCGCTTATTAACTTTTACAATTTAATTGAAAGGGCGGCGTACGTTTAAGCCTTAATAATTACATCCTTTCTTTCCAAATGGTCTTTCATCTCGAAACGAAGCAGTGAACAAAGGCAGCAGAGTAGGGTTGCCGAGCGAGGCCGCTGGCATGCGTGTGGATGGAAGTGACCTGCCGAGAAACGAGTTCTTAGGGTTCGGATCCAAAGCGTGTGCCTGACGGTCCGGGGAGCGGAGTGCCAGTGGCGGGGGGGAGGTGACTGGGGCCCCGTGGGTGACGACGAGGAGGATTTGATGAGTAGGAGCTGGGTGTGAAGTCTCTTCCAGAGCTATTAAATAGCATAAAAGAAAAATTTCCTTTTAACATGGTGCCCTGGTAGGTCTCTGCGTGCTGGTCCATGGGCCACCCCCATGCATTTGTCTTTACCTCTTCTTAGCCTGACTCATTAATATAAACTGACGGGATTTATGGGCTGGGGCTTTCTTTTGCTACTTGTCCTGAGAATAAGACAGTTAAAGTCTCTGGATGCTCTTATAACACAAGAGAGGGGAATAGGAAACAGCTTTTCCTTGCGCTGGCATTTGAGATGCCAGACTCTGAAGCTGTAATTGCAGCTCTACGGGCCATATTCGTTTATAGTCAATGGTATGGCTTAAAAATCCCTCTAATCCTGACTCATATCTGTGTCTTGGTGCTTCAGTGCTGAAAGATCGGAACATTCATAAAAACGATGCTCGTGAATAACAGTGGTGGGTTTGCAAGCCCAACCTTTGTGCTTCAGAGGGGATGAGGTCCTCGGCTTTCGGAGATGCCATTTAAAGACGTTCGAAGGTTGAACAAGAAACCATTGCTTTGACGGATGGAGTGCAAAGTGTTATTGGTGAGGAGTCTTCCAAGGATGCTTGCTTTTGGCTGCCACACTGCATAGGCGAGAAGAAGCTGGGAAAAAACAGTAGAAAGAAGCAAACCTAACACGGAGAAACTAGGTACCATGGTTAGAGCTGCTGCTGGTTCCTTATTTCCTTCTTGTCTGTTCTAAAAATAAAAGGAAAACAAAGGAAAAAAAGGGGGAAAAAAAGGAGAAACAAAGAGAAAAAAAGGGGAAAAGCGGGGAATGAAAAAAGGGGAAAAAAGGGAGGGGGAAAAGGGAAAAAAAAGAATAAAAAGGAAAAAAGAGGAAAAAAAAAAAAAGTCCTTCAAAAAGGAGCAGTAAATGTGCACCACTAATCGACCAAAGCCCTGCCAAGCAAATCTTTTGTCAGATCGTCTGCCCGAAATCAAAACCCCGGACTCAGCAGGCCCCGTTACCGGCGGTTCTGCCTACGAAGCAGGAAAGCGTAAAGCCCCCGGTTCCCGCTGCTTTGTTAAAAAACCCTCGCGACACCAGCCCCATCTCCCCCCCTCCGGCTGCTATATAGCGGGGTGTCCAACATTTCTGTCCATCGCGGTTTTGGTTTGGCTCTCGCTTTTGGTCTTGGATAGCAGCCAGCAGAAAATGTCTCAATACTCGGGAAAAGTAAGTAACGACCCAACCGCTTCCCTTTCAGCCTGGGGCCGGAGAGCCTGAGCATCCTCCGGGTTGAAGGAGTAGGTTGGGATAATATCCCAGAGGATGCGACGTGACTGATGATACTGGGAGTAAATTTGGTAGCAGGGACGGGGAGGGCGCGGCAGAAGGAGCTGCGTTTCGGGAGCGGAGTTTCCTGTTTAAACATTCCTGCTGGAAATATGTGCGAGCAAGCACGAGGCGGCGAGAAGTGTCATAAATGCGGGATGCGCTGCGGTCCCAGAAAAACAAATACGGTTCTTAGGAAAAAATGCCGGTGATGCCGTGCTCCTCTTGCTGCAAAGCAGCTATAGAAACCCCAAACCATCCTAAAATGATGCATCTGCAAGTGGTTCCCATCTGCTTGAAATGGGGGTCCGGCCATGCCCCTGCTCCTCACCGCGGGCCTGATCTCCTCCCTCCCCCCAGATCATTTTCTATGAAGGCAAATGCTTCACGGGCAGAAAGCTGGAGGTCTGCGGCAGCTGCAGCAGCTTCCAGGACCGAGGTTTCCTCAACCGGGTCAACTCCATCTGCGTCCAGAGCGGGGCTTGGGTCTGCTTCGATCACCCCGACTTCCGAGGGCAGCAGTACGTCCTGGAGCACGGCGAGTACCCCGATTTCTATCGCTGGAACGGCCGCAGCGACCACCTGGGCTCCTGCCGGCCTGTCGGGATGGTGAGTGGATGCCGCTGGCGCTTCGCTCTCCCGGCTGGAGCACCGGTGGGACGGAGCTGCTGTTGGGCTTTATTTTTATGAGCCCCATGAATAAGTGTAATAAAAATCTGTGCCTTTTAGAAATAATACATCCCGTTGAGAAGGAAATAGTACCCCAGCGAAGGTCTGTCACCCCTTGGGGTGGTCTGCAGAGGCCACAAAGCCAAGTCGTGCTCTCCCGTGCTTCCTGGCCAGGAAAAGACGCAGCGTGAAGCGCGGCAGCTTTAACGGGATGGGATTTTCCCATGTTTTTTCAGATAAGGTGGCAGTGTCCTGCCAGCGTCAAGTGCTTTTCTTTTTTAATGTGAGTTGCTATGAAATACTCGCAGGGGAATTAAGAAGGAGGGTCGTTGCCCAAGGCAAGTTGGAGCCACAGCAGCCTGGTCTCCCCACATGCCCAGAGCAGGAGCAGGCAGCCCCAGGACTTTCCGAACCGGACCCATGGGGCAGCTGGGTTGCTCCTAGCAAATTTTAGTTGAATTCGCCACTGTTGCAAAAAAACCCCCAGTAATCCTAAACTAAAATAATGTGTTTTTTCCCATAGTAGATAGCCCTCCCCTTATGAAGCTTTTAAAAGCGCTGCCCGGAGGAAGGTTTAATCGGGAAGATTAAAAAGTAGCAAAGAAAAATGAATCTGGGTTAGGTCTTTCCATTTGACTCTCCTATCACTCACGATCCCCAGGGCAATGATGAACCCACTTGGAGCCGGTGGGGTTTCTCGCTGGCCCAGAAGCTGCTTTTCAGTACAGCAACAGGTTTGTTTCAGGTCTGTAACGTCCTTCCCGAAGCACCTCCGCGGTCCATACATGGAGGGATGCTCTGCCTCGGGCCCTGGAGCCCAGCTGGCACAAGGACATGCTCCTCCCTCCCTGGCCCATGATTTTCCCTGTGAGATGCCAGCGAGTGCTTCGAGGCATTTCTGCAGCGCAGATTCCCGGAGGAATGTTTGCTCAGGCACGGTATCTGCTTGGCTGCCGCCGGCGGCCGCCTGCTGTGAGGTTTGGCATCGCAGCCCGGCCTTCTTGTGCATTGACATTGTTTATTTGAAAAATGCATTTAGGTATTCTTTGAATTTAGCTTAAAAATACCCTTTCAGCTCGCTCTGTCCCACATACCTATGCCACAGGCTGCAGAAATCTCTCCAGAGGAATTTATGTCGTGCCACCCTCAAGGGCTCAATGCAGCAACGATGATGCTGGGAAAGTTTCCTTTTCTTTTCCCTTTTTTTAATTTTCCTTAAAGGAACTCCCATCAGGAACAGCTGCTATGCGTGGAACTGGAGGCAATATAAATGAGTTTAGGGGAATAGTCTAACATCTTTGTACACTGTGGATATATATCTTTTTTTTGCTGTGTGAGTGCATGGAGAGCCGGGGCTGTAGCTGATGCTGTATTTGGGAGGGAGGGTTTGTGGGCTGGCGGGGGGGATCTGCAGATGGGCGAGGGGCTACGTGTGCCTGAGCGCGACGTGTCCCACGAGCGATGTGTTTGCACGTGGATGGCAGCTGTAGGAAGGTGCAGCCGGGTGCAGAGACGAGGGTTTTCTGGCTGCTTTTCTGCTTGGCGCCGTGTGCTGGGAGGTGGCATGAGTTTGTGCGTGCTCTGTGAGCGCTGGCACTGGTGGTGTTGGCCTGCTTTTCACATTCCCCTTCCAAAGCACCCTTCTGTCTTCCTCTGTCTTATAAAAGCCAGGGAAATAATTTGCTGCTTTTTTTTTTTTTTTTTTTTTGGTTGACTTGAATCCTTTTGTCCCCAGCACGGCGAGCATTACAGGATCAAAATATTTGAGGGGAGCCATTTTAGTGGTCCCAGCCTGGAGCTGACAGAAGATTGCTCCTTCCTGCAGGGACAAGGCTGGGACAAGACCTGCATCAACGCCCTCAAAGTGTACGGCGACGGCGCGTAAGTAACCGCCCGCGTCCTGGCACGCGGCCGCTGCGGTGCTCCCTGCCCCACGCCCTTTGCACCCACCGCCGCAGCGGAGCGAGGTGGCTGCAGGGACCCCCCCGTCGTGGAAAAGCCTGTTGATGCTGGGGGGACTTGGAGAAAGCCTAAAAATGTGAGTTTAAGGGTGAATTTTGGTGCCTGCCCATTAAGAGCTGCTTCAAAGGAGCATGATTTTTGGAGGGTGGCAGCTAAGCACAAGCTACAAGAGCTCTGAGATACCTTTTTAAGGCGTATGAAACAAGAGCCTAAACCCAGCTTTTTCTCTCTTTCTCTCTTTCTCTCTTTCTCTCTTTCTCTCTTTCTCTCTTTCTCTCTTTCTCTCTTTCTCTCTTTCTCTCTTTCTCTCTTTCTCTCTTTCTCTCTTTCTCTCTTTCTCTCTTTCTTACATTTCTGTGCACGTTTCCAAACACTTCTTTAAAATCTGCACAGAGGCTTTTGGGGAGGGCAGATGGATGGCTCCGGGTGATGCAGGTCAGGGCTTTTGCTTTGCAAGTGACTTCACCAAGGCTTACTGCAACACCAGAAACCTTCTCCTTGGACAGCAAAAATAAGGCAGCGGCGTCTCACCTTAAAATTAAATCCTGCCTCTGAAAGACGGGCAACAGCCACCCCGATGAGGGGTTTTGGTCACACTTGGTGCCTCATGAACCCGCTTTGCAGATGCGTTACCGATGCTCAGCCCCATCCTCCCGCCCCTGCAGATGCTCCTGAAAGCCTCGGCAGGACGGCAGCTTTGCCTTTTTCTTGCTGTTGGGTGGCAATTTGCATTTTCTTGATGGTGTCGGTCCTTTTTATGCTTTTTTTTTCTCTTGGTGTGAGACGGGTTGTTATCTGGCCGTCTCCCCTTTCCTCTGTCCGACAATTGCATTTTCACTGCGAGTGTGCTGGGAGCGGAGGAATGCCATAAAACCCTCCCAGAGCCGGGCAGAGGGGGCTGGAGCAGGGCACGGGGCAGAGGGAAGCCCCTGCAGAGGAGGGAGCACAGAAACGCTCTTCTCCGCCTGTCCTGGACTGGATATTGCACATCTCACCTGCACCCAGCCCGGGATGTTGGACCCTTTCTGTCCAACAGCAAGATTTTTCCCAGAATAGGAAATTGCCATCCAAGTTCGTGACATCCCGACAGCGAGTGTCCTGCAGGACCCTTTCTGATTCAACCGAGAGCTCTCCTCTTCCAAAAAAACCAGGCTTCGGATCAGGCGGTGGCGGTTCATTAAAACTAAGGAGCTACCGGCTCCCGATGGGAAGAAATGGCTGGAGCCCACCGGGGACTCCGTTAGTGCTGAGCATTTGAAGCAAAAGGCATTTGAGTACCAACACTGTAAAGCCAAGAGAGAGCCTGTGAGTACTCCGGCAAGAGCTTTAGGGCCAAATATTTACCACACATAAATAGCAGAGCCTGGAGCTTGAGAAATTGGGAAGCTGCCCGGAAACTTTCAAGCACTTAAATTTCTCAGATTGATTTTTCCCCCTCCCCTGCAAAACATATAAGGGGCACAAAGCTTGCTTTCCCTCGCATGGGAGCCTAGACTGTTTATGTTAACATTACATGATTTCTCAAAGGCTTATGAGTAGCGATAAAAAAAATAGAAAAAAATTAAATACTGAGAGGAGCACGGCGAGGAAACTCGCTGAGTTTTGTGGCATTACATTCAGACCCCGGGCAGATGGTTGTCGCAAGCGCGTGGAAGGGTCTGTAAAGGCCATTAAAAGGCAGGATGGTGCAGAGGGACTTGCTGGCCCCGGGCCGCAGGAGGAGGGAGGGAAGGAGGAGATACCGCAGGAGAGAGGTGAGACCAGGGAGGAGAAAGGGACCCTGTGGCACCGCTTTTCTCCGTTAGATGGACCATGTAAGCCCAGGGGACCCCAGAGGTGCTGCAGGTGTAGCTGGTGCTGGGCTCAGCCTGGCAAAGCCCTCCCAGGACCCATCCTTGACCATGTGGGGAGTGGAGGAGATGGGGTCACCGGAGACGAGGGGAGTTTCAGCCACAGGCTGTCTCCAGCACATCCCCAGCCTGAAAGCGGCTCTGTGTTACCCTGTGCGTGCCGGAAGCAGGCGTAAAGCCGGGTCCTCCTGGGCTCCCTCCCCACCGAAGTCTCACTCTGCGATTTTCCCCCTTAATTCCCGCAACGTGACATCCGTTGGATACAGAAATATTTGCTTCCCCTTCAAAACCCGTGGATGGTGCCATGTGCTGTTAAAAAGCTGCTGCCTGCACTTGTGGGGGTGGCCGTGCCTGCGGGAAGTGATGACGGATCAGCTGGAAACGCAGGAATGGGGAGAAACGTCTGCCTTTGGCATGGCGTGCGGGGAGGCCGAGGGTGTCCGGCACCTTCCCCGCTGCCCTTTTGGGGCCGGCGACTGCTACCCCACACAGCCAGAAAGGCTGATGATATAAAGCTATGCTGGAAATGAGCTTGCTGTTTCGGAGCGGCTTCGAGATGTTACCGCCTCCTCGGAAGCTGTTGTGGTTTGCGTGGCGAGTGGCTTTGCCCGTCCCACGGGCAGAGCCAGCTCCGGTATCACATATGGGATCATCTGGTTTTAGACAAAGACATGCGCTTCTCGTCCTCCTTTGTGCCTCAGCCACTCCACAGAGGATCGCTTAGAAACAACAACTTTAAAAAGCTGAATTTGCTTTACAGACCGGGAGAGAATACCCCAAAAAGGGCTTTTCTAAGCTACAGTGACGTAACTTGAAGGAACCAGACCAACTATTTATTCTGCTGAAGCATTTATGAGCATTTGGTAGATGTTCTGCAGTCAGGCTGTGAAATATCAACCAGAACAGGTACCCAAATGTTGCCGCTCAATAAACGTTACCTATTTCTCGGCAGAGGTGGTAGCTGCTCATGGCACTGCTCGAGTCCTACATGGAGAATGAGGTCCTCAAGCCCTACTGAAAGCATCCCGCTTGGTTCAGGCTGAAGCTGCAGCACTCCCCTGCTAGTTTTTTCAGCACAAGCAGCCAGCGTTGGCTTACAGGGCTTGCACTGGTTCCGTGAGAGTTTTATTCCCGTGTCCTCTGGGTTTATGTGCTAATGAAACACAGCATCGAGATGTTTGAGGGCTGCGTGCTCTGCGTCTGGATCAGCTCTCCCATGCTGGGCTTGAGGACAGGATCATCTTTTTTTTTTTTTTTTTTTTTTTTCCTGGGCTCCTGACTGACTTGATTTCCTCTCTTGCTGATGGTCTCAGAGAACGTAAATTTTAGGCAATAAAGGAACAGCTAAGTAAGCCATACAAGTCTTCACTCATCACCTTGCACTGCCAATACACTTCACTCCCATCTTTCTGTTATTCCTCTTTTTTGCAGCCTTTCCCTAAGCAGAAGGCCAAGCCGGTGGGTTCTTATCACCACACCAGGTCACGCAGTCTGCTTCCATCTACCTCAAGGCCTGTCCCGTTCCCTCCATGCGACTGTGCAGACACATCAGCTGTGTGTCTGGAGAGAAACACAGAGGTCTTGGGAAAGACAGCGACTATGAGGGGCTGCTCTACCCCCTGCATTATTCCCCAGCGTCCAGCAGTTGTTGAAAGATGCTCTAGATCAGAGCCGAGTTGGAAGAACCACCATGTCCTGGTGGGCCAGCAACACCCTGTGAACACCCCTGTCCTACCACCATGCAGTATTTTCAGTAACGTTAGGTATTCTCAGCAGGAGGGAGTGACTGGAAGGTGCAGAAGATAGGATCGCAAGCTTTTTTCAGGAGTGCTTCAGGAAGGGATGGTGAGCTGATGGAAAAAGAGGCCCATGATCGTCCAAAAATACGGAGAGGTGCATGTAAGCTGAAGAGATGGGGTAGAAAAGGAAGCAAGCCATGCGTGCCTTATGAACAAGGCTGGGGTGTATGTAGAGGAGGAGGACAATTTTATAAATTGTTCTTAATTAAGCTGAAGAGCTGAGCACGATCTCCGACAGTGCACATCAGGATACGCGATGGGGGGGACATGGCTTCAGGGCGACCTGCCATCGCACTCACATGAGCAGCAGGCAGCCTTCTCCACACACTGCAAAGTGAGCTTCAAAGGAAAAGTCTGAGGACAACTTTGTAATTCTGGTTCGGATATAAGCTGGCTGCAAAAACGCCAAAGAATGAACTCGTTTGTTTGCAGGAAACGCTCGGGATCCACATGTTTTGGCTGAGCACGTTGCAGCGACGCTGCAGAAAAGGGTTGTGCAAGCGCGGGCAGCGGGGTGGAGAGGGGCACCAGGCAGGCGTGTGCTCGACGTGCCAGTCGTATCGGTGCACAGGCAGATGGGAGAAGGAACCCACCACGGTCCCACCTCATGTCCTCTCAGAAACACAAAATAAATCGAAATATGGCGAGGAATCTGTAAGGTGGCTTGACTAAATACCCTAGCCTTTTGCTTTTTTTTTTAATAATGCCCGTGGGTGGCTGGTTTTATAAACAACTTTTTTCCTAGGACTCCAGCTTTTTGCTCTGGGTCAGACTGAGCTGGGTTCACCAGCTGTTGCCTGACCCTGGAGGCCCAGCAGTCTTTCACCCATCCAGTACTTAAAGGAGTTGCTCTCTGGAAATCCCACATACAGTAGGTCCCAACCCAGATGTCACGGCTGAATTCCTGGCAAGAGACAGACCACAGAAACCAAATGATTTGGAAGATCGCATTTGTGCTCTGTTGTCATTGCTGAGCGAATAGATGGGAGAAGCAGCAGAGTTCCTTATAAAATCCTTCAAAAAGTTGGGAAGAAAAGAACGAGGCAGAGATGAGCAGTTCAGCAATGATGGGGTGAAAACCTGACTGTAAAACTATTAGCGTAATGGCAAAACTTGGTTAAAAAGCATGGGAGATTTAAATAGAGGAAAGAGGTGATACTTGTGGCCACATTAAGTGCATAGCACAGTGTGTACTAAAGTGATGAAGGGAGAGAAGAGCAGCAAAATTTGTCCCTCTTGACCATCAGAATTGCTCCTGACTTGAAGACCTTCAAATGGAGAAAGACATGCTAAAGAAACGCAGCCAAGCTAGGTGAAGAAGTCAGGCATGCCAAAGTCACCAGGGTTGTTGAGTCTTGTAGCTATTTGACTGTATTCCAAGGGAAAGTTGTAGTTAACTCTGGACGTAGAGATAAAGTGAAGACAACCGAGCCAAGTCCTGCTCTCTGTTGGAAAGCATCAAAGAGAGGCCATTGAGAATTACTAGCAAAGAGAGAAATTATTAAATATGGTTCCCATCATAGATAATGAGTCAGTTCAAAGAGGTAAAACATATTTCAAGCATTGCACATTTCTCCTTAGAGTCCAAAATGGGTTTATCCAGGGGCTGAGGGGACTCATGTCCTTCTTTAGCACTATCAAATGCTATTAAATTGTTTCTGTTGCACATGGTGAAGCTCAGAGATCCACTCCTACAGCGATGTGAAATGGGGAGCCCCTGGTCCCAGGCTTCATTGCTGGTGTAACCCAAAACAACTTCTTCTAAAGGCAAGGTCCAATCTGGCTCTGGATAATTCCTAGGCTATGCTGGAAACGGCAGGAAGCACCAGCAGTTAACTCCACTGGGGACATTTCTGTGTGCAGGATGGGACCGGGACTGCAGAGGGACCATCAGGCCCCGGTAGTTTGCAGTACTGCAGTGCCTAAATGCAGCCGCTCAATGTGGGCATGAGGCCACCTCGCATGACCACATTGTTGGGACCCAAGTAACCCTCCCTTTCTGCTTAGGTGGGTGCTGTATGAGGAGCCCAACTACCGAGGCCGTATGTACGTGGTGGAGCGGGGCGAGTTCAGCAGCTTCAATGCATGGCAGGCACGCAGCGCGAGCGTCCAGTCTATCAGAAGAGTCATCAACTATTTCTAGCTGAGCTTTCATCCTGCCAGCAATGGCCTGCTGAGACTGGGCATCACCCTCCTTCCTGCTCACTGACCCGTGGAATAAATTGTTAAACACCAGCTTTTGGCTCTAAGTACTTTTTTTCCATCACTTGCATGAGTTCAAGAAGGAATGGACTTGCAACCTTTCTAGCCTGATTTACGTGCTATGAATTTGCTTTTTTATTCTGCAGTGATTTATAAGGAGGACATGGGGGTGATGGGCCAGAACTGGTGGTGACAAGCAGATCTGGGAACATGCTCCCTGGTGCAGTTGTGGTCAGACACGTGTTCACTCTGCCCCGTCCAGGGCCACCACATGATGGACCCAGCTGACTCCTGATGCCTGGAGGCGGTCACGTTGCTGCACACGTACGTTGTGGGCGCAGGCGCACAGCCCTCAGCGGGTCTGCTCGTGCCACGTGAGAACACACGCGAGGATCATGTCAGGATCTGACCGACTCACGGGGTCTGTCTGAGCCTGACATGCTGGTCCTAATGCGAAGGTGATAGAAATCATTCATCTTGAGTTACTTTGACCTTAGATCAGCACACATTAAAAAATATATTAAAAAAAAATTCCCTGAAGGCACAAAACCTGAGCAATCTTCTCTTTGCTCCCTGATTCATAAGCCCTTCAGCTGACAATGACATTTTGAGGGGGCGGCAGCAAAGAAAAACAGCCACAGCACTGTCACTTTCTGCACAACCCTCTTCCCATGCTTCTGCCCCTCCGGTGCTCCCAGTCCATCCCAGTTGTTTTGGTGCCCCTGAACCCCATTTGATGCTTGGCAGCCGGGATGGGAACAGCTCTGCCCATTCAGCTATGGACCATCCACTACAGCCTGGGCGCTTCCCCTTGCATTCAGCGCCCAAAAGTCAGGTTGGCTAAAAGCTACGAGTGTTTCTGGCTATTTCAGAAAGGGGTAATTTTATTCTTTTCACTCCATTATTCTATTAGCTGTTAAGGCTTGGCTTTCTGATGGATCCTGACAGGCACGGGCATGGTGCCGGCAGAGCTGCAAAGCTCTGTGCTAATCCAGTGGGAAGGCTGCTGATCTAACCACGGTCCCCAGCCCTTCGAAGGGACGTGAGCGAGGCTGACAGGTCCCCAGCACACTGCAGCACGAGGCGCGCGTGCCTTCAGGGCTGCTCTGCTTTGTGGGCCTCAGTGGGATCCTGCACTTCGCAGAGCGATCGGGAGGAGCAGAGGTCCATGCTCTGTGCCGGGGCAGGGGGCTGGTTGGTCCCGTACTGCATCCCGGTCTGACGCTGGATCCGGCTGCCATTTGATCAATTCATACTCATCCACCTTGTAGTTCATCTTTAAACTTAGAGCTTCTTGTCCCCTGTGGCTCTCTACCAGTAACAGGACTGGGACAATTGGTAACAACTGGGCCTGTGCCTGTGTGAGAAGGACACGGGCTGTTCCCGTGATGAAGTGGTACCGTTGGTAGAGTTGCGTCAATTGAGATTTGCCCCAGATGCACATATGCCATATATGTGCTATGGGGGGTATGGAAATACAAAAAAATTCTACTTTGTGAGTTTAACACTAGTTTTGGTGATGTTTGCCCTAGCAGTGATACAAGCAATTATGTCCTCTTGTAGACAGCCTACGGTCTGGATGTCACCCTCTACCCAGATCATTGCAGGTGTACTGTAGTTACACCAGAACAGCTCTGGCCTGCAATGGCCGTGGCCTGGGTGGCCTGTGGTGACATGTGGTCCATTGGAGCCGTAAAAATATTTAAGCATCTTTAATGGATTGCAAGGTATTTCTGTGTCAGAGAAGAAGGCAGGGAAATGATTCATTCATTGAGTGGGATGCACAAATGTACAACTCATGCATCAACTTTTACGTATTTCATTTTCTTTTAATTAAAGGCAGCTTATGAAAGATTTTAGGAGTCCTTCCAGGATTAGCATTGCTTTTGCTTCATGAAGGCTCTAATCAGCTCCTGAGCTCAATGCACTCTATTAAAAGTTAATATTCAGTCATATGCATTGCTCTCTGTTGTGACCTGGTCATTAATCTGTTAAAAAAACCCAAATGTGGTCCCAAAGAAAGACAGGCATTGAATCGTGACTAGCTTTAAAGGAGGCTTTTCATTCATTTGAAGCACGCTCAATGTCACGGTGCAGCATGAAGGATAAAGAAACAAAGGCTTTAAAATATACACTAACTGGGATCCCAGATGCTCTAAGTAGTCGGAGGACAAAAGAAAAGAAAATAAAGAACAACCATCCACCCGCATTCCCCTGAGAACAACAGTGTAAGCCCAGAAATCCACACACCTGGGTTTCTCGACACCTGGTGCAAACAGCCAGGAGAGGTGACTGTCCCACTAACATTGGGGTCAGACCCGCGATATCGCGGATATTCTGCTGTATGGCTCTCAGTGGTTCAACCTCCCTCCGTGCAGACCAGCCCTTAGAGGGACCCGCCGACATCCCTCCTCGTCCTTAATGGGATACGTGGGACGGCGCACGTACACACAGATGTACAGGCTGACTCCGACATACAGCTACTGTGTGCAAGCCCACTTCATCTATACGCTTCAAACTCATTGTTTGTTTATATGTGCTAGTAGATTAATATTTGTTATTTCAATTGTGGAACTACTTAGGAGCCCTAGTCCTGGACTGAACCCTGCTGCATGCTAGGAGTTAAAAGGACAAAAAAGGCAGTCTGGTTAATCCGTGCTGTTGTGTGGAACCCTGTTTGTAACCAGCTAGCGTTTAGCCACCTATAGCATATTTTATGCATGTCTGTAATATGCTTACAGACCAAATACTCATCATTTATTAACATCTGATATCCCATTTACGAGCACTCTCTCAGTGCAAACAGCTAGCCTCACGTGAACACTATTTTAAAAAATCCTCTGTATGCATAAGTCTAATATCGCTAAAAACTGGCAGCGGGGAATTGAATTCCATCTATTTTTTCTTGATTTGAAACCTAAGTAGGGTGGCCATGGGCCTAATCCAAACACTGATGCTGCAGGAACATGCATTGCGTTGGCAGCGGGGGGATGTGGCTCTCCTTCTCTTCCTTTTCCCTCCCCCTCCTTGCTAAATCTGCACTTGTTTAAAGGACAGAACGTACAGATCCCATATGTTTGCTAGTGGTTAAGGGTTTTTTTTAAAGATTATTGACATTACTCTAGTATGAAATGGTGTGATTTGTGAGTTTATAGCATATAAAATATAAATGACAAAAGTGCCAGCTTGATGTGAAGTGGATGTGAGATTGTGCAGCAGAGATTTGCGCTGTACGTCATTAAACTGTGTGGCTGAATGAGTTCTGCTACGTGCACCGAGGAGGCAAGCAATGGATTAAGTAAATTGGAAACTATTGTACAAAATGCTAGAGATAAAACAGAGCTTCAAAAATGAACAAAAGGAACAAGTTATTAATTACAAGAGAGAGAACTAAATGAAAACAGCTCCATCTGGAAAACCAGGAAAGCCCTAATAATCAGCATTACTGGGCTTGGCCAGGCTGCTGCAGTGTAATATTCAGAATAACTTTGAATTACATCTGGCCCCAAAGCAAATAGCTCCTGCCAGAATGCCTGCATACACGAATGTCCTTTCTCTGTAGCTGGATAATGTGGGAATTTGATGGAATATCTGTTTCAAATGAATCCTTGAAGATATCTGAGCAACTGCAGTACTTTTGCATCGCTATATTATGCAGTACATGTATATATAGTGAAGGTAAGGAGGAAACTGCCTGCTGATCCACTGTTGGCATGTTTGATGTTATCATAGCTCAAATGAATCTCTACCAACCGCTTACGCAGTCGAAAGGGCTGCACAGCCACCTCCCTTCCCTGGGGAATTCAAGAGGCGTTATCCTGCTCTTGAGGCCACCCAGCACTCACACCTTCCTGTGCTTTCTTCTCCTCTCCTCCAGAGACACCTATCTGGACCTGCTAAAAATTATTTCACTCCTTGGTGTCTGCTAGAGCTGTTTTATTAGTTCTTTAAGTAGAAAGTCCTGCTCAACAGTGACCTCTTTGACTGATTGCAGAAAGGAAACGAACAGCTTCAAAGGACATCTCCGACCTCTGGCACCAGGAGCAGAGCCATGGTCACTGTTAAAGCCTAAGCAATGACACACTAAAAACATAGAGAGAACACATCTTAGTACTCTGCGAGCATGGACAGATATCCCATGCTTTGTCTGATTTGGTTTGAGCTTTCTTCTCCCTGTTGTATTGAAGCCAAGGGAAAATGAACTTGGGTGAAAACAGGTTTGGTTTTGAAATTTTTACTATCCATGGGCTCAAACTCTGGTCCAGGAGTAAATCTGATATAGCTAACAAGTCCTTGAATCAGATGATATCTGCCCGATGCATCTTCAGCATTGCAAATGGTGATTTGTTTTGGGTTTTAATTTTAAATCATCTGGTTTATTGGAGAGGTTAAATTCAGTTAAATCAACCTCCAGTGGTTGGAACTCATGAAGCTTGGTGTCCTCTTGTTCCAAGAGTAACCATTCAATCAGCAGAGGAGGTGCAATAACATCTCACACAATTTGAGCTGTTCCCATATTTACTGGTGGCTATGAAGGAAACCAAACATGCATGGAAGAAAGTAGAAAAGGACAGAAGTAAAATGTGTATTAATTTTCCATGGAGCAACAGAAACACCGGAGAAAGAGCAAACGGGTGCACCACGTTTTCCATGGACAGCTGACCATCTTCATGTGGTTCAGCATAAGTCAGTCTGTAATCAAGTCAAGCTGTCCCGGTTTAAGCATGTTAACATATGGAGGAATCTACTAGTATATTCAGTCAAATTGTGCGTGAAGCAAACATGAAATCATATTGAAACTGTTAACGTAAATTCCTTCTTTAAATATGATGGTCTGTAGTGGATTGTGGTAAATCCGCACTTTGTGTAGGCATTCACACCTGCACTCACACAGTCCAAAATGCACTGAATGCTCCCTCTCAGCCAGAATGGTTTCATGTGCTCCTGCTAGGATATTCCAACATCTGGGATGCTGAAGGATCAGTCCCTGCTATCCCATGGAAAAAATGCATTTTTAAAAATTTTGTTTAGCTCATTGCAGCAGTTCTCATATGCCACCACTCGGTTTGTTTAGCCCGATATAAACTAAGATAGCTGTATTCTCATGTGAGCGGTTCTTGGTGGTCACCAGCATTGCTCATCATCTGTGATGGGGTAAGAGAGCAGTGCAACTCCTTCCCTGTAAGACACCACACCAGGCAAGACAACCCATTCACGGTCAGCACAGGTTTATTCATGTTTTGGGAGAGGTGCTTTTAAGCATGACGTTGCATGATCATGGTGGTGAGAAGGTGGGTGAATGATCCTGACTCATAGATGGGCAAGACTCTGTGGTTTCAGCTGACTTTCCCCTTGCATTTTTTGTGCTGTTGGAAACCAACAGCTTAGAGAGAGCAATAGCAAAAAAATGCCCGTGGAATGGACCTCTTCCTTGCATACTTTACTGAAGGTGGCCACCACCAAAACAAGTCTCTGACCTGTACATGAACCAGTGCTATGTGCTATATAAGCCATAAGGTACTAGCACATAACTGAGCCCCTTCCGACACGGTAACGCGCCTAATACTATAAGCTTAATTTAGTTCTGCAGGGTAGGCTGTTGATGAATCCTGCTCTTAAATCAAGCTAAAGTTGTCAAGAAGAGGAAGCACAGTGTGGGCCAGTCCACACGCAGAGCTGACCTGCTAAACTATGTGAGCGCAACAGCTGCTCCAGTACTGTAAGTGGGAATCAAAACTGCTGAGATTTGCAGAGCTTTATGTGGTTGTCATTGGTTTTCTTGGCTGGTAATGCAAGAAGAAAATAATAACATTTGAGTCATCTGAACCTACAATAATAATAATAATAATAACAGGATTCCAAAGGTTTTATTTTGTGTGTATCCTGCTATTATTGACTTGCCCTTTGAAATTGTTATTCTGAAAATAATAGAGCTTCTTTTTTCACTGGGGGTTGGGGCCAGATCCATTTGTCATCTACCTTTTAAAAAGAGTGAGAGGAAAAAAAAGCGGGCAGAAGCCATTTTGACTTCTGGAATTTATCATTTCAGTTCAGGTCTAACTTCAGAGCTGACCATCTGCATTTCAAAGGTTTCAGACTTCTCTTCTTACAATTTATTAATAAATTATATTTAACAGTCAGCTCCCGTGACAATTAAGGATCACACATCCCATCAGAAATAGGGACTTCCATGATACTGGAAAAACTTCTGATTACACTGAACGATTCTTCTTTTCAGCTGCATTCAGACAATACAGGTTTGGAGACACAAAAAAACCAAATTCTGGTAGGAATCCAAAACCTCTGTAACAACCCCCCAGGCCTGGGATTTGTCTAACAGTTTGCTATTAAAGAGTTCTTTGGCTGGAAAGAAGTACCAGACAGAATTTCCCTTGTTCCAGTTCTTGGGGTATTTTTTTTTCTTTTTCTTTTAAATTGGCATTTGACTCTTTAGCACAAACTTGCTGTCAAGATGATGGGAGCTCCAGGGGACGGGATAGGTTACCAAGTTCTCAAAGCTTGCACTGATTTATTGCAGAAGGTGTTCCTTTCCCAGCACCTCCCTAGCGGGACAGAATGACAATAGTAAGAATAATAGTAATAACAACAATAATAAAAACACCCAAATCAGTGATTTTTCCATTTGGGTCCAAATTGCCCCTTGAAAGAAGCAGCAGAGCACTTTAGCTTGTATGGAAAAGATCCAAAACTGTGTCAGGAGATGTCAGTCTCAGTCCTTTGCTGTTCTTGACCTCTGCTGGGTGCAGCAATGACAGGGAAGCTCTGATTTCCCAGTTGCAAAGCGTGATTACCCAGCGTCGAAGGCAGTCAGTGCCAATTAGCATGAATTAGGGCAGGCCCAGAGCTGTGCGTTGGCTACTGCAGCCTGTCCCAGAGGGACACCGGCTGGCTTAGGAGCCTGGTGCAGAACTGGCTCATCAAGCAAGCCAGGTAGTTCAATCAAGTTTGTTTAGCCCCACTGCACTGATTTACTGCAGCCAAGTAGCTGGCCCACAGCACGCATATGTTCCTATATGGTTAAAAGTAATTCTTCACATTTCCGTTCCTGTTCAAGAGCTCCAAGACTGCATATTTCAGTAGCACGTCTGCAAAGTAGCTATTGTTTTTATCATTTGAGTGGTTTAGTTGTGAAATTCATGCTTGAGGAAGAGGGGAGAAAAGTCTCAAAGCAGCCGACCGAGGTAAATAGCATCTCCTCTGTCCTGATTCTTTCCTCCTGCCACTTCCATGCCATCGTAACTCCCTGGGAATTCATCTCCATGCCTTAAACATCAGACATTCACTAACATGCTTGCAGAGCACTGATTAGATGAAAACGGTACATCAAATTTAAGGCTGGAAGTGCATCGAGGCCATTGGTTTGATCAGCTTCTCCTTTCCTTCACCGACACAGAAATCAGGAGAACAAGCACCTTTCTCATTAGCAAATGGTAATGAAGACCATAGCCAATTTAGAGAGGAGAGAGGAAAAGTATATTTCCTAAGGTTAATACCCTTAGCTAATGTAATTGATTTGGCTTTATCGAAGTCCGTTGTAGGTAAAACTGGGCTCTGAATCTTTTGCTTCCTCATTGCATGGCTAGGCCTAAGGGGGATCTGAAGGGTTAACAGCACAACTGCTAGTCCCCTTTGTATTTATCTGTGTGACCATAAGTAATGCATATTTTGAGCAATTGCATCCAAAATGAACAGATCTGTGAGAGGAGATGGATCACTTACAGAGCAGAACAGGAAGAGCCTGCAGCTGTCTTCCAAAAGCATGGGGTGCTTATTTTCTAGGTCCTAGTGCCGTTCCCAGCATATCCTGAAGCTCGAACACTTAATCAGCATGATTATCATCACACAAATGCTGCCAGAGAGTTTGATGTGCACATTTACTTTTTTACTAAATGAATAACCTTTCCAAAACCCCGTGATGTTTGAACCTCTGTCATAATTCTTCTGAGTGTTGGATGGCTTTCCTGCCTGCTTGGGGTTTGGAGCTTGTGTAAAGAGGTGTAATAAGAAAAGTTATTCACAGGAGAGCGTAAGATAAAGCAGGCAGCTCAGCCTGATTTAGCTAAGGCCTCATCCTCCTGGGGCTGCATCCTGGCCATGGTGTGAGCAGATGCAGCAGCTCCTATTGCTATTTCAGGAGGAACTGTATCTGCTTAGAATAGGGGAGGGATTTTATTCCGGGCGAGCAGATGTTTTGTCAAAGTGGTGGAAGCTGCAGGGAATTGTGCTGGGTCTGTATATTTTCATTGTCCTTGGATCTCAGTGGGTGCATCGCTGCTGCCTTGCGACAGCTTTCCTTGTTGGCATGCTCAAGGCCAAATTCTCTGGGATCCCGCCCTGCCTTGGCCCCAGAAGGTCCCTGCTGTCGTGACAACAGCCCAGGCTGAGATTTATGGGGGTATCTCAGAAACACCCTCCCTCTCATCAGTCTCAAAGCACCTCTTTGGGTGCAGTGAACAACTAACAACCAGTGAGTGACCTGGGTAAGCCTCCTGGTCTCGGTTTCATAGCACAGGCTCTCTTTGCCCCTCTTTGGAAGTGGGATGGGGAGGACCAGCTGCCCTACACCTCCAGAAGCAGTGCTGAGTCCCAGGTCACTCCGGTGCTTTACGCTCACGCGTTCCTAGAGCTCCACCTCTGCTGTAAGGGCTCCACAAGGCATGTATAAGTGCCTGTGCCTTTTTTCGTTGCCTCAGCTTTCAATTTCTGCTTGAATGCCACCAGGATATAGCACCGAGCCTTCTAAGGAGCCCAGAGTCCCCTCCCTCCCTTTACAGCCTTGGTTCTTGGCTTCTCCTCTGAATCACAAAACGTCCCTTTCCCTGCAGCCAACTCACTGCTCTTTCTCCTGTTTCTTCTCCATTTCTCTCCCTCTTTCTCCTAAATAGTTGGCAGGAGGCCCTTTCTTTCATAACTTCCAGTCATTTTTGCCAGGTGACCCTGTGAGTAATCTCCCCCAACAAATAAGCAAAGGCCTGGTTAAAAGACCACTTCTGGCAGAAAGGATATTCTTCTTTTGAACCCCTTCATTATTCCCTCCAGTGGGTCTCTCAGGCAAACAACACGAAATCCGGATCACCCGCGTACCCAGACCAGACACAGCTCTGTGGCACACGCACACGGTTCTTATTTCCCACCCCAGTGAACGGCTCTGGGAAGAAGTTAACCTCTTCAGGCCAGGAAAAAGGCAGCAGAAGACTTAATAGCTTCAGTGATTCACACACGATATTCCATAAAGTGGCACGGCAATTGCCTTTATTCCCCAGAGCTGCGCACACCAATTTTTTTTTTTTTTTTTGGTCAAGTTTCACCCAACAGGCATTTTAAATGTCACAGTTTATATCCTAGATGAATTTCACTTGCGAGTGTTGTTGCTAAGACAGACCATATTGTAGCATCAATTTTTAATCAGGCTGTTCCCTCAAACTCAACAGGGAGTTCTGCCTCAGATCTGCGGCAGTATAAATTAAGAAGTTGTGCTGTTAGTATTTTTTATTACTCACTTTATGCCTCTCCATGAAAAAGAAGGAAGGTAAAAGAAGCAAGAGTGAGTTTAACAGAAAAATTAACTAAATATTGCACCCTTTCTGATGAAATCTGTCTACTTTACATCCATGAAAGTGCAGCATCAGCCCCCCTTGGAATTCAGTTTGTTTTTCCTCCCAGCGCTTAGATGCTCGAGTTTGGTTCTCCTGACATTCGCCCAGCGAGGAGCTGGATGCCTGACCCCGAAGTCTGGTGTGTGGACCATGTGTGGGCTGGGGAATCAGCAGACTGCTCCTCTGCCATTCTCTTTCTGACTGTGTCGTGCTGGTATCCGTTCCGTTTTCCAGGACAAAGAACACTCCCCGAATCTCCCGGCCCCACCTAACCCTTTGCTCTGGACGTCGTTCAAGTCCGCACAGAGTGTATCAGTGCATTGTTTTCGTGGGCAGCTGGAAAACCTCAGGAATGAATGGAAACAGACGGTTACAGACCAGCTAAATTGCACTCTCTCCTCTTGACAGAAAAGGACTCCAGTCGGGGTGCCTTCCTAAAACAAGAATGGGACGAACACTACTGCAAACTCGGTGAGGGAGGGAAAAAGGAGAACAGAGATGAGGAAAGATTTATTCACCAAACAAGCCGTGGAGTACGCTCGGGAAGTGAAAGCAGACTGACATCCCATTACCTTATCTGTCCTGCTGGTATCAGTGCATGGCATCAGGCTTCCTCACACTACTCCACAGCTGCCAGTTTGTGCCTCCCCAACAGAACATCAGTCACCTTCAAGACTTTCACACTTTCATTGCAACACCAATTTCAGTAGGATTTTGCTTGCCAGTGGCGCTGTGGGCTTGATGAGGCTGCTGCCGCACGTTCCAGCTCTATTCAGCCCAACAGCAACAAGTAAGAGAGACAGACCATGCCCACTGGTGAGCCCAAACTCATGCAAATCATGGATCACATTATTTCTGGTGGCTAGAGGTGGAGGTTGTTGAAGCACAGTTTCCCTGAGCAAACCTACGCTACATGAGGTAAAAGTAAAATCCAGCCCTAAGGGTGAGAGTATTTGAGAAAGCAGAGCCACATTTCTTGTGAGGTCCAAGAAACATGCACCTTATAAATAGCATAAAGAAGTGCCAAAAAAAGAAAAAAATAGATGCGTCATGAATATTTTCTCTATGAATCCAACTTGGGATGCTGCATTGGAGCAGCTCAAACTTCAGAGGTGCTAGTAATCCTCATGGGAGGCTGAATGCTTACCCTGGTGTCCTCTTTACCAAGTATGACTGAGGTATTTGGTAGAGAGAAACGATGAACAGCACTGGCTCTAAACAAGCTCTGGCAGAGACACAGAGAGAGCAGAAGTTTGACATCCCTTGGGATGGTACTATTTACTCCCACCAACAGCAACACTTGTCTAAGCTCTTCCCTGCCCTTCTCAGACCTCCTGGAACAGCTTTGCAATTCCTGCAGTACCTGTGCAAGGAGCAGTCTGGCCCTGAAAGCCTGGTACAAAGCTCAGTCAAGACTGTAGAAGATTATTCTGTTTCGGTCAGTGGGGTTTTTAGCAGTTGTTCGTATAACTCTCTTAGCAGCTATGAGCTGTAAGAGATCATGAACGTTTCCCCCTTACCTAAAGTAGCATAGCGATTTGGCTCTGCTAACAGCGAGGCAGACAAACAACTGAGAAATCTTCCAGAGGCCAGATGTGAATGCAATTGTTAAAATACTGCCTAGGTCACTGGTTGCAACTTCAGCATTTTTAGAAATTTGGTTTTGTACCAATGTCAAAGGCACTGGGGTTCTCTGCTTGCATCAGTACAAATCTGGATTAATGCAGTTAAAGCCAGCAGAGCTGTATCCATGCAAAATCAGTTAAAATGGGCTCAGAATCAGACTCAGAAAGTTACCCTTGTGTCACTTAGTAAGACATATTTCTTTTGGCTTCCATTTAGATTTGGTCCTTAAGGAGCCTGTCATAAGAGATATATGGTCTGGGCAAGAGGCCAACTTACCGTCTGGAAGAAACAGCAGGGCTCCCATCGAAGTAGAGAACAGGGTAAAATGAGCTTTTGACTATTATTTTGTAATTTTGTAAATATTTGTAATTTTGAATTATGCAGTAAAGTTCCCACTACACAGTGACATGATGGAAGGGCCTTGCCATCTATAGACTATGTGAGGGGGAGGCTGTTTACAGTAATCTTTGAAACAGCTGCCGTGAGATCTTACACTTCCTGGCATGTAGCATCTTAAAAATTTCTAGGAAATTGCATCTGCTTCTTAGCCAGAGAGATAAGACGCCTTCACAGCAGTGTTTTTTAAGCTATTGGTTCGTCACAGAAAAAAGTTAATGCAATGTCCCCCCACCTCTGCTCCGAGTTCATGGCTAAACTCCCGTTGCCACCAGGGACCAATATCGGGGTTAGGTACTAAGACCCCATTTGTATCAACCAGCAATATTACCTAACCACCTAACCATCACCTAACCATTACCTAACCATCACCTAACCATTCGTTAGGTCATTGAATACCACTTGATTTTCCAGATCCCAGGCTTTCAGACTCCTGACATTGATTAGGAGTAGGCCATCCACCTAGGTAAAGCAGCAGTGGACAGCAGAGATGTACACGGGTTTTGCACACAGGTATGCTTGTTACAGCAGCATAGGAAACATAGAAAACCAAATATTTTCAAAAAGAACTGGTTTGGAAACACTACTTCAGAACTGATTAAAAACCAAAAGAACTTTGTAGATGTTTACAGGAAATCCTAGGGTATGTGACAGTTTCCAACCATCTTTTGTCTTGTAGGGAAAATTTGCTAAATGTTTATACCCAAGCTAGACTTCTGAGCACTCCAGGCCATTTTAAACTGCAAAGGATCCATACTTATCTGAGGAAAGGCATATGTGTTGCCTGTAAAAGAGGGCAGTTGCAGAGGGGTCAGAAGGAACGGCAATGCTGACTTAAGTCATGAAGCTTGGGTCTGAAGTCTGAAAGAATAACTTCAGATGGTGTGCAGAACTGCACATACAGGCACTCTGCCCAGAGCCTGAAGGCTTTTGGATGACCCTGGGAGAATGCATGAAATTTCAGAGCAGGGAGATGGGGAGGGTCTATACGCCTTCCAAAGCAGTTTTTGGTGTTTCCTAATACACTTGCCAATACTACAGTTGTCGGTGTACTTCTACGTGTGCTTCTCCAGTTCTGTTCCCAGTGGTGCCTCACACACTGGTGTTCTATGGGTTAGGGTTTTGTGAAGCCTGGTTCTGCACTCCAGCTACGAACTGCCACTGTGGTAGGCATCACAGTGAGCAGTGAAGGCCCACACCATCCCTCCTGCGCTGCCTACATGGGAAGAGAGCCTCAGCTCGCAGGCTGGAAGGGAACCATGGTGTACTCCAACAGGTCTTCTAATCTGGGTGGCAAGAGGACTGCTCTAAAGAGCATGTAGTCCCACATGTAGACACTACTATGACAAGAAGACTGCAGCTGGTCTGCAGATCAAACCAACTCTTGCTTTCAAAGAGGCCCCAAGCAATATCACACACAGCCTAGACGTAATGCATGGTCACAGCCTTCCCCTGCACTGTGACTGGGGTGCGAAGCCCCACATGGATCTAGAGCTACACGGTGGTCTACGATAAATTTTGAGGGCTGGCAAGGTCTCACTGGTATGAATTGTTAGGGAATTTCTTTGTTAAATGCTTGGCCGCAACAGCATGCTGTGGCAATGAGTTCCACAGGCTGATTACACGTTGCCTAAAAGGTATTTCCTTTCAGAATTGAGAATTATCTGGCTTCCATTGACTTGTACTCATACTTGTGGCATCGGGCATGGAAATCAAGACATTTTATCCTACAAAGCTATGCTGTGGCATTTTAACACAAAGCTCTGTGCCTGTCTTTTAGCTGAAGTATGGCTCTGCCAGGAAAAGCTGAATGTTGCTGTTACTGGACTTACCAAAGGATGGAGGGAAGGAGAGGGCAGCTTCTTCCCTCCCTTTGAGCGTTTGCACTTGCTGGGTCTGTGGAGCAGGGCCTGGTCACGTACTATTCAAGAAACTGTGCTGGCTTCTGCTTCCCATCCTCACTTCAGAGTAAGGCTACATCTGCTCGAGCTTTGATAATTAAATCCATGTAAAATGAATCTGCCTTCACTGATGCCAACATGCAAGTGAAGCTATTTAGACGTTGATAAAGTTTTGAATTAAATCAAACCAGTAGAAGCTACATTTAAATCTATTTAAGGTTAAATTTTATTTACATTGTACCAGTGTAACTGGATCGATTTTTAAATCAAATTTACCCTACCAAGGCAATTTTCTTAGCACAGACTAGGTTTGCTCAGTGAGGAACCTTGCCTCTGAAGACACCATGTAACATGCTTTTGAGGCTAACAGTTCTCATTGACTATAATGATGTGGTTGATTAAAAAAAAAAAACAAGGCTGGATGTCAGTGCAAGATACGCCACTATCGATCTTCAGGGCCCCTGACAGTAGTTTTAAGAGACTTAGTTGGCTTTTGCAGTTTTCTGAGGCGAAGAAAGAGGAGGCAATACCTAATTATCAGCAATTCTGACAGTGACTGGGGTTGACAGCCTGAAGCAGAGCAATCAGATGAAAGTGAAAAGACACTGGCAGCCAGAAAGGTCCTTCTGTAGGAATGCGGAGGGGTTAGGATGATGGAGGGGTTAATTCTCTAAGAAAGATAATTTGCATTGCCGCACACTTTATTCTTTTGTTTTTGGTGAGTGGAGCTCTCGGTGCTGACTTCTTTGGGCGTTATTGGCTCTGCTTCTTTGACAGAACAAAAGAGCCTTTGTTGTCCATCAAAGACCACTGCAATTCCATCCAGATACCCAAGGCCCCAGAAGGGGGAGGTGAAGGTGGAGGAGCTGCCTGTGTTCCTTCCCCCACAAACAGCATCAATAAAATTATTGAAATTATTTGCATAATTATTGAAATCTTATCAAGGGAAACATTCTTCAGCATTTACATCAGTGCAGCTACTGATGTAAATGCTGACTTAAATGAGGCTTACAGCAGGGCTGGGAGCCTCTGCTGTATGTCTGAAGGTCTGTCAGGTGAGTCTAAACACAAATAATTCGGGAAGAAGTTGCTCATAGAGGCTTTTGCACCTAACCATTACTGTCTTGGGGGGGGGGGGGATTTAAGGAGTCTCCCTGCACTGTGTTGTCTCTGGGTCAGAGATGTGAGAATGGGTTGAACCTCTGGTGGAATGAAGGTGTGTTTTAAAGACAAAGGTCCCAATTCATCCTACTTAATGGAAGAGAATTAGGAACCTGCTGATGTTGGACCCCTGGCATAGTCTATGGTGAAGGACAGAGGCACCTGTCTCCCCTTCCAAAAGACAATGTAGCTGATCTAAACTCCACAGCCTTCATTTACTCCTGGTGACTGCCAAGAGTTTAAACTTGGCTCCAAACTTAGCAATAGCCACTAGATCCCACAAATCATGTACTAAGAATCTAGCCATAAATATCTAGATGCCTTCTCAAGGTTTTTAGGATGTTATAGGAGCAGCTCATGCATCTGTGTATGTACATATCTATTTATGTGGATCCCCCCCAGAAAATTGTTAATCTATGTGAAAATTTATGTGGATCCCCCCCAGAAAATTGCTAACAGAAAATTGTTGGAGAATGACAAGTGAAATGTATACCAGCAATCCTGAGTTTTGTACTTGTGCATCCTCAGGTGTCTGGATGAAGGAATTCATTGCAGGATGTGGGCCCTGAGGAGCAAAATCAAACAGCAGATAACTTTCTTTTGCTTTACTCATGGCACTATGATTAAAAAAAAAAAGAACACAAATGTAATAAAGAAAAATTATCTAAAATTCAGGCAGATAAAACCAACAGAAAAAGAATATTAAAAAGAGCTCAAGAAAATGAATAAATATTCATGAAAAATTCAAAAGCTCAGATGCTTTCATCAGTCACCACAGGAGGGAAATATTAATTTGAAATAATAATAAAAACCCTTGAAAAGGCTTTAAAAAAGGGGGGAAGGAACAGCACACCCTCTGCTTCCACGGGCTCCCGCAACCGATGCACGGCTGAGCTGTGGCCTAGGGCTTCCCCTCTAACTCAGCCTCCCCTGGAGATTTAAACTGCGTGTGTTTAAAACGCACATACCTGCCTCAAACCTAACAAAATACCCCTTCCGTCTGAATTTTCCCTTGCGTTCACATCACAGCAGCGTAGGAAAATAAAAAGGAGTGCTAATCTATCCTACAGTTTCCCGAACAAGGACTCCGGGCAGGGGTTTGTGAGTGGATTTGACAGATGTACGAGCAGATGGTGAGGGACACTCCCTGAGAGCAGCCGATTCCCAGGCCTCCATGTCCAAAAAAATATCTTTCCACGGATAATGTGATTTTCAGAGGGCAGAAATCCAGTGCTCACGTCTCGCACCAAAAGTTCTCGGTCATTTCTTGAACGCAAAGGGGCTGTGCAGAAACGCTTGTCTTCAGAAAAGAGCTGGCTGGTGACGATATGCCACGGGGCTCGACCTGACCCTTGCAAAACCCGAATTTGCAGCCCGACGTCTCCGTCTTGCAAGCTTCTCCATGGTTGCATGGCTACAACCAGCAGCCGAATCGGGATCACCTCGTGTTTGCGTTGGATGTGACATATTAGGCCTATTTCGCCTGTGCCAGAATGCGCTGTGCAAAATAACATATCCCGTGAAGTATCCATTTAACGCATGCATTTCTGTACAGCCCACGCACAGAAATATATCATGCTGGAGCAGGGCTGATACCTTGTAAATGTCTGCGAGCGCCTGGTGAACCCCTATACTGAACATGACGGTGTGAAGTGGAGCCGATGGGCTCATTTCAAGGCTGGTGATTTGACACAAAAAGGTGCTTTTCTGATCAAATGGGGCGGGAGCCAGGAGAAGTGGGTTTCGTGATTTAGCCTACCACTCCTAGCACATTTTTGGCAGTGAGTTAGCTGCAGCTCCCCATTTCTTGTGGGGGGGATCCACGTTGGACCTTGCTGCTGCCTTGCTGGGGGCTCTCGGCCTCCCCACGTCACTTTTCTCTGCCTGGTGGATTTACCCTTTTGTACGTTTAATTACGCCACAGTGGGACAGGACCCTTTCAGCCCATGTTTCACACAGTTCCCGAGGCAGCGGAGCCCCGCTTCGGAGCAGCTCCACCCTGCCACCCCACCATGTCAGAGCCCTTGGCCAGGCGGTTTGGGGCAGCACAAAGCCGGGGGCCCCGCCACCAGCCCGGCCCATGGAGTACCAGGGATGGATGGGGGCGAGGAGCCGCATTAGCAAGAAACAACCCGAAAAGCTTTGGGTAGGTGCAGGGCGAGAGAGGAGGTTTGGGGCTCCCGTGGGGGGGCTCCTGAGGAGAAGTTTGGTGGGAGCTGGCCCGGGGAGTGGAGGAACAAAAGGCGATGGCTTCCCTCAAAGCCAGCCCCCAGCTCGGCCGCACAAGCGTCCGTGTCCCCCCGGGAGGCACCGGCCTGAGAAACCGGGAAGGAAATGCGGCTGCCTGCCGGGGAGCCCGCGGCGGGGCCGCTGCCCCCGGGGGCTGCCCTGAGGCGGCGGGGCTGGCGCAGCCGCGTCGCGGGGCCGGCAGGCGGGCTGAGGGGGCGAAACGTGCCGCAGGAAGCGCTGCCTGCCCCCGAGGACGAGCCTGGGGACTCCGCTGGGGGTGCGGGGTTGTTGTCGGGTTGCTTCGGTTGTAGTGCGGTTATTAAAGGGTCCCCAGCCGGGAAAGACCCTCCTGCTCCTCAACTCTTCCCCCCGCACCGCCGAGTGACTGAAATGAGGTAAGGGGCGGCTTCAGCCCTGGGGAGCGGGGCGGCGAGAGGGGTAGGGGATGCCTCTTTCCCCCGAAAAGGGGGGTTGCTGCGGGGGGAGGCTGCCCCGGAGGGGCAGAGCTGCCGGGCACCTCCCGGGAGGACAAGGCGGGGAGCGGTAGCACCGAGGAAGCGGCGCGGGCGGGGGAGGCCGCGGCTTCCCGCCCCGGGCAGAGGGGCTGCAGCGGTTGGAAGCGGCTCTAACATGGAGGGGGAGGTAATGGAGGGAGGGCCGGCGCTGGGGGTAGGGAACCGCCCCGAGGTGGCCTGAGCGGGGCACGGCGGCAGCGGGGCGCCAGCCTCGGCCCGGCGGCGGGGGCGGAGGGGAGCCCTTCCCGCCTCCCCGCAGGGCGGAGGTGGCGGCGGCGGCGGGGGGGATCCCGCGCTCGGCTCGGCGCTGGCTCCGGCCCCCCCGGCGGGAGGTTCCCCCTCCCCGGAGGGTGAGTGCGGGATCGCCCCGCCGGAGTCGAGCCCTGCGCCTCCACCCGGGGCCGTGTCCAGGGCGATGAGTAAGTGCCGAGGGCGGAGATGCCGGGGGGCCGTGTGGGTGGGGTGGCGGCAGCCCGGGGCGGGGAGGGCTGGGGGTCGCTGGGGTGATCCCTCGGCGGCCGGAGGAGGCGGCAGGCGGCCCCTCGGGACGTTGGGGGCCGCATGAGGCTGGGCTTCCCTCGCTCGGAGGCGTCGCCTCTTCAGCGTGCCCCAAGTTAGCCTTGAAATCGCTTCAAAAGCAGCAGCGTGCCGGCTGCCTCCGAGCAGGGCACCAGGTAGCGGTACTGCCGCCGTCCAGGCTGGGTCCTCTCCGAGGGGCTGGACGTACCTTTGTGCCCATGGAGGAGGCACACCAGTAAGCGTGTGGTTGAAGGGCTGTCTTCCACCGTGGGGCTTCGGTTCTTGTGGAGAAAGGGGCACTCGGTGGCTTCAGCACACCCTGACTGAGAAAGTGATGTATCCACGGGGGAGATAAAATGATTTAACGTGCCCTCCTCTTCCTCCTTTGTGACCCTGTGCAGGAGTCTGGACTACCCTGATGATTTTTCGGAGTTGAGGTAATGGCGGAAGTTGGTTGGTGGGAGACAGCTGGAGGCCCAGAGTACGGTCTGGGGGTTGCGCAGCGCCTATGATCTGACCTGCAGCCTCTGCCTTCGCTGGGACCAGCAGGATGGGGAACAGTGGCTCAGCGGTGAAGGTCTGCACAGATCACCAAGGAGGCATCAACTGGCTGAGCCTGAGCCCGGATGGGCAGCGCCTGCTCACGGGTAGTGAGGATGGCACTGCACGGCTCTGGAGCACTGCTGACAGCCAATGCCATGGCCACTTCCAAGGTACAATAGCTTCTTTTTGCCTAGTTTTTAAGTCTAAAACCTGGCAGAGGGCACACAGCATGTTTTGGTCTCTTTCAGTCACTGCAGCCTGCTGGGCAGCCAAAATCATGCTTGTTTTGTTTTGTGTTTTTTTCATTATTGGTTACAGTAATGTTAAGCAGAAGCTGTTTCAACCCAAAACAGGTTACCAGCACTACTGAATGCGTGGATCCTTTTATCTCAGGGTGTGGAACATAGCAGTTGTTTAACTTATGTCTCTGGAAGCCCTGTTTTACACCCTGATGAAATCTGGACTTTTTGGAGTTTTTGTTATTTTCTTTTCTTTTCTTTTCTTTTCTTTTCTTTTCTTTTCTTTTCTTTTCTTTTCTTTTCTTTTCTTTTCTTTTCTTTTCTTTTCTTTTCTTTTCTTTTCTTTTCTTTTCTTTTCTTTTCTTTTCTTTTCTTTTCTTTTCATCTCATTTTCCAGACAATCTTTATTTAGAACCTCTTGACTCAGAAGTCTGAGAAGAAACCTTACTAAATAGGCTATTTTTTTCCCCACATTTGACACACAGAAATGTTAATTGCTGGGCTTTCTCATTTTAAATTGATTTTGCATTTTAAACAAAATTTATTATCCTTAGACTAGCATCTCAATAATTAAAAAGGAAAGAAAAACTCTGTAGAAAGTACAGTCATGCAGGAGTCAGATGTGGACTAAAGATGTTTGTATTCTCACTCCCTCATGTTCTTTTCTCTTAATACAGGAAAAAAAAAGCTCTTAAATTTGGAATTTCTGATCCTTTTTTCTTCTAAAGAAGAAATCACATTGCTGTGATTTTGTTGTTTGTTTGTTTTCTTGCTTGTTTTTAACTATGGAGTATTGTCTTTTTTACCCACATCCTGCCATGGTTCTAGCTCCTGGAAAACTCACTGCATTTGCTTTAGGCTTAGAAATCCCTTTAAACCACTGATTAACTTTTAACTAGAAAGAGAAAGATATTGGATACTCTTCAGAATCTGGCCTATGTACTGCTAGTGTTTGGGGTAAACTCTAAAGAAGGTTGGCTAGATGGTTTGTGAACTGTCAGTCTAATCAGATAATTGTATGTATTTTATATTTATGCACGCACACAGTTGTGTAAATTTGTATTATACAAGCTATAATTACTGATAAACCTGTATCTATAACACAGCTTCCACCACAGCATAACCAACAGACTTCTGTGGTGGCTGCTTTTGACCAGCCCAGCACCAGACCTTGTCTGCCACAGGGGGTTTTGGCATCCTTGGTGTGGCTCGAGTATTATTGAAGGTTAAAATCTGACTGACAGACTTTGGTGCAGTAACCAAGCTGCTTTTTTGATCTTCTCAGAGCAGGATTACGTGGTGGTGTGACAAAAATCCCGGTGGTTGAAACCTGTCCCATTTAAGCTGCTTTGCAAAAGGTTTTCACAAAAATGAGAGGATGGGTATAGTTTTGCTTATAGCCCTGGTGATCTGTTTAATTTTTGGCATCTGGTGAATTTGCTTAAGAGGAAACAAGATGTGTGTTTGTAACGTGGATTCTGGTTCGCTTTTGAACTACAGCAAGGCTTTTTGAACTACAGGAGTTGTAGTCAAATCTGTTTTTTGCAGGGAAACAAGTGTTTTACTGGGCAGTCTGTTTTCCCTCAGTTTTTTCCCCATCTCTTTATTCTACAACATGATTCTGTTTTTCTAATATCTTTGTCTGTCCGTCTGTCTCTCTTTAATCACATTTGTCTTTCTTATATTTTTTCTTTTCTCCTCAAAGAATAGTGTTATTTAAATCACAGTAGGGCCCACCAGCTTCAACCAAAGTCTGGGGCTCTCTTGTGATAGTTATTTAAGAGGAAACAGTTCTCATCTTGAACGTTTCCAGTCTAAATAATTAAAACAGAAGAGTGCAAGATAATACTATCCCAATGATTAGAGACATGACAACAATTTCACACAACAGATCTTGGGCAAAGCTGGGACTTGAATCCTAAGGTGATTTTTAAATGTGGTACATTTAATGATACAATAGAAAAATGACACATCTTGCTAAGCAAGAACAAAAGCTTAAGGTTGTAATATTGATTCCTCTTCGCTAGCATTACCCTGTTTTTCAGTGTGAAATTAAAAGAGTAGCAATTGTGTCTATTTTTATTGTAACTGTAGAATCCCAACATACTCTGAATACTGTATAAATAATTGTGCTCTTATTCTTTCCTTCTTTCTGTGTCATTTCCTTAAAGGTATACTGATCTTTTGAAAGTTGTGGGGTTTATTCATGTTATTACTCATAATGGGGAAAGTATTAGCTAACTTGTTACCAGATATGTTTTTTTGTTTGTGTTTCATTCTGCTTGGACAATGAAACTAAACTTGCTAGTAAGCCTCATGTCACTTCCTTTTTTCATAGTTTCATGCTTTAATTTAGGGCTGTTTGTGTCCTGACAATCAGTGGGCTGGGTCGAAATGCAGCCTTTTTTTCCTGACTTCAGAAGAAGAAAGCAAAAGCATTTCTTTATTAAAATAAGCCAATTTTTTACTGGTTTTAAACTTCAGTAGTCTGAGTTTTATTATACTGATATTAATTTAGCTCGTTATGTTTTTATAATACTGTTCGACCTACCTGATTGGTGGAACTGTACTGTTTTACTCTTTCACTTAATCCTTATATCAATGAAGCAGAGTTTTCTGCTGTTAATTAAAAATGTGTTTTATACAAATCCTTAAATGTGAAGAACATGGAGGTGCATTTAAAACTAGAGTTTCAGTCTGTTTGTTTGTGTTATTTTTCTTTTAGTTAAGGTGAAGAGCTCGACTAATCTGTCCTGCTCGCGTGCACAGTGATTGAATTGATTTCCTTTGTTATTCCTAGGACATGAAAGTTACATCACCTTTTGCCACTTAGAAAATGAGGCTGCCTTCACGTGTAGCGCAGATCATACCATTCGAAAGTGGGATGTGATGACAGGTCAGTGCCTGGCCATTTACCGAGGACACACATCAATTGTTAACAGGTTGGTTCTGCGGAGTTCTTCCCTTGTGTTCCTGTAATCTATTATCACATATATTGTCATTTTACTGCAATTCTCCATTACTACACTAATAAAATGGGTTGTGTAAACCTTTGAGTTCATGCTACATGTGTTCTGTGCTGTAATGATTAGTTTTCCTAGCAACAGTGCTGACACATCCATAGACAGCAGATAGGAGAGAAATGAAAGGCACACAGCAGGGGAATTGAATCCCAGGCTAGGAATGAAATTCCAGAAGAAAGTATTCAATTGATAACAGATGCTTCTGATAAATAGATTTAAAAACAGCACGTCAAGCCTTTGTGTCAGTAAGAGGGATAAAGTCAGGGCTTTTTCTGGAATTACTATTCCTGTTTGTGCAAATGAAGTTTAATATTAAACTGATTGTGCGTGACTGATTGGCCTGTCAATGTGAAGTGCCTCTTAATAGTTGGACTGGATTTAATTAATGACAAATAGAACAGTCAGAGATTGGTATTCTTTTCTTACTTTTTTTTTTTGGTGGGTGGGTGGGTTTTTTGTTCCTTACTAAACTCAAAACACATACGATACGTAGCTAGATTCTGTAAATAGTTAGGAAGGCTGGCTCTGTCTGTATTTTGGCACTGGCCTGATTTTTGCTTGAATCAGCGAATGGGAAATGTGTTCCCTATTCGTATGACTTTGTCGCCAGTTTGAAAGGTTCTAAAGGAGCAACTCATCTGACAAAGATGACAGGTTCTGATGTTCCCCATCTCTGGTTTGGAAGTATGAACTGTAGAGATTTTTCTGTTGTTACATGTTTGTGCAGCTACTACTCATTATTTTGGAGGCCCAGTAACCTGAATTCTTGAGCTGTAATCTCTGATTTGCTCTTCAGTTATGTAATAAGTGGGGTGCTCTTGCTCTACCTTTTTTGAGATCCTGGGCTAAGTGACTTTAGGTGTATATTTTTTTCTTGCACTCTCTCTATTTGATGATGGAAAGATGATTATCTTTTCACACTGTCAGTTACAGTTCAGGTTCCTGGAATGGTTTTTTTTTTTGTTATTTTGATTCCAAGCTATTTTCATAGGTCAGTTTATAAATAATTATTTGTAAAGAAATACTAATAAATAATTATCAAGAATGAGTTTTTTTTTTCTTTTTTTAAAAAAACCCCACAACAAACTCTTAGCTAGTATATGTAACTTATGAAAAGTACATAATAGTGCTGCTGGAAAAGATTTTTGAAAAACACAAATGCCCAAAGTTACAATGCTGTAGTGTAAAATGTCTGCATCAATATATCTGAATAAGTGTTCCCAATTTTAAAAGTAGAAACAGGGAAGTGTTTGGTTTTTTTTTTTAAAAAAAACAAACCAACAAAAAAGTTCATAAATAATGTGTATTAAACAGTGACGCTGAATTGGGGTTATATATGTTGTGTTCATGCTACTGTTTCTAACTTCAGAGTGCTTGGCATTGAAATTGTGACAAAAAATGGTTATGTAAAAAGAATGATACTGTTCATACACACAAACTTTATTTTTTGCAGGATCCTGGTTGCCAAAGACTATCTCTTTAGTGGCTCCTATGACAGGACAGCCCGCTGTTGGAGTGTGGACAAGGAGAAACAAATCCAGGAATTCCGGGGCCATCGGAACTGTGTCCTGACTCTAGCTCACTATTCCTCCAGGGATGTTCTTGAAGAAGAGGAGGAGGAAGAGGAGGAGGAGCAGAAAGTGAGCAGAGACCTCCTGGTGACAGGTAGCACAGACTGCACTGTTAAGGTCTGGTGGGTGTCCAGTGGGCGCTGTTACCAGACTCTGCTGGGACACACTGGGGCTGTCTTATGCCTTATACTTGACGCACCAAACAGGGAGCTGTTTTCTGGCAGCACGGATTATACCATTCGAACGTGGAATATTGTCACTGGTGAGCAGCTGAAAGTGTTCAAAGAGCATCAAGGATCAGTAATTTGCCTAGAGGTAAGAACAGAGGTGGCTTCAAGAGCTGTTTGAAAGGGGTATCCATATCCTAACTTGTGTGGGTCTCAGTTGTCGTTTCATTCATGAAGAAGCTCTTCTGAGGCAGGTTATTAATGGTAACCTTAAACATTCATGTAATAACAAAATAATAGTGCTCTGTGGTCTTGAGACGAATCCTTTTTCCCTAAAACAGTTTCTGGTATCCTCTTGGCTTCTAGTGGCTATCCTGGTCTAAATTCTAGGTCAGTATCTATTTAAATCCTCCTAGCTCTTGAAACTCATTAGTAGGTTTTCTGGGAGGACTGTTCATCTGAGTAGGATTGTGTACACAGGATCACCAGACTTTGAAGAAAAATAACCTGAGCAAGTAAACAGACACAGGGTCAGATAACTTAAAAAAGGGAGGGAAAAAAAATTCAGAGTAAACCAGATAACTTAAAAAAAAACCCCAAAAAACCAAAAAACCAAAACCCAATCCAAAAGTGTGGGCAAAAGATAATGGGAAAGCATAAAGCTGAAAGAAATCCTGCTTTAAAAACCGCACAGACATAATTTGAGGAAAGAAAGGGAGAAAGAGATGGCCAAGACAAGAAAACGGGCAAGGAAAATGGAAAAGAGAAGTAGAGCATGGGGGAGAGAAATCAGGAAATGATGAAGGAGAGGAGAAAAAATGTAGTGTGACCTGAAAAACAATACCCTGTTTTTCTGTTTGCAGTTATTTTTCTGGTGAATGCTGCCAGGTTTGTTAATGTTGCAGAGAAGAGAAGAGAAGGAGGTTAGGCAGCTGAAGGAAAAGGGGAACTATCGCACAAGCACTTGTCCTATACACTCCATTATCCACCAGAAAATGCTACTGGTATATTTAAAGAAGGTATATGATGGTCTGTAACTTAGTTTCAGGTCAGCAAACCTTAAATGTTTATAACTGTATGTGTCTGACTGAAGTTAATGACAATAGTTTTTCTCACTACTCTCCTTGTTTGTGTTTGTCATCCGTAAGTGCTTTCCCTTTACAGAGGCTACAGTATGTATCTTTAATAGCTGTTTAATAAATGGTGCCGTTGTTTCTAAAGAAGGTAGTCACAGCTGCCACTAGCAGACTAAAAATCCGATAGTACTGAAGGAATTCTGTTTTCCTTCAGTTTTAGAAAGGAAAAAAACCCACACAAAATCATGTTGCCCTGGAGTAATGTTTGCCTTGCTTCGGTAAATTCTCAGTGTTAAAGCTTGTTTTTATGATATTGTGGTAATATATTTTGAGGATGCTCAAGTAAATCTGTTGCTGTTCTTAGTGTGACGCTATGTTTTGCTGTTTAATTGTAACCCTTCTCCAAGGCACAGATTGGCAACAACAGAGCTTGCTTTAATTTAATTGGGTTCTTGCTAAAATTGTTACACAAAACTGGCTTGACCCTCTCCCAGAAGCCTAGGAAATTCAATTACACTCTTTGAATGCTCAAGAATGGGCGATGCTTCTCCGCTTCTGAGCACAGCATTAAACAATGGTTTTAAACAAACAGAACTTCTTGTAGGGGAGAAGAAAAGCAAAACCAATACATCTATTTGGAAAACCTGAACAATTCAAAGTACACAAGGCTGCTGCTGCCAAGACTGTGTTGGCAACAGTCCTGGCCAAATCTTCTTCTAGCTGTGAGTAACTGGTAGCCCCTCACTTCTCTCATCACCCGTTGATGTTTGAGGCCAGAAGAGTCCAGCTGAGGTACATGCTGCCCCCACAGAGAGCGTTTCGTTTCTAGGCTTCTAAAACTTATCCCAGCTTAAGCAGTTGCTGTACTGCTGTTGAATAGCTTTAGGCTGTCGATCTTTCCTAATTCCTCCCTCTTCCTTACTGGGTTCAACACTAGCCCTTCTGTTCCACTTGGCTGCCTCTCAGCACAGCCCACATGGTATTTTCATTCTTTTAGAAAGGGGTCAATCACCAGAATCCATACAAAGATGTTACAACAGAAGGGAAACTTCCTGAATAGAGGTGTTTATCTTTTTATAATTTTTCTTTTCTTCTCAAAAAGCTCTTGGAGCCTTTATTGCCTTGGGCTTCTTAGTGACAGTGTTGCGATCTGTGGCAGTGAGTTGGGATAGTATTTTTCAAACTGTGGGTCAGGAAGGGCTTGGAGGTAGTTGTGAGTTGCTCGCAGTAGCCAGCAGACAGTTTTAATTGTTGACAGTAGTTCATTTTCTTCAGGGCAGAAGTGAGCTGCTAATTACACCAGATTTTCACTCCCCTGTCCTGGAGGAACTGAGTTGGTACCAGCAATTAAAGGTAGTTACCTGTTCTCTGGGTGGTATCATGCTTTTGTTGAGAGAATAAAGGGAAAAAAAAAAAGACTTATTTTCATTTTATTTATTCAAATAAAGATCCCTAAGGGAGGGTGACCTTTCAAAAAGTTTGAGAAATGCTCAGTGTGATCTCTCATCCTGGACACAGATCAGGAAAAATTTGGATATTGAGACCATGTTTTCCCCAACTTTAAAAAGCACCGTTATTAACGGGAATGCCCCAGGATGTTCTAAACTGTTGCAAATTAGGTCTGGACTGTTCCAGTCATCTCCCATTACTTTCCAGTAAATACCAATAGCGTCGCTGTAGCAGTGAATGGAAATTCCTGGAGCTTCTTGAAGGAGCCTTTCTGGGTAGATATACATAAAGCACACCCATGTTTTCCACCTTGCTTCCTGCAGTGCTGGCATATGAAAAGCAGAGGGGTGATGCCACAGGTGTGTTTGGATTTTGAATGTTCCTCCATTGCTCTAAGATCCTTTAGGTGGTGTTGCCAGCTAGCATAAGTTAGAGGAGCCTGAAAGCAACTCTAATCTAGCATGGCAGATCGGAAAGTGTTGGCGAGCTCTTAGCTTTCCCTTTTCCCCTGTCCTTGGTAGTCCTGGACAGCGGAGTAAAAAGGGTGAGCTGCTCAGATATTCTCCAGGGCTTGTCCTGCTGTCCTGGGGTGAGTCTGAAGGTGATTTACCAGCTGAACTGACTGCATGTGATCTGCTGTCAAAGTAGTCCTGCTGCAGGTACCAGTTTATTCTAACGCCGCTGTTCTCTTCCTTCCACTGTCTAAATTAGATTGACGAAAGTTTTGGCAGGAGACTTTCTATCTGCAGTGGGAATCGTGTGCATGCTAGGTGCTTTGGCAGCCTCCACTACTTCACTCTCATAGTCAGGCAAGGTAACTAGCAGTGGAGCAGCCAGAACTCTTCACTCTCTTTCTCCTGCAGTGCATTGATAGCTTGGCAGGCAAGGGACAGCAGCTGTTTTGAGTGCTCCCTCTTCATATGAGAGCCAATGATGAGATTTTATAGGAAGTGATGGGAAAAAGCAAGGGTGGGCTGAGTGTAATCACACAGCTTATACTGGTTCTTCTACTTAAAAATTTCAAGCCTGGCTGAAGACCAGTATTTGCAATTAATAATCAAACGTATTTTCATTAACGTGACTGCCTGCAATAGGCTGAATAACCCTGACTTAAATATTTACTTGTGTATGTTTTTCTAAATATCTCCAAAGTAGCTTTGCAAACTGTTCACAAGGATTGCTTTGTCCTTTCCTGATTGTTCTGCCTCTGAGTATTTATCAAAATTGTGCTGCCAAAAGCTGGCAGAGAGAAATGATCCAGCTTGGAATTTAGCTTGGATCCTATAGCAAACATTCTTGCAAGAAAACTCCTTTCTTGCAAAAGGAGTTTTAAATGAACATGAGTGGGCAAGGAGTTGCTTCTGTTTTTTCTGCAAAAGATCCTTTGTTTGGACCATACCCCTTTGTTGCCTTTTAAAGCTGACTAGAAGCAAAGAATGCTTTGAACAAAGCCGTCGCCTGAACTCCCTTTATACGCTTAACTGTTGTGGTCATGGGGACAGAATTTTTTTCTTGTCACACCAATTAAATTAAGTGCACATATTTTTTGTAATTTGTATTTGTTGCATAATTCATCAGAGGATGAAGATGTGAATTAGAGGACTAGGAATGTGTACAACACCTGTAGAAAAGAAACGTTTCTAGAACCATTACATTGCACTGCAGTAAAAAAGTTGAAAAACATTCTCTAACAGCCAGACCAGAGAGCTCATTCTAGATGGATTCTCAGGAAAAAAAACAATTTCTTGCCCACAGGGAGTTCGTTCTCTCATTAAAATGAATGTGGTTTGAACAGGATCCTGAAAGTCTAACTCAGCTGAAGGCTTACATAGTTGTAACTTGAGATTGGTCCAAGTTGGTGATTTTTAATTTAGAAGTGGCTGTGAACAGAAGACCCAGCTGGCAGATTGTAGGAATACTGACCCCCATGTGAAGAGTAAGCTAGTAATGGGATATGTGGTTGCTGATGTGAACTCATCATGAAGTTCCTGGGAGCCAGTCTGACCTTCAGAAAGAGGATGTGTCCAAATCTGTTTGGAGACCCAATTGCCTCTCCTTGGATGAGGGTTAAATTCTTTCTTATAGCAAAGGTTAATTGGGAGAGCAAAGTCCATTCCTATAAGGTTGAAATAGCTGCTAAACAGCTCTTCTGCGGATATTTTTGGCATTCATACGGGTAGAAATTGTCTTAAGCTGCTGCATATATTCAGTTCAGCCAAGCCTATGGAGCAGTAGGGTTGTGATTGTCTTGAGAGACCAATGCTAGATGTGATCATTTGGTTTTTTTATTCAAACTGTGGTGTGTCTGGGGGTTACAACCAAGGTCAAGGTTGCATAAAACTGGCATTTTTTCATAGTGAAACCTGTAACTACTTCAATGTTTACAACATGTATTTTGCTACTGCTGTTGCTTTGCTACTTACAAGCAAGTCTGACTGAACTTTTTCATGGAATAATACATCTCCAGTACTTTGGCCTGAGGATTAAGACAAATTTGCTCCATTCACATGTCTCAGTGTTTCATCTGGTTCAAAGCAAAGTCCCTCAGAGTAAGGAGAAAAATTAACAGTCCAGAATTACAGATATCAATGCAGTGATTTTTTTGCTGTCAGGCTGAGGCTTTACAACTGGGCATCTGACCGTCATCAGGTTTTTAATTCTTTTGAAGCTACTTGGGTTTGAAATGTCCACTCAGCTCGTTAGTATCTGAGCTGCAGATCTGTTCTGTGTTTTCTGCTCTGCTATGGGTGTCCTTGCCTTGCCATGCTTTTCCTTGTCAGGAGCTTTGTTGGGCAGTTAGCCAGTGAATGAAGCGCTCAAAAGCCAGCCAAGGGAAATACAGCTTTGAAAATATCACTGCTTCTCCAGGCAGTTGCAGATTACAATATGTAACTGTTTCTACTGATCATTTTTAAACCAAGAGTTGACAGACTTGAGTATATCTGGAAAAATCTGTTGAGTGAAATTTTACATTTTTCCTTTGAAATCATAAGAAAATTAAATTTTTTAGTAAGAATAGGACTGGGACCTAGTGAATTGGGTAATAGTTTGGGGACATTGGGCTAGAAAAGCCCAGTACTTATGGATCTGTGGACTTATCCTACAAGTATTTGCTGAAAATGACTACGCCTGGATGCCCATACACAAAAATGGGTGCCAGTCTTGGCAGCAGGGAGGCTTAGCTCCCACCAAAGCTGCAGCATGAGTTTGCATTTTGGTGAAGAAGTCAGTATACTTTGTCCAGCTCCCAAGAGGGGAAGATCTGCTGAGCCTAATGTGTCAGCGGGGATGTTTAACCCAAGGAACAGCAACTGTGTTTAACCCAAGGAACAGCAACATATTGTTTTGCCTAGTAGTCTAACAGAACTGTCAGATCTGGATTAAATAGCCGCTGCAGGCTGAGGAGATTTGAACCCATTTGGAGAGTCCCATAACCGCTGGATAGGAGAAGCCAAGTTGGTGTAAGAAGGTTAGCAAGAGTCCTAGAGGGAGAGCCAGCAGAAGTTGACCTAACTAGAAATCAGTGCTTTGGGGACCTGTCTGGAAGTGGGCAGGGGAACTGTATTACAGTCTCTTTTTCTTGGGCTTTTTAGGTAGTTTTCAATACAGTCATGACTTAAGAAAAATGATTACAGGAGCCAAGGACCTATGCTACTGGCTGACCCTAAGACCTCCACTGCTTCCACAGCAAAGGTGGCTTGTGCCCAGCCAGCATGAGGGCATTTGCACAATGTGTCCAACCTTGGCGAGTTAGAGCCAAGGCTGCCGTGTCTGCGTTGTTGGGGCATAGCCACACCCTTTGGATGCAAACTCTGAAAGAAGGCTCTGGAGTAAAAATACCAATTTGACATGGGTCAGATTGAATTGGTGCCTCTGTCTTGTGCTTCTCAGACAGAATCCCCTCTGGTTTTCATATACTCTCTTGACCAGTTTCAGGGATACTGTGCACTGTTGCTTGTCACAACTGCCCTGAAGCATGTAATGCTTCCTGTGTGTTGTAGAAAGGGATGGTTGCAGCCTGGATCAGCCTCCCAAATCAGGGCTGCACTCTGGGATTTGGGCAGTCAAAAGTTAGGATGCTATAAATTTTGAGTCCTTTTTTGAATGGACTTCTGTTGCATTATATTATGGTTCCCTATCTATAAAGTAGGGAAGGTATTTATTTTATGTTACACAGAGTGTGGGGCCTGGGGGAAGAGTATGCGATGATTATTATTATTTTGATTAAATACAGATATCTGAAGTGTTGTAGCTGAGGGTGGAGTTGAAAACTAGACCTATCTTTAGTCAAGTGAAGGAGGAGTCATCTCACCTAGATTGATATAGATGGCTGCAACTGAGAAGGCTGTCCTTGTCGGGGGGGACAAATAGCGAGTTTTAAGGTGTGATCTGTTCAGACACCTGCTTCAGGATGAGATGAATCGTGCCCTAGACTGCAGTGACTACAAGGAGACTTATATTAGATGTAGATATCTGCATCAATTTAGATGAGATAATGCCTGCATCACATCGCTAAAGGTAGACCTGATTTGCAGCTTCAACCTGAGCTGATAGCTCTTGATGGCTTTCTCCACTAATAGCTATTTCGTGCTCTGTGTTTTAAAAATACCATGGAAATGAGAGGCTGTGTGACAGTCAGAGCCTGTACTGGGTTTTGCTGTTGGCTGTGCTGCAGGCTTAGTCTGTGGCATCCAGTAGATTAAGCTGTTAGTATTTGTCTCCATGCATGGCTGAGAATCCTTTGCTACTGTGCTCACCTGCTTAAACTGGTGAGGGGGAGGAAGGTGCGTAAAAGTACATCATGCAGCAGCCTGGGTAGCACAGAGGCTTTGAATTTAATGAAGGTGGTTGGTGTGTCAGCCAACTCTCTACATCTCTGACTGGGCATCGGAAGCTTTTATGGCTCTTATGATCCTGGTGCTATAAATTACCTGAGTAAGCCCACATCATTTAACACATTTTTATATCTAGCAAATTAGCAAATCTAGGCAAGTCGCAGCTTTTCTGTTTCACTTCAGCATTTATACACCCACCTAAATGTAGAAATGAAGCAGTGTAATGTAATGTACCGTTAAGGCAGAGTGACATTTACCTGCAGGAGGTTATAACTTAGTGTTTTCCCTTGTTCAGTGGGGGGGTTGATGCTGCTAGCAAGATGTCTGAAAAAGAAATGCAATGACTTGGCCAAGAACAACGCAGCAGGATCTCAACTCAAAGCAACCTCTTCCATTTAGCAGGTGCAATGTGACAATGCTCTTCATGCCCATTCAGGTTGAGCCTGGAAATTAAAAGTCAGGTTACTTTCCTCAGGCTAACTATATAGCTCTCAGTTTTTGTTAGTGCTGCTGGTCATTCCTTCTCTTTCCTCACTGAGATGTAGTTTTAATGCCATTGCTAAACCAGCTTAAAAGTGGTAGGATGCGACATTTGAAAGTACCGCTGGCTTTTAACAGTGATATGTGTTTTACAAGCTCCTGACATTTAGCTATGAAAACTGTCCCATGAGCCAAGTTCTGCTGGTAGGAAGTGTGGCGTGCACTGCTGCAACTGGGCTGGTGGGAGCTGCGGCCAGTGATCATCTTGGTCTGCCTGCATACATTTCTTACATGGGTTAGCATAGTCCCATCAATGTAGTGCTTTCTATCCTAAAATACCTTCTGTTTCATGTTCTTGTAACACAGTGCAAATGTTCTTTTGCGCAAAACTCACTTATGATGCCTTTTGGGAATGGGGTGATTCCTTTTGGGAATGGGGGTGGAGGTGGGAAAGCATGAAAAACATTTCAACCTTACAGATACAGAGTGTGCAAAGAGTGGAGGCCGAGGGTTTATAATAATCTAAGGTGGCAGAAGAACCAGACCCTTAAAAGTGACCTAAGAGCAAGACCCATGTCAAGTTGATTTGTCATTTGTTCTGCAGTTGGTTTCCTGGAGACATATGAGGACTGTAAGGGGTTAGTGCTCTGCTAGTCACTTGAGCCTTTGGATCTGTGTGTCTAGAGGGGAAACGTGGTATTATTAGTCCTTATGCAAATTCTGTTTCTTTGTGGGGGGGTCAGGGTTCTCCCTCCTGCCTCTCCGTCCTTCTGATACAGAGATTGCTGCGAGTCCATGAAACTTGCCTCAAACTACAGCCCGTGGATTGCTGTGAGAGCGTGCAATGACTGCCTGTCTTCAGTACACTGCCTTCAGAAGGCAGGTGTCGGGCCAGTTCTCTGCTTGGAGGAGTATGGAATCAGAACTGTACGTAATGATGGCTGTTAAAACCTCTGGTTTGTTTTCGTTAGGTGGACATGGAATGCAAGATTTTTCTTTGCACTCCTGGAGGGTTTCCCTGCTGAGCTGCCAGGCTTTGGATAGTTTGTTACTGTGTACTGGCTAGTTTTATAGTCTTGCACAGGTCAGTCCCTTTGTCTCTGTCTCGGTTTCCCACTTGCAGTCCTTCCCTCTGCCATTCTGTCGTGTCTGTGTGGAATAAAAACCAACCTCCACCACTAGTGAGTTCACACAGTGTGCAGGATAACTACTGTAGTGAGGCACCGTTCTTCTTTGGGATTTATAGGCTCTAAACACAGAGCAGAACACAATCTGATTGAAGATGTTTAGAAACCCGTGTAAGCATAGTTAATTATTTAATAATTTGATAACACAGTCTAAAAAGACTTGTGGAAATGCAGATACACAACAGTTTCAAGGAAGAGTTAGTGTTTCCAAATAGTGACCTTGTGCAGAGTGATCATGTTAAACCTTGGTTTATGTTGCATAGGATTTTATTTTTAATTTACTTTTTTTGTTACTTGAAATTGTTCCGAAATTTTTGTTGTAATTAAGACAATCTGGTAAGAGCTCTTGTCAAATATGCTTTGCAGAAACTACACTGCAGGGTTTTTTTTGAGGCTGTATTAATGTAACTAATTATGGAAGTAGGGTTAGCATTCTTAAGCTCACTGAAGTCCTGCCTGCTTGCACCAGCAGATGGGCTCAGTTTTTTATCTTCTGAAATGTGGGACCTGTTTTTAAGGCCCAGAAGAAGGCTCAATGGGAGATGCGATCGTGAAGAATGCAAGGTTGGTTTTGCTCACCATCCCTCTGTTTCAAGGTGTAGTTGTTGCTCTTTGTAACAGGCTGTTGAGTCGGAAACCGTGACTTTGGATGAGTCACTTCAGTGCAGTTCTCTCACGAACGTGCCTGAGAGACTATTGCTGATGTTTTTTTCTCTTCCCTTCAGCTAGTGAATCGGCACTTGTATTCAGGAAGCGCGGACAGGACAGTGAAGTGCTGGTTAGTAGACACTGGGGAGCGAATCCAAACGTACAAGGCTCACAAACACAGCGTTAGCACTTTGAAATACCACGCTGGGATCTGTAAGTTGCCTTTCCTATGTTCAGCAATCCCCTGTCTCCTTTTCGATGTTTGTCTTTGATCAAAGATTGTTAATAGAGAACACTGTAATTTTGAAGGCTTGTGAAATTGTCACTTTTTTCAACTCCAGCATGTTTATGTTCAGTATCAAGCTTCGCTGCTCTACTCCATGTGGGAAGCTTAGATCTTCCTTCCATTTTCCACCTCTCTCTTCTGGCAAATGAAGAGGCAGTTGCTTTATTTCTGTTACCAAGGGAAGTGGCTTAAATCCTGAGCTGTCTGTGGGTTGTTTGTATAGCCGTGGTTTAACCTCGCTAGTCTGATGTCTGTCAGTCTGCTGCTGCTGCATACTTGGGGACAGCAAATGCTGCTGCTGGATATGCAGCCCTGTGCCTGCCTCTGCTACCTTGTAGGTACTGTGTAATGGACTGTCCTAAACCAGAATCACATCTCAGATGCTCACTCCTTCTTTCTAACAGTTAGGCTTCCTGTTCAGACTCTGACCATCTCCTAGACTCATTTTCCACAGGTTCTTTTCCCTTTATCTGTCCTCTTTCATGTATTTGTTCCCCAAACCACCTGTCTGCAGCAGCCAAGCATTGCTTGCCTTACTAGTGCTCAGGACTTGATTCCCCTTTTTTCAGTACTCCTGTTAATAGTGGTATCTGTACCTAACTGTCTATTGTTGATATAACAGTATATTCTGACCATGAAACCTCCCTCTTTAAATCCCTCTCTTGGCTGACTTTCCTTCTGCACGTCATCTGTCCATTTCTGGGTTTGGGTTGCAAGGCTGCACCTCTGTTTTTATCAGCCTGAACCTCTCTATGTGGTCTGGTCTTATCCTGCCACTGATGTTTGACCTGATGTGCCTTCATTTGCTTCCCAAACAAGTACTTCTCTTCTTCAGGGTAAGCAGGATGGCAGTGCCTGTCTTAAGCTAATCTAGACATTTGCAACGCTTTCCTGATTTCGATTTCTGTACTTCAGCTATGAAGCGAACATGTAACACCAAATGAATGGTTGCTATTTGGACCTTGATAGCTCTTTTGGCAGATCATCAGTGTGATGGTGATAAATGGCTGACAAATGCAAGATGGTACACATTAGAAGAGAGTCGTACCTGCGCAGGCAGATTACAGTTTAATGGCAGCTGTCTAGCACCGTGCTTGACATGGCTGACTGACCACATTTACTGACCCAGTAGCTGAATGGATTTCTTAATTATGTTTGGAATCGTAACGTGTAACCAAGCCTATAAGAAGATTTTGATTTTAATCAGAAAGCCTTTTTTTGGTCTTCCTTTCAGCATCAGACCCACAGCGCTACTTTTCTCCATTTAAAAAGTTAATCATAATTTATGGTTAATTTCAGCTCTCCTCACCTATATTGCAGAACTACCCCACTCTTCCCTACCTGCAGGTTATAATTCCTACTGATTTCAGCTTTTGCAGTTGGCTAGAAGGCTGAAATGGAAGGGGAAAGGGTATGAGCTTACGCTGCACCCCGAAGTTGTTATTGCTCAAAGATGCAGACAGGTAGGGCAGGGGAAATGAACCAGAAATTTTAATCCAGGATGAACACTGGCAAACAAAATACTGATTATTTTGTGTGTGTGTGTGTGTTTTCCCCCTTTTAATTATAAAGATACAAAACAAAACATTGAATTCATCAAGACTACCCAAAGGCTAGGATAACTGTGCTAAGCTGATGTTGGTCTGACCCAGTGAGGAATCTTCATGTCTGGGTGGGAGATGGGGAGACTGTCTCCTTCATTAATGAGACCTCCAGAGCCGCATCTTTTCAGTTGATCCTGCTTTTCATGCAACCAGTATAGACTTGACCAGACTCTCTAAAACCATCATAAAGAAAGTTTAGGTTCAAACAAAAGTTTCATTATCTGATGCCAGCCCCATCAGCGCTGCAGCTTTCTCTCTCTTCCCCCTCATCCTACCACCCTGTCCCTGCCATATACGTACATTATTTTTCTATAACACTCTTTTTTTTTTTCTTAAAATGCAGGCAATATTGCTGCATTTAGTCAGACCTGCGAAGAACATCCTGATAGTGTGATAGAAGTGTTCACAGAGTTATTTAAGACCTCATTTTAAATCAAATGCAAAAATACTGGAAATGTCAAACAGGGAGAATTGAATTGTTCCACTTGAACGGTAGAAAAAATGTCATGGAAAAATATTAGGGACTTGTTTGAATTTAATTTCGACACATTTTAGTTCTTGAAAGAGGAAATTTCCCCTTAAAAAAGCATTTATATACTATGATTGCTTGCATTATTGTAATACCTTGTAATTCTAATTGAAACAAAGCTATTACATACTGTGTAAAATAAGTGATCAAAGACATGTTCACTGGATAGCAAATGTTGGAGCCAGTGTAGCTTAAAATTCTAGCTGTTCACCTGGGGCAGATCAGCACTGTGTGCCTATTCTCTGTCTTTCAAAAATGTGGAGAAAATACTTCAATATAAATGATGTTTGTTATGGTTTATGATGTCATGTTTGCACCAACCCAAGAACATGGAAGGAATCTCAGGTGAGAAGTGGGAACTTTCTGTTAGCAAGCAACAGAATTAAGATCTATCTGATCAGTACCCAAAGGCTCGTTGCCCCAAAGAGTTTATGGTCTAAATAAGAAAATACAGTAGAAGAATGAGAGGAAAAATATATGTGTTTCCCAAATGGCTTTATATTGTACAGGGATTCCTGACAGACCTGAGAACTATGCTTTAAATCATCAGAATGTGTTTCTAGTGGCTTTCCTCAGTCTGCTTGTGTAATTAATAGCATGGGGAACATTAAAGCTGGTTCTCGATCTAATTTACTTAATATTATGTTGGTTATTTCTCTCCTACAGTATGTGCACAGTCATTTAAAATTTAACACAGTTTATATTTTTTCATGTTGCAAAAACTCCAAGGGAACATTTAAAACCTGTTCTCCTGCTCAAGAGTCTATGAAATTTAAGTAAAAAATAAAAATGAATTGTTGATTTTATTTTTTTGTTGTTTGTTTGTTTCACAGGTGGTGTATATATAAGCATATATTTAAATGCTAAATCTGGGTTAGATCAACAGCTCTCCTTTGAAACTCAGAGGTGCAAAAAGACTTCCTAAATCTAGAGTGACAGTTCAAAAGACATAAAGGATGTCTGTCAAAAGCAAAATCCTGATAGCGATAGCTTAAGTAAGCTGACAGCTGCATAGTGAAAACAGCTCTTAATTGGTTCCTACTCTCTGCATGTGTGTAATAAATAGTATTAAGTGATTTCCATTCACTGGAAAAAAAATCTGTACCCCGTTCCCTGCTTTACATCGTTGTTACTCATTTGGAGAATGGGACGCAATGCTTTTTCAGGATTGTGGTGGCAGTTGAATTTATAGTGGCCCACATAAAATGACATTGATTTTCCACATCCAGATGTTTCTTGAAGGTGTACCCAGGAAGTACCCAGCCTCCTGCTGTTTAATTTGAAGTTGAAAAGCTGACAGCAGTAGGTAGCCTGTTCTCTCATCTCTCGTAGTCCTGAATTTACTGCCGTGATAATTTCTTCACCTCTCTTGAGGAATCCAGTGCCTGACTTCTCCCAAAAGATCTGGTGTTTTCTGGTGTTTTCAGGCACTTCAGTGTTGTAAAAATCTTTCCATGCTAGTGGCTTTTGCAAAGACATGAAATGCAGGGAGCAGTGAATATATTGCTTTTTGCAGTTCTGAAATATTTATCTCTAGATAAACTTGAGGAGTTTGGGTTAAGTGAAGGAAAGTGAGTGTTTATGAAGACAGTTTGTAACCCTTAAAGCACACAGATGTGCTCCTTTTTGGGCAGATTGCTAAGTATAAAATGGAAATATTCAACACTGCCTTACAGTTTCCAGATGCAGCAATTCTGGGGATCTGATGTGAAGATCCTGAAGTGTTGAGAAATTTTTCTTCGAACATGTTAAGATACCCTAAGGAAACCTGATGAACAGCCAAAATCCCTGGTCATGCTTAATTTACTTAGCCCCCCCCCTTGTAGCACATGTACAATATAGCACGTAGAATACAAGAGTTATAGCCAAACCCCTCAAATAATTCTCTGCCATACTGAAATAGAGATTATAGCCTGGGCCTTGAATCACTTAAAGGCTCTGCTGCTTGCAAAGATCCTAAGCTACAGGATTTAGCTGAAGAAATCTACCACGCTGAAAGAATTTATAAAGCTTCTTTGTAAAGCTGCCTACACATGCCACTCGCCTCTGAGGACAGAAGATTTAACTGTGGTATTTCAACAGAGACGGCCATACCTATTGATAGTAAGCTTATGGTTGAAAATGGGGGGGGAAAAAAGGGTATGTTTTAATGAAGCTAAGGCCAAATTCATATTATTAGTATGAGAGGTGGTAACGCTGTTACTGTGGTTTGCAGCTCCACTGTACAGACGCTTCTGCTGCTTGATGCAGCAGCAGAAGTGATGAAGATACTGTAGTACTGAATGGAGACCTGGAAATAACTATGGTAAAACAAACGGAAGGCTTAGTGGAAATCTGTACAACCAGACTTGAGATAAATTGCTTGCTTAGAATTATTGAGGCATGTTTAGGCAGGGAAATACATGTGGAAGAGAAGAGGAGAAATAGATATTTGAAGTGTGTGTGGAGTGAAATGCTGATGTATGTAGGAACTTCAGGCTTAAGGCAGTTTAGTGTTTTGAAAAACACGAATGAAAACAAGCATGCTGGGGTCAGCAAAATGAAAATGATCTGAACTTGCTCCAACTGAGAAGAGAATCTAGCCTAAAAATGATGTCATGCTCCTTTGTGAACTAGTCTTAGGTATGTTTTTAACTCACATGAACTGACCGCATGTGGCTGCTCACATCTGGCCATGTGCTATGTTGTGTGGTTGCATTGCAGTGTTCACAGGAAGTGGTGATGCCTGTGCAAGAGCTTTCAATTCCAAGAGCGGTGTCCTGCAGAAGATCTTTCGAGGGCACAAGTTCATCATCAACTGCATCCAGGTCAGGAAGGGGTTTCTTTGCTGGGATTTCTCACTTCTGATTGCTCCCTCATTTGTTTTATGGGAATTGGTGTGGCTAGCTGTTCTGTGTGTCTTGGGTTGGATGTTGTTCTAGGGTAAGATGAAAAGTAACAGACTTGAATATTCCTTTTTTAATTTTAGACAAACTCAATAATAATAAGTGAAACCACAGAACAAGACCCCAGAGACAGTCCTATGTCTGGGATTGGAGGTTTTTCAGGTCAGGTTAGGCAAGCAACCATAAGAAATGAGACTGATGTAACTGATCCTGTGTAGGGGCAGGGAATGGACTCCGACCTCATGAGGCCCCTTCCAGTACAAGACACTGATGATAAGTGCTCGCAATGTTCTAGGTGGAAAAGAAGTTTCTGCCTTATCCAAGCAGAATAGTATATAGCATTATACCCCTAACCCCTGGGCATGGCATCCCTCGACAGTCTAGCAACTGCTTACCATCCTTTCTGATCTTAGCGACGAGCTAGTGGTGATTTCCATGTGCTACCCTGTATATAAACATTTATATAAAATATTGCCGTCAGGATCTATTTTTCTGAAGGTATAAAGATGACGAAGAAGCTCTGTATTAATGTCTGACCCACATCCTACCGGACTAATGGAAGAGTTTCTGCCGCTGCCTTAAAATTTTTCTAAAAGTTAATTAAGTCCCTGAAAAGTTGCTTGCATATTGTCTAGGCTGAAGTGATACTGGTGTTTAAAAGTTAAAAGGGGAGGAATTGGTAATCCTTAGTGGCAATGCAAAGACCAGTATCATGCAAGGAATCCTGAGGGGAAAGTTTGAATCTTTGGATGCTTTGTGCATTTAAGAATCCGCATCTCCCTGCATCAGGATCTCAGTAAAAGCAGCATGCAGGATGAGGATTTTGATTAAGAATGTGAGACACTGAGTATTTGTTGCAGGCTGACAGTCAAAAGAAAAAAGAGGGGAGATAAAATTCCTTTTGGAGTTGATCCCAAGCATACAGAGTTGTAAATATAGTTGTCTTTTTGTATATTTTTCTGAATCAGCAAGTGGCTAGTTGGTCTTAAACTGCAAACTCTTGGGTATTGACCAATTGGTTGTGTAGCAGACTGTAACCCAGATGTATTTGGGTGATAGCTGATATAATCACTCTGTGCAGCTCTTCAGTATTGACAAGACCAAAGCTTGGCTTTCTATTTTTTTTGTAATTTCATTTCCAAGTGTACAGGGCAAAAAAATCCTGGGAAGAGTGAGGACTGAGAAGTGGCGACCTTAATATGATCTTAAGTGAGGGATGGATGAGGGATGAGGGGGCTGTGGTTGTGTGGTGCTTCATGCAGATGAAAGCCAGACTGCTGGTGGGATGCTCGCCATCATGGCCTGCTGCTGGAGACTGCAAGCGCCTGTGACGGACAGACTGACGCAGGAAGGGGAAGATGATCAGGACCGACAGCTTACTTCTAGGGTGGGGTGAGGACAATTGGAAACATTACCAACAGCAGCAAACGTTTCATTAAGGAAATGAAACTAGAGGGGAGAATCAAGGTTAAATTACTGCAGGTTTGGAAGAACAACAAATTTTGAAGGAGGAATTGTACCTATAACTTACTGCAAAGGAAGAAGCGACGTGAGAAGGAAAGCATTCCTGAACATCCCACTACCCACTGATGCTGATTTTAGTGCTGCCTCAAGCTTCATCTTCAAAACCAGCAGTCTGAACCCAGCACAGAAATTCCCAGCTACAGCCTACTCTGACATTGAGTTTAGTTTTCCCATTGCTTTTCTAGTGGGTTTAGGTTATAAATAACTCTTGCTGTTTATATTTTATGGCTCTGTGAAGTGGCTGAGAAATGAGTCCTGACTTGGTAATGTCTCATCCCACTTCAGCAGCTTTTGTGATAATTTATACTGGCTCTTGCAATGAGCTATCAGGCCTTAAGTGTTAGGCTCAAGCTGTGTTTGCTCTGATTTTTTGACAGTTTGATTGTGCCTATTCCGAGCTGTACAGCTTGGTATTAAATGTGACCCTGTTGTTCCAGATCCACAATGAGTTGCTCTACACAGCTTCCCATGACGGCACACTAAGGATTTGGGACATCCGGGGAATATGCAAGAGAAATAAGCGGCGTTTGAAGAAGGAGAGGTCTGCCCAGGGCAGGAGCTCTCAGAAGGGAAGTCTGTCTCGTCTCTTCAACAATAAAGTCGGCTGTATGGTACAGCAAGAAAATGGGGAACACGAGGCTGTTGAACTAATGTGACTGTCCAGAACAGAACAGACTTTCCATCAGTGACCAAAGCTGAACCTTTTGTTTTCTGCACCACTGTGTCCATGTAAACCAGAACTTGGAAAGAGATGGGAAATGGCTTTGCTTGAACCTCTTTTTCAGGAGCCAGGATTCTCTGTGACTGCCAGATGGACTCAAGTCAGATATTGTCACTGCAGATGCCTGTCAGCTCAGCAGCACTGGGGTCAGGAGGGACTGCAGTGTGGTTCAGGTGACGTACCTCTGTGCATGAGTGTGTGCACGCAATTAAGAACTTCACTTACAACTGCTTGTTCTCAATTCCCTCTGCCACACAGGTGTTGCACACTTCTGCCTGTCTAGTATCTAATGAGAAATATTTTCTCCTCTTCCTGTTGCCCACTCACATGCCCTCTGTTTGGCCAAATGTAGAAATGAAAGGTGCCCTGCAGGACGACTACAAATTCAATTTTCACAGCTGACCTTTGGGTCAGTTTTTTGCTGATTAGACCAGCTAAGGCAGGATGGTATGGCTCAGCAGAAGGAGTTTAAAGCAGATTGGACAACTCTCTGGGAAGTTGGGAGTAGTAGGACAGAAATTAATTCAATTTTTTTTTGTTGTTGTTCAAAACATAAGCTAGAGAACAAGCTAAACCTCAGACCTTTTGTACCAAGGTCAGCTGTTTGCCAAGACACAGCAGTTGTCTTCCTCCCAACAACCTAGCGCATTCTTTTTTTACCTTTTACGATCTCACACTTTGCAAAGGAAGCATCAATGGTCTCGTGTGTCTTCTGTGTGCTGCGAGGGGTGTATGCTTCCAGCCGCCCGCTTACCCCCAGGCACAGTTCCGCAGATGGGAAGCTCCTGATGGGCTCCTTGGAAGGGCCTCGTCTCCGCAGGGCAGGAGTTGGAAGCTGTTCATTAGGCCCCAGGTCTACAGCAGTGACCGCACCACCTCTGGGCAGCCCGGCCCACTGCTTGACTGTCCTCACGCAGGAAAGGTTTTCCTTAGATCCACTGGGAACATCGAATTGTGTTGTTTTTCAGGGGAGAGGAGAAGGAAATGGGAAGATTTATTGGGTGCTCTAGATTTGTTGCCTTTCCTCCTTAGGAGGCCATGTCTGGCCTTGCTTTGCTGGGGTGTTAGTAGCAGCGGATAAGCAGTCAAGCTCAAGAGAAGTTCTCCCGGTCTTTTTCCAGGTTCATCCCTCTCTGATAACCACTGAGCCATGAATAAACAAGGGTTCTTATATTTTTCTATTTGCAGATATAACTCTTTGTAGAACCAGTACAAAAATATCTAACCACATGTTTTTATTTTTATGGCTTTATTTATTCTGCACTACAGCAAGATAAAAATGCTGTAATCCTTTTTTAGAATGGACTAATAAACATGTGGCATCTACAGACAACTGACTGTCTAGTTTCTATTTTCTTCTCATTTAGAGGGGATGTGGCTGGCTGCAGCTGCACAGCAGTTGAGAATGGATGGAATACAGAAAAAAAACCCAAACAAACATATAGTTTTGGAAAAATTTCTTGCCTTTCCCTCATGGCTGGGGCTGGAGTCAGGCTGTCCTGCCTCCCACCAGCCACCAGAGCTTAGTTTCCTGACTGGACAGAGTGACCAGCCACCAACCAAAGCCCCATCTTAAGGGAAAGCGTGGACAATGAAGAGCCGCGTGTGCTAGCTCAGCACTTGCCGTGGTGGCACCGAAGACCCCTACTCTGAAACCATAACACTGCATCATTGGGTTGGGTCTGTCATTGCTGCTACGTCCTGCCTGCCTCTCCTGCTGAGCTGCTTTGTTAGCTCTTACCTGGCAGGTTTCCCCAGCTAGTAGGAAACAGCATTTTAATTATGTTAAATGCCTACCAAGAGAGACTAATTTGGCAGGTCATCTGCATAGTGTAGACTTCACTCCACTGTGAACCTCTCTGTCCCATCATCCTAGCTCAGTACTAGCCCTGTGGGAAATGTTTATGAGCTGGTGGCTCTTGGTTGCTGGGGTGACGGCTTGCTAGGCACCTTATTTTATTTGTATTTTGCTTATGAGGTCAATGCTAAGTAGGAGGCCTTTAGCAGAGATGGACAGAGGTGCACAGATGGTCTGGGCTATACTTTTTGTTTAAAACTTTGCACACAGTATGTTAGACATGAGCGCTGATCTGGCCCTACAGCAGCTGCGCATGGAATTAGCAAATGGATTTAGTAGACATTGATCTCAAAGAGTGGAATTAATGAGTCATTACCACTTCTGTCTGTTGCTAAACATATCACAGTGTCTTCAAATACATGGTCAGAATTAACTTAAAACTTTTAGCCAATGCCTCCTGCCCTGCTGATCACTTAAAACTGCAGGCAGTTATTCGGGGGCAGTGCTGGCAGAATTACATCACTGAGGAATGGCTTCTCTGACAAGCACTGCGTGTTATGATGCTAATTTTAAATTTGCCAAGGACAAACACTCACTTCTTAAGTTGTCACTGCCAGTTTGCTATGCAAGCCGCTTCAAAGAGGAGAAATAGCGCCTGTACAGCCCAACGCTGCCTTCGGTGCATGCCTAGGGGCTAGCATAAGGTAATGCCAGAATGGGATATAAGGAAGGAATAAGTATGTGCTTTCCCACCTACTTCTTGTTAAAACTACATCCATCACTTTGTTAATTTTTCTCATTTTCAATTTTGTATGTTCTGGTTTTGCACTGCATTTTGTCCAGTGGCTCCCCAGTGCTCTCCTATAGAGAAACAGGATATAATGGTTGCTGGGGCTGTTTTTTCTCCACAGAAGCTCGTATTACTGGCTTTAGAAATGCTTCAGCCTTCTGGGAAGAGATACAAAACTACTCCATTTTTATAGCACTTGTCTTGATGCAGAAGTATGAAATACAAATAATTCCTTAACAGTGTTATCACTGCATGCTTTTTGCCATCCTTGGCTAAGGTAGCCAGGAAAAAAAAAAAAAATCCATTGCTGAAGCCTATTAAAGCCTATTAAGTCCATCTCGTAGAGCCGCACAGTCATTTTGCAGGCCAAAGCTCTGCTTCCTCCAGTAGCATGTTTGCCCTAACAGCAGTTCAAGCCCTCATTTCCCCACTGATAAATGCTGGGTAAGAATAAGCTGTCACCACACGGAAGGTTCATTTTCCAGCAGCTACTGTTAGGCCTCGCTCTAAGCAGAGATCACCGCCAGTTCCCCTGTTGCCACCAGCTCCAGCACCACGCCTGGAGCAGACGGGGCATGAGCTCCCTCTACCGCGAGTCTGAAGTTACAGAAAGCAAATAAACCATTTTTAAGAAAAGCTGACAAGTGGGGGAACTTCTGTTCCTGGGGGAGAGGAGTGCTTACACAGCAGAAAACAGCATGTTACAAAACACACTAAAAGACCCCCAAATATTCTTCTAGAATGCTGAAGCTGGGTACAACTATTTAGACAGTGCCCGAGCCAAGTTTTGTTCGACAGCTGACTAAAGAAAATCTTGTAGTCCCCATGAAATCCATCAAATCTTAAGCCACACACCTGCAGGAGGTGAAGAGAAGCTGCTTAGGGAAACTGCTTATTTAGTTACAAAAGGAAATCCCACTACACAGGTCACTGGGGTCTGACAGGACACGGCCCTGCCAGGTAGTTCCTACTGGTTTTTAAAACCAAAGCATAGACAACTCTTACTAAAAAGAGAAGCAGCACATAGTTACCTTTATTGCCTGTGTAACACCCGCACGAAGTGACAAGCGGAACACAGTATAGATCCATGCACAACAGATACATAAATGACTCTTAGAAATCTTTCAGAAGAAAAGGAGAACAGTTTGCAAGCTGATACCACTATAACCTCAGGAGCTAGGTTTCTGATTTTCAAACTCACTTTTTTTTTTTAAAGCTGGTATTTTAAAATGGTATAGAAATGCTTCTTTACTTGAATACTAAGTGAATTAACTTATTCCACAATAAAAATATAGTTTAGTTCTATTAAATTTTCTTCTGAAAATAAATGTTTCTATTTTTCTGCTATGACAATAAATTACAATGTATCACAAATGTAGGCTTTAAGCAGATTTATAAATAAGCAGGAATTAAGTGTTCCACCTATAGTTGAACTGAATTCAAGGCATTTAGTAAAAGATAAGCTGAAGGTGCACTTATAATCCAAACTCAATTTGTCAAGGTAAATACGTATAACTGAAGTAGATGTAATGGGATTTAATGCTGTGGTACTTGTATATAGGATAAGTATTCATGAATGATCTGTTCCTCTTCCTCCAGTGTTAAATCCAGATAATCCTCTTCATGTTCAGGAATATCCTCCAGGATTTCATTGACTGCATCGGTCTCCATGTCTTCATCTGTGGGTGAACTAGAAGAACCTTCCAACAAAGAAAAGCAGCAGTGAATTCAGCTAAGCTGGTACTTTCCCTCTTTCATCCGCACGACTGCTCTGCGAGTCTCTTACTGTAAAACCACCTCAGTTAAAGTAGCTCTGCAAAGGATATTGCAGGATGGCAATTTTTTCCCCATTATTTAAAGCTGTAGGAAAGCCCTTAGTTGTACAACAGGGATCACTCAGCTCTGACAAGTAATGGAAGAGAGAAAAAGTATGTGCAAGTTTCCTCTTTGCTAAATGGCAAGTATCAATTACAGTTCTACCACACAAGGGACATGAGGAAGGAGTATGTGGTCAAATCAGCTGACTGTATAGCACAGATTTGGAATAAACTTCCTAGTGGTCAGAACCCAGATATTAGCAAGCCAAAAAATCATCATTATCAGTGGTAGGTCCAGGGAATGCGCTCTGGCAACTTAGTACTTGCTCTCTGAAAGAGTACAGGCAGGGAGAGGTTGGTTTGTTTAAGGGAACTGGTGGGAGCGAGTACAATTAGATGGGAGAAGCTAAAATTGCTTGTAGGCTAGAGAGGGCCACGTGTTCCTCACTGGGGAAGTGAGGACACAGGCACCCAAGGCCCCCAGCGTGGTGTGCCAAAGCCATAGCCCGCTCAGCAGCCACTTCCTCTTCACCCTTCCCAGGACGCCTCTGAAGGTTACCCCTTTCTTCTGGGATGCATCTGTCTTATGCACGACCTACAGCTGATACATATCCCTTATGGTTCTGTATATGGCTGTCACTGATTGCCGGGGCTATAGCTTATCTGGGGTAATGGTTCCCTTGCCTGAGACTATGTTCCTAATAAAAGTAGCCTGGGGCATTACTCAAGGCCCTCTACCAGTATTTAAGCAGAAATCGCTTAATTGTTCTGTACAAAAGCCAGAAGAACAGCCTTCCCCCTTCCCTCTCCTCTGCCTGCTGTACGCAACATCGCTTACCTGCAGACTCTGTGGGCGAGTCTTTTGATGAAGCCGATTCTTCTGATGGACTGGACGCTTCTGGAGACAGCTGCAGTGAAGCAGGAAGAACTCCCCCATAATGAGCAAGGGTTTGGGAAGCTAAGTGGATGTTGCCTTTAAAGACCTTTAAAGCTTGCTCTGCCGACTCACGGCTGAAACCCATATACATCAGCTACAGGAGGGGGGAGGAAAAAAAATAAAAATAAAAAAATCTGGAGAAACCCAAGTTAATCCAGCACCAGGGTCTGACAGGAATCTGACAGTCATTCCTCTTGCACAGAGGAAAGCACTGCATGCCAGGAATTCCAGGACACTGACTCTGGTTTACTGGAACAGTTCACAACAGGGCAATGACCTATTAAAGGAATGGGGATGTTGAGCAGAATCAAGAGCCCCTTGTTTGTATCAGACCAATTCTTTTTCTGTTTTTCAAAAGGAAACTTCAAAGGATTCCAGCGTATCAGGAGGGTGCACATACTATTTACTTTTTCTGGGCAATAGTTTTCTTGCCTATCCGACACTGATTATTGTAGCCATGCCAACTACTGAAGAGCTTTTCAGACGGCCTGTGATGAGAAAGACACGTTCCAACTCTTTGCCTCATGTACTGCAATGTTTAGAGACTTGAATTAATTTCTCGCTTGCTGTCTTTTTTTGGGATAGAGCATTATAGTGCACACACTTTGCTCCGCATCTGTGTGTGACAGGTTGGTGTAATGGGCAGGAAGTAAACACAGTCTACATTTTAGCCTGTGACTTCACCGTGAAGACCAGATGCCAGACAGTGGAAGTGTGACAGCTTGTGATATGGGTCAAAGAAAATTTGTACAGCTTTGCTTAAGGAAGATCGGTGTGTTTGAAGGCATAATTCAGAAACAAGACAACCAACTCCTAAGAAAGCAAAAAGTTTAACTTACTTGATCGATACTTTCCTGGGAAACCTGAAACTGGTCCATGGCCACAGGATCATCATCATCATCTTCCAACAATAACTCTGGATTGTCAAGAATAAACTAAAATAAAACAGAGGGATCAGAATAGAGCAATAGAAATACAATAGTCCTCGGTATGGATATGCGTTTAGCCCAATAGTTGATATAAGCAAGCCTCAGCCAACTTAAATGATACCTGATTCATTGGGTCAGGAAGCAGAAGTTCAGTCATTAGAGTTCAGAGAAGGTAGCTATGAACTAACGAATATAGACTACAGAAAATAAGAATCTGCTACACAATAAATAAAAAAAGCAAACAAGTTTTTGTACAAAAGTACTATGCCTGAAAATCACTTACCTTAAAGGCTTGGTCCAGGTTTCCTTGTGTATTATGAAGAGCTACTTGAGCAGCTCTCTCTGAATAGCCCATACTTTTCAAGGTGTTTATGTCTTCCAGTCGCTGCCTTCTTTTAGCTCTCTCCTCCCTCTTTATCTGTGCCTTTTCCTGCAAGAACACAGCCATTACAAAGCTCACTGTGCATGGGAATGCTTCAGCCTTCCCCTGTGCATACAGGCTTTCTTGGATTTACTTCTTCGAGTTTGAATCTCTTGAAGAAAAGGTGTTTTTTTTTTTTTTTTTTTTAAATACAGACTGTGCTGCCAGACACTCGTTACTAAATAAAGTTGCATTTCCATGAGCTAGCACTGTTGCCATACTTCCGCTCCGCAGTCTCTGCAGATCGGATCTTATGCTATCACAGCTATTATAGGCCCTGTGTGGTAAGCGATAAACCCGTTTGGCAGATGGGCCTGTAGACAAGACTTGCCAAGGACATACAGTCAGAACTGGGCATGTAGCCGAGGAGTTCTGTTCAGCCCTTCTCCGTCCACATTTCACTGACTGAGGTCTAGAAGTGCTACCTCAGCTTACCAAAGGCAACTTCAGGCACTTCAGATCTGGACAACACTGTCTTCACTTCACTTTAGCTTCCTTCACTTCAGCACAAAAAAATCCTTCTCCTGTCCTGGATCTTCCAAGTCCAAAGCCATAAGACAGTGTAGCGTGACGGTTGCCCTCGTAGCACTTTATTGTGCAGCCTCCTGTCTTTCAGACCAGCCAAGCCCAGGAGTGGCAGCTTGATCATGGTGGTTTTGTTCCCGTACAGAGCACTGCTGACTAGCAAACACTGGTGCAAAGTCTTCCTATGCGCTTCTGTGGTACAACCACAGGTCTTTGGCACTCTCATCCCATCTGTTTTGGGACAAAGCTTTGCTTATTGTATTAAGTTTTGGTTTCAAACTTGTGGCAACAGATGTTAAACTGTTAGTTACACAACCAAAGCAGGGTAATCCGAGTCCTTAATTTAGCACCACATTGCGCTGGTCACACAAAACATGATCTTATGGACACCCCAACTAATATGATCCTTGATTTAATACTTTCACTGCACCATACCTCTCTCCTGTTGGTGATAAGATTGGCAGCATGCTCCACATTCCCATGGCATGCTCGCAGGGCAAGGCGAGCTTCCTGTTCAGAGAACCCCAGGAGTGACAGGCGATAAACTTTATCAGGATCTATGGACAGCTCTTCATATAAACGAGATGCCTGTATACAGAAAGAACAGAATGATACTACTTACACTGTCGCTAACATACAAATGAAAAAAAAAGTCTCCCCATTTTTCTGAGTAAGCAATGAACAGGGAGAAGGTGCAAGACAGAGCCCAAAGACAGGAGCTAGTGTGAACGACTCAAAAGTTTTACTTAATGGCGTCTTACCTTCTGAATATACTCGGCAGCCTCCTTTTCTCTGCCACTGTGATAGTGTCCTATCCCTTGAAGGAGGTAAAGCCGTAGAAATAAAACCTTCTCACGACCATAGCTTCCCTGAAGAATTGTTTAAGCAAGGAAGGGGCACATGGGTAGAAGCATATGGTAGAACATCAATTCATTATCAATAGAACACTTTACACATTTAAAGACGACATAGTCACTAATGTGACACTTAGTATGCCGATAAGTATCACATGTAAAACTGATGATGTCTGTGCATATAAACACACGTTTGCCATGACCTTTGTGTCAGGTCCAATGCTTTCACTATGCTGACAATTACACAACTAGATCACAGGCTGAGGCGGCACGAGAAAACGCTAAACTTCTAAAAGTCAGTCTTGTAATACTTGAACAATAACTGAATACATGTGGAAAAAAGGAAAGCCACCCTAATTAAATCAAAATCAGCATACTTTGATATCAATAAGTCTTTCATGGTTCTCCCCATAGCACCTCTGGAAGCATCTATGTGCTGTGGACAGCTTTTTCTCTGCATCATCCAGGCAGTCCAGCTGCTCCAGGCGGAAGTAGCACCACACTATATCCAGCTGCAGTACTGCGTAATTATCAACAGTATTCAGCAGTTCTGTGCTACACTCACTGGAAAATAAAACAATTACTTTGTTTTTTTGGGAGAGGTTGTTTATGTTTTCCCCCCCACACTTTTTAACACTAATGAAACAACATGCTAGAAATATGCATACTCATATTTGAGAAAGCACACACTCCGTACCTGATGTAGCAAACTGATGTCAGTGGAACTTTAATAAAGCACTGATCTCCCATCACATTCACTAATACATGGGGCACTAATGATAACACTACATCCCAAAGAATTACAGTAGTCACCACTCATTTTGTTACCATTTAAGACAGCATCTCTTTAAAAGCAGAATGGAATTAAACCCTGCATAATCTTTGAGAGGACCGAGAAACAGTCTTCCTTAGTGCATGTGAACATGCCGAGTCCTGTGCCCGTCTCCTTGCATGGGCATACAGATGAGAAACAGATGGGGACAATATTACTTTTGGGGATCTCAAAAGAGCAATTCAGGGCTCTGACTGTTGACAGGAAAGTAGTTTACCTGCAGAAACCCTGGTATCATTACTGACCTCAGCTATCGGCTCCACCTGTTACGAGAAACTACTACTTCACAGGAGCAATTGCAAGAGTATCTGTAACTGTCTCTCAAGCTAATGCAATTTATAGCCCAGTACATGAATATCGACAGTTTCTGTTTATGTTGATATGAAAGATTAAATTGCCCAGTGGCAGTATCTGTTTCAGCTGTTCTAAGTGAAGCCACCTGTCACTGCAAGTCAGAGCCTTTGCTGTTTCCCATCTGCAGAGGGGGTGCAAAGTAATCCCGGGCAAAACAGGCCCCGATTTATATGCACAGGTAGAGCTAATACCATTCCTGTATTTGGTTGACAGTATAGGAAAGAGACACAAGGACTCAAAAAGGTTCTTACCAGAAGTGTTTATCAGCATCCAACAAATATGGCAGTGCTATTTCATATTCTTTCTTCTTCATTAATGCTCTGCCCTTCTCATGATAACCCATTGCCAGCACAAGTGCCTAGAAAAAACAGATTGAGACTTTTTTTTGCACCTCCCCAACTCATACAACTAGAAAGAAATATGTAGGTAATCCATCAGAGCCCTTGTTCTTCCTAGGAGAATATCATGGTATCAGTTCTGTAAGAGCAGTACTATTTCACATCACTTCATACTTTTCTGTCATCTGCTAATGTTAAATATTGTCTACTTAAAAGCAGTCAATGTTACTGTCACATGAAACATTGCACCAAGAATGCAACCCTAGATAGATTTTCAATAATAAGTGATGAAAAGCTAAGCATTTCTCTGGGTGCTACACTTCCCAACAGCACCAGGTTTGTTTGGCTTTGCTATTACAACCATCTTGTAGAACCTAACGATTCACCTCCTACAAAACCTCAGAACTGAAAATTGGGGTTTGAATGTGGCAGGAAAACACTCTAGTTCCTGCAGTATGACAAATGGAAATGTAAATAATATTTCTGGATAGAAACAACCTGCAGTATTTCTTCTCACCCACGTTCAATACTGATGAAATCTTGTGCACTTGAACATTTGATGCTTTAACTCTTCAGGTGAATTACTACTTTCAGCACTTCATCAGAACAGTGTGCACTGTGAGAACAGACAGTTGTGATTCCAATCATCCAGAAACTCCAGATGATGCAGAAAACACAGGATTGCCTCAGAAAAAGCTAGGGCAGCAGTTAGCACACGTTGGGGCCTGCTCATTTCTTCCTGAGGTATTTTTTTTGTTACAGGGTGTAATTCCAAGTATTTGTAAAGATTTTTATTTATCTTCAGAAAATCCAGCAATCTTAAAAATATAGCATCTATTCCTATTCTTCTGCTTCAGCAGCCAACATCAGGTATGTCACTCCTACTGTAATTCAATCCATGCACCCAACCAAAGATATTTTCAGTTAAGAATCTGGTACTTTCTTGAATGGTGAACGAATTTAAATTTGAGAGGGGTCACAGTGCAAAAGATCTGAAAACTACTTTAAGAGTCCCATTGAGAGGCTCATCAAGTTTCCAACTGAAATGGAGGCCTAGTGAACAAGTTATTTCATGTTGTTCTAGGGCACCCAGAATTTAACATGAGTGCCAAGTTATAACAAAGTTAAAGCATCTTAAAACACAAAAATAAGATATGGACCACACAGGGGTTGGTGCAAGTTTAGACCTGCAATTAGATCAGCAAACAAAGGTCTGTCTCCAGATGACTGAAGCATTCCCAGTTGTAGACTTCTGCTTTAATTTTATTTCAAAATTATTTCTATTAAGCAAACATCTACTGGACCCAGGGTTACATCCCAAAAAAGTCTGACTGTATTTCAATCTCATATTTGAAATGCTTCACAAATCAAGCTTTAAAAAGCTGTCTTAGTAGCTTTGTAAGGTCCTTTTACCTACTTTTTTAGCTTGAGGAGGAATCTCAATTGACCTTCCAGTCTGATTAGCTATATCTAGGTATGGAACAGAATCTGGATCCAAGTACTCCTCTGAAAGATAAGAAAAAGCAGTTTAAATTTTAAGTACCACCTTCAACAGAGTAACTCTGCTGTTATAAGATTATGTCAAAAGTACACGGTTAAACAAAAAAGCAAACAAACAACAAAAAAAATTCAGAATTACAAATAAAGGCTGCATCTGTGTTTTGGACAGACCTACCAAAAATGGCCTTGATCAGAGAAGCGTGAGGAACTTTTAGGAAGGTCACTAAGGAAAAGGCCCTGTTCAGCCAGAAATTTAGACACAACATTAAAAGTTACATGAATTGTAAAGAATTATTTGCAGAAGACAAAACACCTACATTTTACACAATATAACATTTGAAATGCTTTATCAAATAAAGCATAGAATATAAAGAAAAACACAACTGAGCACAGTTGATAAAACTGAAAAAAAAAAAAAAATACAGCTCAGTATTTTTCTTTCCCCACATCTTTAACGCTTATAACCAAACTATGAATTTTGTTTTCATTTCCATCTGATTTAAAATGAAAAGATGCTTTTCTTGTAAACAAAAAAGTTGAGCAGGAGTTTGCTGAGATTAAAAGCTTCTGCCCTGCAATTTTTCTCAAGATGAAACAAAAGGGTTGTTAAATTCTTTCTACACTTCACATAGAACCTTCAGCCTGTGAGCCCATTAGGGACTCCACTCTATACTCTGGCATTGTGCTGTAACTGACAGTTAGCGGTAAACACCTTGAAGAGGCCCTATACAGGATTCAAGGACTGGCGTCGAAAGTACCCCTTAAATCCATAAAAGGAATCACTTCCTCCATTTGTTCAAAATCTGATATTATGGTAAGAAACAGGCTGTCACTGACTGTTAAAAGCAGCTTTGTTCAGGTATTTTTGCATTTGGCAGGAATCCATTACATACTCAGTTTCACAGTTTCTTGTTTGTGGATTTTTGAAACAATAAAATAGAGAAGTGATTTAAACTCACCATCTAGCAATGCAATTCACAAACACAACCTCATTTTGAAAAATGAGTACTGTTAAATTGACTATAGCCCTTTAACTTAATCCACAGTTGCCAGCAATCAACATCAAATGCAATGACAACAGCAGAGCCATGTTACAGAAGAGACTGACAAGTGAGCTGTTCTGCACAATGAAACCATGGTTACACACAGCCATATCCAAGGTAAACTACAAAAGAGTGTGTAATGACTTATAATACCTTATTCCACTGTGCTCATGTCTACAAGAAATTTAAAGCCTGTTCAAGAGTCATCAGTCCCTTAACTGTCAAGTGCCAATTAAATAATAATTGATTCATATTATATCCTTCTCAAAGTACCAGATGTTTTCTAGCATTCTAGTTGTGTAAGAAGAGTTAGAGTAGAAGAGGAAGTTCTAGTCAACTTAAAATCCAGTTTTCAAGTAGGTAGAAACCTAGAAAAGTATAAACTGAAATCCAGCCATGGTACAGGTACTCTTCTATGTTGAAAGTCCACTGAGAAGATAATTTTTGATGGGCAAGAATTAATGAACACCCATCTCCTCCCACTCCATAAAAAAAAAAAAAAACCTCAACCACCTCCCTTACCTCTCTCCGCTAGAATTTCCAAACCCTTCTTAGTTCTTTGCATCTTGTCATTTATTTCTTTTTCTTTCTTGCATTGAAGTTCTTCTTCCTGAACTTTTCTTTTAGTTTCCTCATCACTCTGTTCCAGTTGAAGTACCATCACTTTTGCATTGTGTGTTACACCCTGGTCTTCAAGGGTTTTGCCTGCAAAATAGTGTATGATGAATAGAATCCAAATGCTCTATTTGTGAAGAGAGACCATTTTACATTGTACTGCCATTCGGGGGTGTGTGTGTGTGTGTGTGTAAAAAACAACCACCACAAACAAAACAACCTGAACAGCCCCTTGCCTTACTCGTACTGTACTGAAGAACTACAGTAATTACTAGACTCAAGAACTCAACCAAAACCGCTGCCAATTACTGACATATTCAGCGGAAACTCAGAAATGACAATCAGACTTGCATCTTAAAAGTGCTTTTTAAATGATTGGTATGTTTTTGCTTGCTTTTTTCAAAACATTCAAAAAATATGATTGTTTCTATTTCAGTTAATCAATCTTCAGACAAAAACTGGAACAACAACATGTCCAGGATCATCCAAGACAATAATAACAGAACAGAAGAACTGGGAATAGAATTTGAGTTCCTATTGTCAACTCCATGGCTCTAATTCCGACATATTCTAAGGGAAATAAATATGTCAGATGCTTAGGCCATCAATAACGAGAAAGCTGTTGTCACCACTTTCCACAACATGTCTGACAAGTTGAACATGCGTAAAGCATTACAAAAAGTTTTTGAATGTGCTGTTATACAATATAGGTTTTGAGGAAATTTAGGGTTTCTCTTAAATGTGCAATTTCAGTGTTTCAGCGCTTGAAAAATGGATTTTCAACATTTATTACAGGATTCCTACAATTGCTCTAATTCTATCTAAGAATTTTGATCATTATAATTTATTGCATTTCTTGTAGAGCAGAATCTGACAAATATACCTGCTATTCCTTGGGAATTTCTGAAATTAACAGAGTTGCAAGAAATTTTTCTTCCGAGAATCAGTAAACTAGAAAATTATCATAAAAGTATACTCAACTAGAGATACATACCCAGGTCAAGTTGCTTCTTATTTATGATTATTTTGATAGCATTTTCTTTTAATGCATGTTCCTGTGCTATCCTGTGAAATAAATAATTTCAACCATGAATATAAATTTGTAAGGCTATACAATATTTCTGTTAGAATAGCAATAAAACTTCAAAATGAGTATGCTCATAACCGGCTTAAAACTTTTGCTATAAAAGGCTGCTAGAAGTAAAACATCATCATCAAAAAGCTTTGTATACCACATAGGGAAAATGTGGGATACAGATACGGAAAAAGCAAAACAGACAGAAAAGAATCTGGTTTTATTAGGCTTAAAAACACCAAAGGAAGAGAAGCTCATGTTCACTGTTCAGAAGACCTGCCTAGTTACAGCTTTGGAACACTGATCACTACTGCCTTTTCAGGTACTTGCTGGGGATTTACAGAGAGCTATCTTCTTCCACAGTTGCAACTTTCCTGTTTTCTATCTATTAAACTGCGGCTTCTTACATGAAGAACTGCCCTACAGGGACACTGGACATCCTGTTCAGACATACTGAACAAACATACCTGCTAAGAAAAAGCTTAAATCGAACAAATAGTGCTCTGTTTGTCTTTTTTTTAGTAGTGTATGACAGTATGCTATCATTAGAAAAGAACCAAGGGTGATTATACTTACTGTGATCTGAGCTCCTTCCCTGTGATGAACAAGTTAGTTTCCAGTGGGATTTTTCTGCTCTGTGGTAATTATATTGGGTGGGGGAAAAGGGGGAGGGAAGGAAAAAAGCATGATATCAAGATACTTTGGACATTTCCTTAATTAATTGTTTTACTACAACTACAATTTCTTTTTCAAATAATAATCATGTTAACAGGGTTATGGTTGGGCATACATATTAGTAATTTCCAGGTAGGGAGTCTTGTACTTGCTATACAGTGCTAAAAATAAGCATTGTAACAGCAGAAGATTCAGAATTAGATAAATCTAAATTCAGAACCAAACAATTTAAACTGACTAATTTAATTATGTACTTCCAATCTTAACTCTGCTTTGTAATTATGCCACTCACCTGTGACTGGCTAAGTTATAATTAATTCCTATTAGTGTCTCTGGTCCCAGATTAGATAAACTGGAATTTTTAATTAATTAATTCCCCTATGCCCAGTAGCATTGTAAAGAGGAATTATGAAAATATTTGTTTGTTTTAACAGCATGGCAATCACTTAACACCCTCTACCCTTTAGCCCATCAGATTCCCTGGTAATTATTTTTCACTATGGGAGAGAGAACAATTATGATTGTGTTGTGTTTTTGCAAGTAATGGGTAAAAAAAAAAAATCCTTCTGAAGTATAGGTTACTATCCAAGATCATCTTCAGAAAAAAAAAACAACCCACCCAACCTCTGCCCTTTCCCAGAGTGAACATTCACTTCTGTTGCTGATAAGAAGACTACAACCTTTAAGTGCACCTAAATAAACAACTTCTCTTTCACTGTTAGAGTGGATGAAGACATACAGCTTTGGGGAAGGTGCTGCTCCTGCACATGATCAAAACTAGGAAGTGATTGGAGATAGTTGTTGTGCTTGCTAGAGACTGTTTTTAAGGGGAAAATATTCCCAGTTAAGAGGCTTTGTACTAGTAAGAACCTAACCAAGGACCTGCTCTCTGTCCAGTGACCAAACTGCACAGCACACTTCACATCCATACGGTTGAATCCTCTCAACCTTCAAAGCAGAGCAGCTGTATCCAAAGTGCCATTTGAGATCGGTCCCTGGCCCATGTCAGCCCTCACACTGTGCCTGGGCATTGCTTGGCAGGATACCAGGGCGCCTGGGCTAAACTGCATCAGAGCTGACGCTAGCAGCTTGCCAGCATGGATGTCCATTGAACAGCGGCCAGCCTGTCCCCCACCTGCGTTTAGCTGACGAGGGTAGATGTAGCCACAGAATCTGGTATGGTGACCAGTCTGACACTGATTTAATTAGATTCACATCATTATTCTGGCATATTTTATGTGTGAAACTAGAGGTTGAAGCCTGGCTTTAAAAGGGCAAGAGTTAATTAAATTCTATCTTTGTGAAGCTTTTAGGAGCCTGACTTAGAACAGACGAGTACCATCACAACAGAAAATCCTGCTTCTCATTTCCAAGTTCAAACAATGGACATACCTATTTTAAAGTAAGTTTAGTTAGCTACCTGGGCTGGAATAGTTACATGAGGATAATGTCATCGCTGTAAGAACACTGCCACGTGCCACGGTTAAAAGCTAAGAGAGTTCTTTTCAATGTCATCAGCCATACATGGCCTAAGATGACACCAAGTTCAAGTTGCTTATTGGACTTAAAGAGAATTTTTTTGTTTAAATTAAAGCTGTCATTTAAACAAAAGCTGTGGTAATACAGTGATATTCATACGTAACTCAACTTTAGGTATTCTACAGCTGAAAAAATACATCTGCTCTTTACTACTAATCTGAACAGTTACATCAGAAGGAATCAAACTGAACTAGACAGACACTTAAATCTAATTTACTTTTCTTAACTGAAAGATAATTTCTCATTAAATCCTAAAGGGAAGACAATTACTGATTTCCCAATATTATATTCCTTTGCCATGATATTCCCACATACCTGGGAAACTGAAAGGTACCTACGTAACACCCCCTGCCCCCATATTTTATATACCTAACACAGATCTCTCATACAAAACACCTGAAAAAGCTTAAGTGAAAATATTTGCATTAGATAAATATCTAGAACTCAAAAGGCCATCAAAGTAAAGCTACTTATCCTGACTTTTCTGCAATGTCACTTACTTTTCTACGAGGCAGATATATATCAAGTCTCGCAATCCCAGTCACTTTAAAATTTTCATTTCCTGTTCCACGCTCAATTGCTTTACACCGTATTTCTTCAAGCATATTCTCTGTGTCGTCCTCATTGATATTCAGCTTGGATGAATATTTTTGTACAAGCTCCTAAGAAAACAGCAAGAAAAACTGGGAAAATGCACCAGCAGTATGACATGGAAGACACATAACATCAACTCAGAATATTTACCTTCATCTCTTTACCAGCTTCTTTTTTTTCATTTGTATATGGTGGTTTCCATAGCTGAATTTTGTCCTCTCTTAAGCAACTTGTCAGTTTTGCTATTAAATACTTCTTTTGTGCCATTCTTTAAAAAAAAAAACCACAAGTGGAAGGGAAAAGAACAAAAAATAATAAATCTTTTAATATAGCTTTCCTGTACTAAAATACTGTACTTTTTCAAGAAGTCTAAGTGACATTTCAGAAATCTGCCAAAAAAGTTGAGTATAAAATGTATTCTATGCATTTTATGCATGGAATACATGCATAAAATGGTAGGAAGGGGAGCCTGAGTCCAAATTATTATAAAAAAATTGGAAAGGAGGTGAAACCTGGATTGGAGTAGGGATAATTCAGAAGCCCTCTGTGTTGGACCTTGCCAATTCAAGACAAATTAAACCTCTTTCTGACCCCTCACATGAGCTGGAATTGCAGAAGATGCTGATTCATCAAAATCCATAATTCAATTCTTCTGCCCTGCCCTGGACAGGGCTGCTCAACCCACCCCCCCCTCTAGAACGTGTCCTTGCTGCACCTCTGCCTTCCTGCTTCTCCCACAGCCTTTCTACACCAGTGGACAGTTCAACATGAATTAGTTCTCCCTCTGAGAGGCCAGAAAAGAAGTGTCAGGAGGGAACATCTCAGAACCACAAGCTCCACCGTGGGAAGACCATAAGGCAAAGCTCACAGTTCTCCAGCAAAGCGAGATCAGCTAGAGCCCGGAGAGCTAAGAGCAGACAACGATCTACGCCTCCCCTCCCTGATATCAATCATTTGCCAAGCAAACAAGTTTAATAGTATCATAAAATGGTATTGTAAAATCCTGGTTTCACAAAGATGGAATAGCAGGGTGCCACTTTTCATAGTCCACGAGACGCTCTTCCCACTGCAAAGCTAGAACAGGCACACGGGCCACAAGCAACATAAAGTGCAGAGGCTGAGATCAGAGATGACATGTATTGTAAATGTGCACCAGGCATTAAAGTACCCAGCACTGGGGAGAAGATGACAGTGAGCTGAACAGAGCAGCTCCCTGGCTCACAGGTAAGAGTTTAGGCAGAATTCATCACCACAGGTTATTCTTATTCAGCTCTAAGCAAGCAGTAACCTCTGAGTGAATCAGCATGTCCCTCGAAAAAAAAAAACAACCAAACCCCAAGAAATAGGGAAGGCAGAGAGCGCAAGGAAAGGTGGGTGCAGTGACCTCAACAGACAAAAAACAAAGAAAATCTGTGTGCATGTTAAAGCACGGGAGACTTCTGGCTCTTGGACACTGGGAATCATATGGAAGTTGTCCTTTAATTTCTACAGAAAAGCATTTAAAATGTTGGCATATATGCATTAAGGTTGGCATTGAAATTTGATTAATCAGTTTCACTTTTCTTTCAGAGTGGTTTCCTTTTCTCATTCTTGTTTATTAGCATATAGCTCTCAGGAGAAAAGGGGACAGAAGAATGAAACATTTCTATCCATTTTTTCAGTCTCAAAAACTGTTCCTTGCTCAGAAAAACACTATTTGAGAGCAGAAACATGCAGGCAAACATCAAATGTGTGGTAAATTTACTGGTTAACCTTACCTCAACCCCAGCTTTAGTGAGCTACAAAGAATCTTTGAACTGCAAAGACAATAGTCTCTTCTAGAGAGGAGCCAGAAGGATTAACTGAGCAAGTGGATGGTTTAACAATCCTTCCTGTTGGATTGCTATAATTTGCATAGTGTCTGTCCAAACTAGGAGAGACAACCATGCATTCTTTTTCTTGCTGGGATGATGATGATGTTGTTGTTGTTATTACTTTAGGGCCAAGGCAAAACACAACATTTACAAAGCAGAAAGCAATAAACATGCTCAATTTTCAAAAGACTGCATTGAAGTTATTAATGCAACTTTCCCCCTTTTCCAAAACATGCCAGGCAATTCTCATTAACAACCTGTAACCATCATTTTCCCACGTTTTGGTTATGCTGAAGAACCGTTTTATAGCTATAATTCTACTTAACTTGAGAAACAAAAAGATATCCATGGCTTTGAGGCATCCAGATAAAGTCTAAAATTGCAACCTACACTTCAGACTATGAATTGTCAATACGAGTGGCATTTATAAACTGGTCATTCATCTTTTTATAGTTTTATAAGTTTGTGATTTCTCAGTAAGCTATTAAAACAGAAAACACCACTGGAGTCTCCAATTAAACTTATTCTTTCCAACCCTCTATTAAAAAAAAAAATTTTGCTTTCACAACCACAAAAGCTACCATTTTAGCTACCATTTAAGCTACCATTATGGTAAACTAATGTTTACCATATATTACTATTTCACCATAACTAAATTGCAAGAAAATCCTTAGCAAAAACATTTGAGACTTACTTTTCCACCAGCCAACACCACAAGTGCTCCTGACACAATTTCACTTTCGGTAAGAGTTTCAAGGGACTTTCTCAAAATGAATGTGAGTCAACAATCAAGGGTATTTCCCAAAGGCCATTTTGAATGCCAGGCTGAGCTTCTGTAACTAAAATGTTATCCTCTAAAGCCAGCTGGTCTTAATACATGACACAAAAGAAAACAATTACAGAAATAAGGTTCAAAGGCCTAACTTTTGAGGGAAAGAACAGACGATTCTGAGAGCAGTTTACTAGTAAAACAGTACACATTATTTTTTCCTAAAAACAAGGAGGAAAGCTACCTGGCACAACTACGATACATCCCGCCGTGGCTGAAGGAGGGGTAAGAGACTGAAGCAGCAGCATGTGCAAAAAAACCCAGGAGCCAGCAGCTCAACGGAAGGATGGAAACCCGAACGCTGCCACTCCCAGCCTGGGGTCCTGGGGAGTCCCTAGGCCTCCCCCAGGGCACATCCAGTCTCTCCCCTACCACGACAGGGCCAAGACCACCTCGGCCACCGGTGTCACCAGGGGGTTTCACGCACGGCCACGAAGTCGCCGCCCTTTCTAGGCGCCTCCGAAACACCGCACCCAGGGAGCACTCGGGCAACCGCAGCAGGAGCCTCCCATGGCAGCAGCGGAGCTGATGCAACCAGCCCCCGCTTCTGAGCGGGAAACCGCAAGGAGGGAGGCGGCCGGGCCGAGCAGGCACGGCGGGGAGGGGGCGGGCGGAGGGGCGCTCCCCAGCGCAGCGCCGGGACGGAGCTCCCGCCGCCTCGGCCCTCGGGCACCCACCTGCGCCCCGCGGCGGAGGCCGGGCCTCGGGGCCCAGGCAGTCTCTGAGGGGAGCTCGGGCCCTCGCGCAGCTGCTCCCCCCTGCCCCGAACCCCGTCACGGGCCCGGCGCCGGGGCTGGGGCTGGCGGGGGCCGCCCTCCCTGAGGCGACGGAGCCGGCAGCGGCCGGGGCGGCACCTCGGCCCCGAGCAACGGCCGGGGCGGCGGGAGGCGGGGCGAAGCGCAAGCCCCGCCCCCGCGGCGCTGTCGCGCGCTTACCTGCGCACCCGCCAGTCACCGCCCACCTTCCGGGAGGTGGGATGGGCGCGAGGGGCGGGGCTTACGCACACGTCACACCAGCTGTTTATTGTCGGGGAGGGGCAGGTGCCTACGGAAGCCCGGAAGGCCCAGGGCAAGGGGAGGGCCGCAGGCGCTCGTCACGTGGTTGAAGCCACGCTCCGCCCGCCATCTTAGCGGCCCGCCCTCATTTGGAGGCGAGGCGTTTGTTGGTTTTGTGTTGCTTAGTGGCAGGTGCTGCTGTCCTCCTACTGTCCTACAACCCGGCCTGGTTTGCTTGTCCCCTGGGACGTGGTGGTGGGGGTCCCCAAGGCGCTTGGCTACCTGAGCGAGTCTGCTTTCCAAGAGGGTTTGGGGCCTGCAGGAGGCTGAGCACACTGCAGCCACCCCTCAGCCGCAGCCTTTCCATGTGTGAGGCAAAAGGGGCTGAAATTCCTGTCAGTGCTGAGAGGGAGCATTTCCCAAAAGGCTGAGGTGCTGTGAAAGGTGCCAGGGAGGGTCAGTGTGTAATTTTTTTGCTGTGTTCTTTGAGGGTAGTTTTCAGGGCGAGCTTTCCTGTGCAGGCTTGTATTTCCCCTTCAGGGGTGGTGAGCAGGTTCTTGCCTAGTTGTGGGGCAGTTAAAACTTAACCTAGGTTCAGAGACTGGGCTGGAAGAATACGTGGTGTGTGGGGAAAATCTGGTACTAGATACCACCTCCAGCTGAGATAGTGCTGGAGTGTCACTTCTAGTCCCCATAATGTCCGAGAGTGGGAGTATGATACGCAGCCACACAGACATTTGGCTGGATGACGTAGACTGATCAATGTTGTATTTGTATGCAAGGCTCTCAGGCGGTTGGGGCTTGTTCCTAGGATCTTTTTGGTGCCTGTAAAAGACACAAGTGTTCTTTTAATGGGCTACACCAGAAATAATTAACTCATGGGTTAATTCTCTAATGGGACTAGCTGTCCCAGCAGCAAAGAGATTTCATTCTAACTGCTCTGATGTGTGACTGAAATCATTGCACTGGAGTATTATTTATTCCAGTACGGATGGGCCTGGAGGGCTGTCCTTATGTAAAACATTTTCCTTAGGCAGTCGTGCAGACTAAGTGGGGGTGCTGCATACTGCAGCTTTGGCAGTGGGAACAGGTATGATGAGCTTGTGAACAAGACATTGAACTAGAATTTCAGGATTCTAGGCTCCCCTATGTGCATAAATCAGTCAAGTTGTTTGCCTACTGATAAGAGTAAACTTGCTTTTATGGAAGTCTTGAGTTCAATGCTTGAAACTTAGTGAAAGCTATGGTAACAGAGTTATGAAAGTTACTGTCCCATGGTCTCCAAACATGAAGAAGCTAACAGTAAAGGGCGTTGAAAAGCAGGTGCACTTGAGAAATGGGACTTTCTCATATTTGAAGTTTTGAATTTTTTCTCATGTTTTCCTGTTTCATTTTTACTACAGCTGCTTTAGGAAAAAAGTAATTTTCTCATTAGGCAATGTGCTTGTGTAATATTTCATTCTCTTGAAATGTAAGCTTAGCAACTTTTGTCATAACTAAAACTACTCCACTAACAAATCAAAATTTACTGAAATTGTTCTTCCATAATGTCCTTGGGAATGAAACTGAAAGACTTCTCCAAAGGCGAAATGCCTTTTCTAAATAAGTTCCAGTCAGTACAAAGCACAGTAATATGCTAGAGAAGGCTCAGGAAAGGACAAAGTGTTTGTATGAAAGAGCTTACAAAGGAGTTAGTTATTTAGTCCACGCATAAACCTGCACCGAGTTTTAAATCAAGGTATTCAAGGTCTGTGTTTAATTAAGATAACTAATTCAGAGCACTTTAAAATCAATTCAAAAGTGTTTGCAGAAAATAATATCACTAATTTAGTTCAAAAGGGTTTATAGAGTAGGTAAGTGGCTAGATAAGGTTATAAACTTTCTATGGTACTGATTTAAAAGATTTAAAAGTCGAAGTTGCATTCACTGAAATGTTTTCAAGTGTGTCATTGCAAGTATCTAGGTAAAATGATCGTGAATTAATTTTTTAATAGTTTTAATAGCGGCCTCTTGCTAACATGGGATTTTTCTTTCAGTTATTCCTTTAGCTTTATTTGATTCTCTTGTGGTCTACAGACTTGGAGATATAACAAAGTTAACATGCCAGTATAATGATAGGCAGGAGTACAAATCAGCAAGACAAGTAAATAGAAAGCTAACGTATACCACATATCAAAGGACAATGAATTTTTTTAAGTATTACCCTCCAGGTAGTTTCTTGTTTCATATGGGCTAGTTGTTATCTAGTGTTTTCTCCTTATTATACCTATACCTATTATGCATATCTGTGTTTTATCTTTTTTCTTTCTAATCTTTCTTGAAAAACTGTAGCCACTGTGAAGAAAAAAATATGTAGCTATGATTCTTATTATTCATGTCTCATGCCTACCCAGAAATAGAAATCAGCATCTGAGCTGGAAACTAATCTGGGCAGGCCAGTTAATTGAAAACACTAGAAAACCTGAACAATCACAATGAACACCTCTTCCCAAACCTATGTCAGCATTCTCCTGGAGAAACTGGCTGTTCATGGCTTGGATGGGCGTACTCTTCGCTGGGTAAAAAACTGGCTGGACGGCCAAGCCCAAAGAGTTGTGGTGAATGGAGTTAAATCCAGTTGGCGGCCGGTCACAAGTGATGTTCCCCAGGGCTCAGTATTGGGGCCAGTTCTGTTTAATATCTTTATCAATGATCTGGATGAGGGGATCGAGTGCACCCTCAGTAAGTTTGCAGATGACACCAAGTTGGGCAGGAGTGTTGATCTGCTTGAGCGTGGGAAGGCTCTACAGAGGGATCTGGACTGGCTGGATCGATGGGCCGAGGTCAATTGTATGGGGTTCAACAAGGCTCAGTGCCGGGTCCTGCACTTGGGCCACAGCAACCCCATGCAACGCTACAGGCTTGGGGAAGAGTGGCTGGAAAGCTGCCCAGCAGAGAAGGACCTGGGGGTGTTGGTTGACAGATGGCTGAATATAAGCAAGCAGTGTGCCCAGGTGGGCAAGAAGGCCAATGGCATCCTGGCTTGTATAAAAAATAGCGTGGCCAGCAGGACTAGGGAAGTGATTGTGCCCCTGTACTCGGCACTGGTGAGGCCGCACCTCGAATACTGTGTTCAGTTTTGGGCCCCTCACTGCAAGAGAGTCATTGAGGTGCTGGAGTGTGTCCAGAGAAGGGCAACGAAGCTGGTGAAGGGTCTGGAGCACAAGTCTGATGAGGAGTGCCTGAGGGAACTGGGGTTGTTTAGCCTGGAGAAAAGGAGGCTGAGGGGAGACCTTATTGCTCTCTACAACTACCTGAAAGGAGGTTGTAGTGAGGTGGGTGTTGGTCTCTTCTCCCAAGTAACAAGCCATAGGACAAGAAGAAATGGGCTCAAGTTGCGCCAGGGAATGTTTAGATTGGATATTAGGAAGAATTTCTTCACCAAAAGGGTTATCAAGCATTGGAACAGGCTGCCCAGGGAAGCGGTTGAGCCACAAAACCTGGAGGTATTTAAAAGAGGTGTAGATGTGGTGCTTAGGGATATGGTTTAGTGGTGGACTTGGCAGTGCTAGGTTAACGGTTGGACTTGATGATCTTGAAGGTCTTTTCCAACCTAAATGATTCTGTGAGGCTATGATTCTGCTGCTTTTACTGAGGATGAGTGGAAAATTCTTCAGGAGTTACTGTGGTGTACTCATCGCTATTGGTAATAGCTAGTGCTTTTCAGCACTATGTTAAGGACTGTCACTTCCAGGAGACAAGGTGCCTGCCTACCTGCTGGTGGTGGCTGGATTGGTGTGGGACACTAGAGTTTGGGCATAGAGGAAATGATGTTTGGCCAGAGGGAGTAAAATAGCATTACATTCCATGATATATTTTTTCTATTTTTGTGGCCCTAACAAAGTACTGTGGTACACTTACAGCTGTGAATCTCCTGCAATGGAAGTGTAGGCTCTGACAGATCTGTGCAAACATCTCCACAAGCACAACAAGAGTCAGTGGAATTGCGTGAAGGATTAATGGTTTGAAGTTGTGTTGGATGCAAAGAAAATGGTAGTTTCTCTTAGAAATGGATAACACTGCTATCTCTTTGACAACAGGATTTTATTTGCACGTTGGTATTAACTCTGTATTCAAGATACCTGTTGAGGGGACGGTTTATCTTTCTTGGTGAGAAGAGTTTGTGTCTAGAAGGACATAAACTACAGCTGAGCATCTTTGGCATCTTTTTTTTTTTCCTCACTTTTTTGTGTGTGGATGGTGTGATTTTGAGACAGTGCTGGTAACTGGGGACGTGCGCTTGCAGACTGTTTGCAGGGATCATGAAGAGCTTTGTGGGCCGTCCACCTGATCCTCATTTTGCTGTCCTTTCAGGACTCAGGTAGATACAGAATGGTTCAGAAGAGCCAGTGGCTGCTAGGTGTATAGCTCAAAATTAATGTCATCATGAAATGGGGAGACATTTCAAGTCTTCAATTTTTCTGAGGCCTACATTTGAGAAAGAGACCTGTCTGAATACTTGCAGCCAGAAGCTGGTGATACGTAACTCATGTTTTCGTCATTGAAAAGCACCTGCAAAAGAGGGTCTCCTTCCTCTAAAGATCTTGCAGGAGGGGAGACCAGCAATAACTACTCACTTTTAAAAACTTACACAGGTTTGTGGTGCAGTTGTGCCACAAGAGAAAATGTTAAACCCTATCTATAAAAAATAATTGTACTACAACAGTTATATTTGTGTAGTTGAAATGGTAATATCCCCTTTGTGCGCATACAGTTGTAACAACAGAAAGATGCATTATACTTCTGGTAAGGAAGGTACGTTGATATACGGTATCGGGGAGCTAAGTAATTATGTCAGACTTTTGTTTTCTAAGGAAATACTGGGGACAGGTGGGAACCAACAATATGTTATTATAGAATTTATATGTAAGAAAAAGGTGACATTTACTAAGTCCCATTAAAACAACAACAGAAATGAGGAGAGGTTTTATTCATTGATTTTAAAAATACACACGTCAGAAAGTATCTTGAACATCTTTTTTTGAGAAAGTGAATGATGAAATCATATGTTAAGTGTACCAACCACCTTCAATACTGTTTCATTTGTTACTTGTTTATTGTCTAATTAAATAGTACCATACTGAAATTTAGCCTCGTTGCTTCATCAGTAGTTCTACTAGTCTTTGCTACAGCTCGTTCAGATATTTCAAATATTACTGTGATAAAATCTTCGTTTCTAAAATCAGTAACCTGGAAATAGGAAAAAAAAAAAGGTAAAATTGCTCATATCTCAAATAACAGAAATAAGTATCTGTCATTGCAGCCCAGCATCTTCATGGGAACACCTCATTTTGCACTGTACTGTAAAACAACAGATTATATAGTAAGGATCTTCCTTGGTTAATGAAAGTAGTAGACCCTCAGCAGGTCGATCAGTGTAACTAGGAAGACTATTTTGCTATTTTAAGTTTTAGTCAAGTTTTTGACTAAGTTTTATGTATTACTGAATGTCTTCATTGTGAGACATATAATCCAAGCCTCCTTGCTGCTTCAGAAATTCTGGGCCCTTTTTTATTAGGGAAAGGGTAAAAGTTCAGTTTATTGCAGGCTGGCATGCATTTTGTAGAAGAAATATGTTGATGTGTCCAAACTGCTGAAGTGGCTGATTCCAGAGGAGGCTTTTGGCAGGTGCTTGAAATGTTGCTGCCATTCTCTTTGCTGAAACTGTTCAACATGCTTGAACTTCCCAGTTGACTGAGCGTAGATAGTTCACTTGCTCCTTCTAATTCCTTGGCTTGCAGTGTGCCGTTTCCCTTTGAAATCAGTCTCTGATTGTCAAAACTGCATGGTCCATTCTTGCAGTGGGAAAGATCCCAGGTAACTCCTTGACAAGGGGCTTGCACCAGGCGGTGAATTCCCAGGTGGGTACGCCATGGTGAGTGGTCCTGTACGTTGCCACTGCTGGTCATCTCCAGTCTGACCTTTCTGACAGGAACACGCTCTGTAAATGACTTTGTTCTTCTAACGTTTTTATTAATTAAAACAGCATTGACCATTGATTCTGGGAGAACAGATTCATGTTCACCTGCAAGAGACATGCATATATGCACATTACTATGGTGGCAAAAATTAAGGGTGTAATTTCTGTGGCATAAACTCAATGGAAGAGCTTTAACAGATGAGTTTATCTGTACTCTTTCCATCTGTGGCTGAGAGTAGTGCAAGTTCTTTTGATGCCAGGTTATGGAGTAGAAGTATTTCATGCTCGGTTTTGCAGTTCTGAGGACATAAATGGTACCCTAGGGTTAGTCAAATGAAAATGGAGGTTTATCAAGTCAATATTGATCTAACTGGTACTCTAAGACTCATTAACAACACAGATTGAGAATTGACTTTCAGTAATTATTTGCTTGTGAGCAAAAGTTCTTAAGGTGAGCAGGGACTTGCTCTGTGTGTTGGTAAGTGCTGTGATTTGAAAGACAAAAATGTTCTGTTTGATACTGTTTGAAGTTTGTATTTACAACTTAAAAATACTGTGACTGCTTCTAGATGAAACAAGGTGTGAATTTTTTTCTTCTTTTTCTTAATGAGGGATCATTAACTTACAGGCTTGTATTTTAATATTTTACTGCAATTTTACTATTGTAGCCAGTATAAATGGTGTAAAGTAAATAGCTTATCACACTAGTGTTGCCTGAATGATCGCTTAGAGGAAAAATCTGCTTGCTCCATGAATGGTATAGAGTAGCTGTAACTGTGGGAGAAGATCTGATCAGTATGAAAGTTACTGTTAAATATGTATAAGATATTAGGGTAGAAGTGCTAATGCTACTTTAATTACACGTAGCAGCCATCAAATTACTGAACATGACTGGCTTTCTGTGCCTTGAAAATGAATAGAAACTGAACCATTACACTAAAGATAAACAGTGCTGTTGACATTGCAAGTATTAATGAAATATACTTCAGTTAGTATAAGTGTAGTTTAAAATAGGAGTTGTGCAGAATGCTGACCTTGTTTACAGAGTTGAGTTGTAGGAACTGTGTCTGTTGCAATATGAATTATGAAGCATATTAAAGTGAAAAAAGTAGACATAGAAGAGTGCTGATTATATTCTGAAACAGAATATCCGAATAGCCATTTTAAAAGAATTGTAACCCTGAATTTGAAATTAAGCTAGTTCGAATAGGATGCTGCCTTTAAGAAAACCAACAGCACAACCCCCTCTTTATAACTGTCTTTCATACCGTCTTTACAAGGAAGTATTTGAAGACGTCAGGCCCAGCTGATTTACTGGCAGTAAATGAACCTGTACAACATGGCTTTGGCTAAGGAGGGGCTGTCACTACTGTCTTTGGCTCCCACTGCTGAAGCAACAACACCAGCACAGATTTTTTTCTGCTCCCTGGCTTGGCCATGTAGGGTTGATCTGATAAGAGCCTCTGCAGCGTGGCTCTGGGAGTGAGAACTGTGTCAGCTCACATCTTCCGCTCTCCTGCAGCGTTACCAGGAGAAAGGAGACTGAAGCAGATGAGACATAGATGTGTTTGTGCATGTATCTATACAGTGAAGTATGCTAACAGAATTTCCTAGGGTGAAACCATTCATAGAGATAAGAACACACAGTTCTCTATCATGGAACAGTAAGAATCAAAGTTATGACTGGACTTTATCCAGGAAATAAAGCTGAGCTTGGGTGGCTGCAAAAAGTCCACTTGCAAAATAGATCCCACTGTGTTCTGCAGAACAGCACAGTATAGCACCAAGCTACAAAAATTAGAGCTTTTTCTGCAATGTGAGAGAAAAGGCAAGAGAGAAGGAACTGAGAGACTCTGAGGTGATGCAGCTTTGCACGTTCTTGTGGATCTAATTGCAGTCTTGGCTGAACTAGCATTGATAGGCAACACCATTTAATTCCTAAAATAAATGCTGTTAATGTGCTCCCATTTAATTCCTAAAGTAAATACTGTTTTTCAGCTTCTTAGCCAATAAATACACTGCTGCATTATCCCCTAGCTGGTGACTTTCAAATCTTGTCATGCTCTTTGTTCTCAAATAATCAGGCAGAAGCATGAATGTGGCTGTGTGTTTTGGGGAAGGAACAGAAGAAAGTTGTTTTCAGGTGACTTCTCAGTTACTATCCCACCAGTCAAAAACCTAGAGAAGTTAGAGAATCTTAAAGGTCCACAATTTCATGACTCCGGCAAACAGGTAGTGACATGCAAAGCTAACAGTCCTCAAGGAAACTTGGAGTTACCATTCCAGCTGTGGTGCAATAAACCTGAAATGCTCAAAATCCCTGTGGTATCATGGAAGGACAGCTGGTCTGCCTGGCAGAAACAATTTAGGGTTTTACTAGTTTGAATGAAGACCTTTGGCAGGCATTTTTAAGACCATGAGGGACTGAAGGTGCCCTCCTTCCATGATGGTTGAATCTCATGAGGTCTGGCCTCTGGGGTTTGTGTGTATGGGTGGGGTTGTGGTGGTGCTGTTGTTGTCGTCCCCTTCCCAGCCCAGCCATAATCTTACCCTCTAGGTAGGGAAACAATTTGCTGCCAGTACAAAATACTGATACATAAGTGGACTGCCTTTTGGTCCTAGCTGGAATTTCTGGATAGTTTAAGCTTGTAACTTAAGGAGCGTAGGGCAGTAGGGTATCCCAATATGGCAATGTTCATTTCTGCTTGATGTGCTCTTGGAAGCTGATGCATATAAGAGGTTCAAAGTGCTGAGCTATGTAATAGGTTTTCCCAGCTTCCAAACCATAGGAATGTGTAAGATCAACTTTCAGGACACTGAGAATTCAGCATAACAAAACCCCCCCGAACTTCAACTGCTTCTAACAGTAACATTAATCCTTTCCACATAGGTTGTTTAAAGATAAAAGTTCAGTGCAGTAGGTTATGTGATTTTGTGAATGTTTTGGGTTATGAGTATGTCTATGAAAATATTTGTATGTGAACTTCCAGCCCTGCTAAATTTTAAACTTCCCAGAAACTGTGCAGTCCTACTTTCTTATGTCTTTTCTTTAATCTTCAAATGGTGTCCTTGCAAAAAATCTGCTTTGATTACATTCATTATATCTGAAGCTTCATTTGAATTTAATCTGAACACAGACTTCTGCTTCCTCTCTTTAACTGACTTACATTTTTGCTACAGCTGATTAGATGGGCTGTTTTCTCTTCAAGTTAGTTGCCTTTTCATACCTGATAAAATAAGCTTTTATCTCTCTCTCTCTCTCTCTCTCTCTCTCTCTCTCTCTCTCTCTCTCTCTTCCTCACAGAGATTTAAATGCTTTTAACATAAGAATTTCTAGACATTTGGATGAAAGAATAGTGAAGAAGTGAATCTGTTGTATAGTTCATAATTATATGTTTTTTCTATTGTTTTGATGATATAGTCTGATACAGCCAAAGTCTAGAACTGCTGAAAAATGTAGAGGAAAATGTAAAGAATGAAATAACCTAAGTTCTGCATTTGTTGAACTAAACACTAATTTGACAGGTGAATGAAGCATGTCTTTCATATTGCAATTAAATTCAGAAGAAATTTTTTGACTTAGTATTCTCAATATCACTTTAACTTGGAAAGTAAATGAAAATATATCAGTGTAGTATTGTAAGCAGCAGTCCAACTAAAAACTTTAAAATATTTGGAAGTTTCTTATATAAAATCTGTCTGACATAGCAGGTAGATGAGTGATACATATTGTTACTTGTTTTTCTATTTATGTACTTTCCAAGCAATATGCAGTGAAAACACTTTCAAAACAGGACCTCTTGTTCAAAGCTTGTATCTTAGGTACCCAGTATGACTCCTAGTACAAGTTATTTTTTAACAAAAACCCAACTTGTTCTAGTCACTTGATATTTGCTATTGCTTCCTGTAGTCTTGTAGGACACATTTCTTTACACAGATAAAGAAGAAGGGAAAAAGAGACAGAAGACCCAGAATTGCTTGTTCTGATGGAAGCATTCAAGAGAGCAGAAATGTTACAGATTACATTGCACAAATACACTGATGATAGACATGAAGTACGTGGCTCCTGTAAGAGTTACCATTTATGTTTAGAATTTTACTTTACTGACATAAAACCTGTAAAACCTTATCTCAAATATGTTCATCTGTTTCAAATTCACGTTAGTGTTTCACTACCATGAAGCTAATTGATATAAACATAAGACCACCGTTCACTGAAACAAATAAAAAACCATCATGACAGAAAAGGAATTAACTTTGTACCTCTCTTGAAGCTGAGCATAACATGAACAAAGCTAGGAGTTACTCAAGATTTAAAGCAACAGTCTTTACATCTACATTTGCATTGTTTCCTATAAATATAAGCATACCTGTTTTAAATACAATAATGTGTGATTGCAGTTTTTGCTTCTGTTTTATATGGTCATACTGCTCCTCAAGTAAGCTTACGTCCATCTTGGTTGGCTGCTTATCATGATCTGAAGCCTGTTGCTCTGAGGTATGAGTCACTGAAAAAATACCAGTCATGTATTTATAAGCCTTCGCCACCTGTTCCAACAAGGAGGAAAAAGTCATGCAGAAGCAGGACATTTCCTTCATTGTGTGGGCAAAAAAGCAAATCAAGTATGAAGCATCTGAAATTTTCCTAAATGAAGAGGTAACTTTCTTCTAAGTACAGTGACTGCTTTCAAAAGTTGTGTGGTCTACTCTGAAGTTGTGGATTTCAGTCAGCTTGTTTTCATGTGGTGCATCTGGAGCTACTGCATACAAAGTTCATGATTACAACTGGATAGTTGGATTTAATGTTGACTTAAGGTTGTGAGCATATGAAGCTTTGCCAAAAAAAACAGTGAAATACAAAACCTCATTGAACACAGTCAGGTGCACAAAGGGCTGGGTAATACTGGTTTATGTAGTAATGTTAATTCTTAAAGGGATGCTGTCATGGTGACCTCCCCAAGACAGTAGCTCCACCAGGGAAATCTTTCTTCAGATTTATTTCCCTGGTTTTTGTGTCTTTTTCCCTCCACTCTCCCTTCCTTAACTTTCATCCAGTTTCATTCTTGCTGCCGCTTCTTGGGGCAGTGGGGTGGGAGGGGAGGATTTGTTATACCTTAATAATTTTGTGCTTATTTCTCCCTTTTAAGAATGTGTTAAAAGTATTCAGGCCTGGGTGCAGAGTCAAAACAGTACGTGCCAATGGCACTTGAAATTGGGAGGCTGGAGATAGGAATGCCTTACTCTGACTCATTCCGTTTTTCTGCCTTTCTATAAAATGAAATAAACTGTAGAAGTAATCATTTCCTTACTGAGAGCTGAAAAACTCTTCAAATGCATGGTAAGCCACAGTTTAAAACTTACCATAGGTGTTACAGTATTATCTAATAATGAGGCAAAAATTTTAAAAATACATGGCTTTTGATCATATCAAATGAAGTGGGAGACTATGTCTGGACTAGGAACTGCAAGTTTCTCTTCCTGAAATAGGTCCATCTGATACTGTTGCAAGGGCCCAAGAGAGTAGTATGTGAAAAAATAATGCAGTTAAACAGTAGTTTTAATATAATTGTGCATCTGCTAGGTTCCTTGCAGTGAAAAACATTGCATAAAAAAACGCTGTGAAAGGGGAGTGTGTGGAAAGAATGCCGGCATGCTGCATTTTTCCAGTTACTGGCAGAAATTATGCGATGATTTGCATCATAAATGATTTACTGAATCAGGCTCAAATCCTGCAGATCTTGGGAATCCCTTTGGAAGTTGCGCGTACATAGGTGACAAGACTCTAGTTGTGCAGTGCACAGAGTTCTGGTAAGGCTCAGCAGGCTCACATGTGTAAATCTGCTGTAATTCACTTTTATTAATAATTACTTTTGCCTTCCCAATATGCTTGTGTCTTGCAAATCATGTTGCCTACTTCAACTGCAGTCTTTTTCTGCCTTAGCCAGGGAAAGAACAGTAAACACAATACTTTGTCAGGCACTGTAGATAACTCTTCAAGTTAGCTTCTCTCTTGACCCTGGAAAAAGCAGGTGTCATGTTAGAGTTGTTCTGATGTGTTGTGGCTTGGTTAGATCTACTTTGATATTCAGCCTTCAGTAGTGACAAACTCCTAGTGCTCTGTAGAAAGGAGTACCTCAATTGCCTTGTTTGTTCAGTGTTCTGAGTTGTTGGCACATGGAGTCCTCCTGTGGACCTTCAGGCAGTTGGTTTATACATTGGGGCAGGAGACTTAACTAACCTCATTACAGTTTGAACTGGCATTCAATACAAACATTATTAATGGTCATAAAAGTTACCCAACCTTTTTAAAATTCCAGTCACACTATTTGACTCATTGACCTCCTGTGAAAGTGACTTGTGCAACGTGACTATGTGTTGCAGAAAGAATTACCAGGATAGCATCCTTGAACATGAAATGTAGGCTCTGTCTTAAAAGATGTACACTTAACTTCTCATTAGAAGAGCATTTGAAGTATGAGTTTGTATCTGATCAGATTTTATCATTATTATTAATTATTTGTACCATACCATTCCTTCAGGATCATGGAAAAGCCATCACACTTAGTTACGCAAATGGATTATACAAGGCATTCTCTTCCCAAACCATCGCATGGGTAAGCAGCAAAACCAGAAACTGGGAAGAGAAACCAGATGCCCAGTGAAATGAAGTGAATGAGTCCAGGTGGTACAGCAGATCGCTGGAACCAGGAACAGGGTTAGCTTTTGTTTTGCTGAGCCAATCCCATATACATTGCAGTTTGTTTCCTTTTCAGGGAAGGCTTGTGAACAGGGCATCTTGATTCAGTCTCAGGTGGTGTGTATGTATGTGTTTGTGTGTATATGCTTTGCTATCAAGGCATGCGTGTGTGCATGTAATATATATATATATACACACACACACACACATACATATACCAGTGTGGTTTTTGTGAATAATTTGCAACCAGGATATGATTCATAAAAGGAGTGGAAGGTCTAATTTACAGAATATCACGAAGTACATAGGGTTAATTGTGGTTTTGATGTGTAATGAGCCGAAGTAACTAATACTTGTTATGCCACTGACATAAACTTGGAAATGGATTACCTGTGGGTTCTGTTCTTACACCATAGTGGAACATTCCTTTGTACCCCTAGCCTGTTTAGGCATTCCTAATAAAAAATTAAATTTTCGTATTGTCATACATACACACAAAATTATGACTTCTGTTTAAATCAGTCAATCGTTCAGTCTTCTTTAAATCGAGTTACTTGCATCTGCAGACCACTGTATACTTTTAAAGTACGCAGCAGGTGGCACTATTGGAGTGGTATGACTATCTTCGCCTTAATGTTAGAGGCCCCCATTTGGCTTGTAGGTTCCTGAGGAATATAAGCAGTCAAGCCATTTCCTAGCACCGGTACACATATTTCCTAACAGTACTATAGGTTCTGAAAATTTATTGCCGTTGATTAGGTTTGTGTAAAAACTTGTCTTCCTTTAATTGAACAAACTCCTGTCAAAAATGTCATCTGTGAGTGATTTGCATTTGATTACCCACTGAAGTCTGAAGTGCCATATTTCCCTTAAGTCTGTTCTTCCATCACACAATGGAAGCAATTCTTCATTTCCTTGAGGCAAAAAAATGTGAGAATACTTCATAATCCAAAAGCAATGGCTTTTAGAACTTGAAGTAGATGTTTACTGCCCTTGACCTTGGTTGCAAAATCTCATTTAAAAAGATACAACTAATTTTATCTCAAACTAATTAATTTGTGAGTGGTAAATTAGTTTTTTATTAAAAAATTGTTTGGAGGACCTTATAGGAATAATTGTTGATTTAAAGATAATTAAAAATGATCATAATGGTTAACTGTCTGAATGCACTTCCTGTAACACTGGATTTTACTGCACACCTGGGGCCAGAGGTATATATGATTATTCGTGTTGTTCATGTGCAGAATTATAGACTTGTTCAACACTGTTCATGCAGGTTACAAAGATAGAATACAAATATCCGTAGATTTTAACTGGCACTGAGAAGGAGAATCAAAGTTACTGTGATAATCCCCTTTCTCTAGCTTTCTATAGTGGGGTTTTTTTTAAATTTAAATGCAGTCTTGAAGTACTAGAAAGTGACTATTTTATTGTTAGAAAATGTAATAACAAAAAGAAAGGTAGAAACAGGGTGGCTGCTATTATTTGGGTTCCAGATAGTATTAATAGAATCAATAGTAATTGTTTAGTATTTAATGAGATTTTTGATAAGAGCACATATATTTGTATTATTTGAAAGCCCAACCTTAAAGCATGCCACAGTTAGGGACTGGTGTAAGTAGTTAAAGTGCAGGGCTTTCTGATGATGCAAGATTATTTTTTGGTGCTCTCTGCATGTCCATGCTAATGGAATGAAGGAGCCTACGATGCAAGTTTTCATTATGGTCTTGATTTGTTTCTTCTGATCTGCCCTTTTGTGTGCTTTCAGACATAAGGGGTTCAAGTGTGTCAAAGGGAGGGTGGCCCAGCTGTCCTTCAAGTCTCTCTGAAGGTTTGGTGAGCTTGGGTCGTATGTAGTCCACCTTCACATTTCCTTGATAGTATTCTATTTTCCCCTTTTATCCCATGGGGTCTTTATGTAAATATAATTAGGTAGTGTGTGTGTATGTAGGTATGTATCAATATATCTGGATATCAAAAATAAATCAGGAATGTTATTTTGTTAGCTGGTCTGAGAAAGTTGCCTGGTTAGTACAGGCTGTAAAATGGCTTGCCAAATTTCCGTTCCTTAGATACCTGAGGTTCCTAAGTGACTGAATCCAGTACCACTGATCCAGCACTAGTGATCGGGAGGGGTTTTGCAAAACATTGATGTGCCGAGAATGAGGTAGAAGTTGTAGGCAGCTCCAAATTGCTCCAGTCCAGTAGTGAGCTCTGGCATCTCTGAGCCTGTGCTCTGCGTGGGTGGCTGTAAAGGCTTAAATCAAGGGCACCAAGTTAGCCCTGATGATTTCATACCAATCATCCTGTGCTTCACCTTTAATACTCGCCTATCTGGCTTTGCATGTGTTGAGAACTTGGTGCTATCCGGTTCCCTTTGCAGAACCACGTTCTTTTTTTTATTTTGGGGATGGTAAATGCAGTCCCACTGAAATCACTGGATTCATCTAAGTCAAATTGAATTGTGCTGGTTGTGAGGAGTTAAATATAGCAGATGTTCTGTATGGGGTTTTTGTGCACAGCGTAAGCAGCATTTAAAAACCTCTGTTTTGACTGTTTTGACTTTGTCGGTGCTGAGGATTAAGTAACCTTCCTTTGGAATGTTACTTGCTGTGGGAAATAAACTAAAATGCTGAAATTTGCTCTGTTAGAGGACCACTCTGTTGGATGCCTGCATTATTACTCCCTCTGTGCAAACAATCAGCATCCAAAACTTAGGGTCAGGAGTTGTTGTTCGTTTTGTAGTTCTGCCATCCTTGCCCACTGAGAACTTCCGAGATTCCCTTTTAGAAGTGACAGTGTGCAGAGGCAAGTCTAAGAAGAAACTGAAGTTATTTACCAGTTAGAGATTTTAAACAAATGAACCCTGATATCTTTCCTTACTGTTTCCCTTGCTTCCTTCTTAGTTCTTGGGTTTCTTAAATTAGTGTGACAAACAAGATGGCTAGGTTTACTCCATTTTGACCTCATAAAACTGTCCATCAGAAGAGGGTGCAAGGGAACTGAATGGCCTTCAATAGTCCTCTTCACAGGATTTTGGAAATTCATTGAAGCTTCCTTGAGCTTCCAGATGCCTTAAATTCCAGTTATGGAGAAGCAGAGTTCACATTTCTGGTACTGCTACCTAAGTATCTTTTCTATACCAGCTACTTCTCTGACTGTTTCCTATCCATAGAGTTATGATGGCTACAGCTCTGGGAGGTTACAGTAGCCTGTGTTTATTCGTTCTCCCAACAGACGTAATATGCATATAGGAACTCTGGGAGAATTTCAAGCAGGGCCTAAAATAAATTGGATAAGCTATATAAATTTTTTGCCTTGATTTTTCCACCTGTCAACTACATGATTTTGATTCATTCCTGATTGCAAAATGATTTTTGATCCTTGCGGAATGGTGCTGAAAAGTGCAAGGCTCAGCCCTTATTAGTTTCCACTTCAGGCATTGTTTGAGTAGGAATGAGTTTATCTTTGATTGTTTTTAATCAATAAAATGTACTTATCTGTAAGTGGAGTTTGATAAGAATCAAGTACGGCATGAAAGAACTGATTAATCTGTTGTTAATGAAAAGTTTTATCTGGATGACAACATCTTGCTTCTGAGATATTTGCTTTTGAGCATTAGGACACAAACCACTTCAGTATTCATCTTCAAGGAAATCTGCTGGGTGTATAAGTTAACTTTAATAAGCCTTGCAAATGACTCTAGTTAAGATAGTCCTCCAAAGAGGATGGTTAAGTACTATTACTGTTGTGAGAATGGATATGGACTTGAAATCTGTGCAGGGGAGGAAAGTATCCTAAAAATTATTTGCTATTCAGAAACATCCCTCACTTCACTTCCATGCAGAGATCTCATGAGGAATTTGTACTGCACTTCATAATCACTAGTAGCCTAATTGAGTCAATGAAATTACATCTGTAAAACTAGAGTATGTAAAACCAGATACAATTCCACAGTGCCTGATTCAGTACCCACTGAAGTCAACACATGTTCTGTTGAATTCAGTAGAAGTGAAATTGGAGAATTTTATGTACATGATTAAATAAAAGCTGCAAATTGACCAGTACCAATGAAACTGACAGTATAATTGAGATTGTGTAGTCGAGCCATCATTTAAATTCTTTTCTTGTATCCATTGTTCATGTGCACATACATACTTTTTTACATGGAATCCTGCGCCAGTTCTTCATGAGGTCTCTGTAAAGGACCTTAATTGGTTAATGCCTGTACCACACCTGGGATTTGGAATATGCGCATGTCAAGAATTAAATCAACCAATAAGTATGTGGAATAATTACTATACCTAAATAAGCTATGTCTTCAGTCTCCACGTAACAACTGTGGTCTGGGCTTCCTCTTGTGGAACTCATGCTTTTGCTGGATCTTTATACATGCTTTCATCTGTTCACAGTACAGTCAGTAAAATTACAGTGGATAACAGCCACCTTGATCCATTGCTTTTAAACACCAGGTACTTATTCTTACAGAGTGAATAATGAGACTCTCCACAGCACTTGGAGGTACGGACAAACACAATGGTTACCACAAAATCATGTGCAGAAATAACTTCAACAGATGAGTGCATATTTAGGGAAAGGAAAATATTTTTGGTGTTATAATGAACAGAATAATAAGATATTATTATTATATCTCAATAAAAAGAACAGAAATATATAATATCTCAATAAAAAGAACAGCAACTTCATCTTTTAATTTATGGTACTGTGGTATTTTATATTATCAGTACTTGGTTAAACATTGCTGGAGATTTTGTGATAACAGAGTACGTGCAATGCTAAGTAGAAAGGGAATGACCTTTAGAGCATTGTCATTGTTCAGATATCTTTCCGGCAGGTAGGTCTAGTTTTCAGGCTGCAATTTTTTTTTTTAAGGTGATGTGTAACTGTGTTATTGTTGTGTTTCTTGGGGCTTAACATTGTAAACATCTCCCACCTAATTAGCAGCATTGCACGTGACTGTCAGGTTACTTGGCAAATAGGTTGGCATTTATCTGACCCAGCTGAGTATGTTTAATGTTTCTGAGGCTAATTAAAGACCCACAAGATTTCTTACTGGGAAAAGGATAATTGTGCCAGCAGGCCTAGGTCTAATATGGGCTGCTGCAGTTGTATTGCATGTGCATAAACTGTTGTCTGTATGTGCAGTGACTCTTACCTGTCCCATTGTTTCTTCTATGCCAACCTATGCTCATGTACAAATATGAAATACCTGTTTGGGGCTTAGAAATATTTGGCTGCCCTGCTACTTAAAATAACTAGCTAGATGCCCAAAATCTACTGCTGGAAGCAAAAGGATTGGTAGCTTTGTAGTTGCCCATGGACTTCTGTTACTTCCTGTGAAGGTGTGAGTATTTTCACATCCCCTTAAATTATGTAGCCAGTATAAATCAGGATAGCTGGACTGCTGTCAATATAGCAATCCTAATTTATATCAAAGGTCTGGTCTATCTGTTCTCTAGAGTGTTGGAACGTCTAAGATGACATGATGATAATGAAGCGTGGTAGTTAGGCTGTCACTGGCTTTGAAGGAGTTCACCTGTGTAAAGCTGAAGAATGCAGTTAAATCTAAGTTTATATCAGGGTGCAGCTGAGATCAGAGGCAGATTTTGATACTCAAAGTGAGAATAAAAAGTGAAAAATCACAGTATGTAGGAATATGGAATACAGTTGAAATAATTTATGCTTTGCAATGAATTGAAATGAATGTGCAGTTGAAGTTAGCTTGACAGTGGGGGAAGAAAAAAAAGCATTAATTGACATACTAGTTATAACTTATCAAAACAGCCAAGGGCCTTAGGAGAGCATGGAAGTATTGCTTCTCCATCAGGTCAGAAACTAGTTAATAGGAAAAGGGGAATAAACTCGCTTTTCCCTTTACCCTGCTCTCTGTGTCTTGAGTGATTAATCTGTGCTCTGCCTCAAGCTGTTAATCTGCAGCGGTGATATTTCAATTATATACGGCATTTTGTCCATCCCCTCTGGAAATTCTGGATTTGTCAGCGCTAAAGCATCACTAGTACATGACTGCAACTTCACTGATAACTGCACAGCTAAACCTTGTTTGCTCTCAAGAAACAGTTTTGGAGGTTAGGGTAGTATCTGCCGGCATAAACTTTAATGCAGAAAGAACAGCAGCAATGCATGTTTTCCAGACACAAACAACTAAATTTGAGGGAACACTGCCTTGATGGAAGGATGGACAACGGAATGACTGGGTAAGGCAATAATTCTCCAAACTTCCTTATTTTCTCTAGAAAAACATGAATAGTGAAAGTAGCAACGTTAACATTCCCATTCTGTCCTTGAGTGGATTCTCCTACCCTATTGTCTTGCACCCTTGTTCCTATTTAAGGAGATCTGATAACACGAGGGTGGTTATTCCAGCCCCAACTTTTCTGTGCTATTTAAAGCAAAGTATTTCTTGCTATTCAGGACTATTCTTCTGATCTGATTGCTGAAGAATACAATTGATTCTTACATCCTCATAAGATTGCTTTATTTATTTATAAACTGTTGTTTCCTCTCTATTAACCAATACCTCCTTTAAAAAAAAAATTAAAATCCACTAATGTCTCTTTTTCTGAAGTCATTTATCATTCTTATGGCTTTCTTCAGAACCGACTTCAGTTTCTCTACATTTTTGCAAGTAGTTATATTTTTGAAAATTGCGGTATTTCCAGCCTCAGCCTCCGTATCTGTTACTTGTTTATCGGGAATATGCAGCAAGTGAAAGGGCAGAGCAAGCCTCTCCTCCCTGGCTCACCAGCCATGTTCTGCATTAATGGAAAAGCAACCTCTACGTGTTCTTTGATCCTTCATTGTCTGGTAAGAGTTTCACTAAGGAAACAGTTCTTGGTAACATTTTAAAAAGTTTATTTCCTTTCACAGCCTCTTCTTGGTTAAGTGAGACCTTTGTTCAGGACAGGTCCATGCAGCATGAGCTCCTTAGGGGCAGGAAAATTCCACCGCTACCTGGTAGCCATCTGATTTAAAGAAGACAAACTACAAGCTGGGTGACCATTCTACATACCTTTATTTTTAAATGGATTGGTACTTCCACTTACTTCATTGGGATGTTTCCTGATTGCAAAGTATTCAGATAAATTGGCAGGATGAGACTCTAAAATGCAGGCCAACAACACTATGCATGTGAAAGGATTCCCACATTGTAAATATTTTTCAGACAACTTTAAATTAAACTGTCATATTTAAAGATTTTGTGATCACATTTCTAATACAGGTACTCTCAATACAGAATATTCAAAGGTGATATGATAGAGTAAGATTGGTTTAAAAGTCAATATATTAGAATGTTTGTTTGCATTGTAGGTTGAGAGTCTTCAGGATTAATGTTTTAAAGGTTTTTCTTTGCAATAATAACTAGAAATCTTAAAAGTATAAATCTCTGGGAGTTAGGGCTTTGAGAAATCACTGGGAATATTTAAAATGTACTTAAAATGTTCAGTATATGACAAAATTTAGTAATATTTTATAGTTTTAAGGGCATTTCAAATTAAGTATTTGTACTGTTAAAAACAGTTTAAGATCCCGGGCATGCAAAACCTATTTGACTTCATTAAGGCTCTGCTGAGATACCACCTTGATTGCAGAATGAAAGCACATTTTAGATGAGCCTTCTTTTGATTAAGCAATTCCACTTTGCTTGTCACCTGCTATGGCAGGTAATGCAAAACCCGAAAACCTCCCCAAACCCTCCCAACTGAAAAAAAAAAAGCAAACCACAAACCAAAACTTCAGCTGAAGTAACAGTTCTGCATTTTTTTTAAATGGAATACTGTGGAAGTGTGTTTGTGCCAACCGGAGCGCGATACCACAACAGGACTGGTACTTATTAATGGAATATTACGATTTTGTGAATTCCTTTGGACCTGGTTTGAAGTTGCCCCTTTTTTGTTTTGCTTCTGTTGATCGGGCGGTCGCTGTACAGCTGCTCTAGTGCTTTCTCACCGACTTGGGCACCGGCAGGCCGGGGGGCTCCCCCGCATCCGCACAGAACTACTGGCGGTTCGCAGCGGCCGTGTGCAGTCCCGCCATTCGGCGAGCCACCATCAGATCTCCTCCCCAGAGCCTTTCCCTGCTCTACAGCTCTCGCACAAGCCCCTCCGTGTGAGAGGGGTTAGTCCCGCTCGCCCTGCTCCGTGTGCGCTGAGCACTCATTAACGCCGGTGCTCCCGCTCCGCAGGGCCGGGCCGGGCCGGCGGCTCCTTCCCGGGGGGGCCGGGCCTGCAAAGCCATCCCCTCCCCGGCCGCGGGGCAAGGGTGAGGGCCGGGCGGGCCCCGCCGCGCCATGGCCGCTCCCTGCTACTTGGGCTGGGATTTCAGCACGCAGCAGGTACCGGGGCCTCCTCTCCCCTCCCTCGGCAGGCGGCGGCTGCGCGCATGGCAGCGGGGCCGGGGGACCGGCGGGGGACCTGGCCCCTGCCCCGGGCCTGCCCCGGGCCTCCCCTGCGCGGGGCTCGTCTGGCGGCGCCGCAGCAGCCACCGCCGGGGGTCTGAAGCGCGGGGGGTGCGGGCGGCTGCACCCAGCCAGGCCTCGGGGAGCTGCAAGGGGACAAGGCCCGGGCTGGCCCGCCCGCCGCCGTGGCCCACTGACCTGCCGCGGTGCTGCCCCGCAGCATGGAAGGGGAACAGGCCTTCCTTCTCTCTAGCAGCTTCCATCGCCTTTTTTCCTCCACCCAGCGACGGTTTTGTTTTGCAGGGTTTCCTCATGTACAGCAGGGCCGGGCTGGGCGCTGCAGGATGCTGTGCTGTGCTCAGTGCCCAGAGTTCACGCACGCCAGCAGCCTACCACAGCTGATGCAAAATAATTCCCAGCACTTCATGTGTTTTAAGGCTTCTGTGGGCCATGGGCACTGCCTGTGCCCAGGTGTTTGCATGCTTCCTTCCCTTTGCCTGCGTAAGCTCATCCTTCGTCCCTTTTTGTTTGTCCCATCTCTTGTCTGAAGCTGCAGGCTGTGTGTCCTAACATGTCCTGCTTCCCCATCCTGCTAGGGATGCATTTAATCCTGGAAAGGAGTGTTGTGGCTCTTCTCTACATGCAGACTGCATGGATATCCCTCTGCCAGCGGCATCAGGCAGGCTGGGAGCTAAGATTTGCACCTGAATCCAGCTTTTCCAGTGTCCTTGTGTGAATCAAGACTAGTAGGATTGTAAACCTGGACGCTCAGGTTGCTTCTTGAAATTTGGATTTGTCGGCACAATTGGCTATTACTACACTGCGAATAGAAACACTGCTCAAGTTGTGTGTAGGCCTGAATATGTTTAACCAATAGGCACATGAGCATAAATAACTTCATTATGGCTGTGCTGAAGTTTGGGAGCTTGGAAAGACACATCCAGGTTACCCATATGAGGTTGATCAAGTGTTTTTCTAAGGGGATGTGCTGCAAGCAGAAAGCCAATTAAGCTGCAGTGATTCAAGGCCAATTTTAAGCCAGCTCAGGGCACCAGCTTGGTAATGAGTTGTGCCAGTATGTAAATGATGGCCCTACATTAGTATGGCTAAAATTGAAGTAAGCCACTCCTAAATGGGGATGGCCTTGTTATTTGAATAGAACTCTCTGAGATGACTTGATCTTTGTAGGTTTTTTTTGTCTGTTCCTTTAGCAACAGTTTATACTTTCTCCCTTGTTGAAATACGTGCAGAATGTGAGCTACCTTCTCACTTTTCTTCTAGGCTGTTAATGTTTTTCTTCTGTACTAGGTGACCTTGAGAGAAGATAGAGGAGGAAAGCTTGTGCTACTCTTCTAGTTTGTGCTTACAGGAAAGCTCAGCTTTATGGAGTTACCTGTTTGGGATGTTGCTTTCCATATGTTGCAGAAGCTCAGAATACACTTGTGTAATGTCCTCTGAGCTTTGCCAGACTGGTAGAGTTTGATTTACTCACCATTTGGGGAGCAGGGAAGGTCCTCAAGGTATCCTAAGGGTCTGTTAGGTTCCTCAGTAAGATGGGGCAAAAAAAAGGGGGGGGGGAGGGAAGCATATGACGTCTTTAATCTAAGATACTGTATTCTTTGGAGAAACTGGAAAAATCAGTTACCATGATGCAAGCTGTGACCCTGGTAACTTGTTTGCTGTTCTTTAGCATATACCTGCATCTTGGTCTTGTGCAATTAAGGAGAGAGAAAATGGGGGGGGGGGAATGCAAGCAAACAAATATACATGTTGCTGAATAGGTGGCCTGCTGGAAATTCACATAATAACTTGTTTCATGTAAAATTGTGCCCATGCTTTCAGTGAGTTGTATGGATTGGGGTGATCTTTCCCATTTTGTCTGTGAGAACTGAATTATTATAAATGTGTTACCAGTGCTATTTAATTAATGTTAGTTTTTGTTAACATCCTGTTTTATGTCTTCTAGCTGAAAGTCATTGCTATTGATGAACAGCTGAGGGTCATTTATGAGGATAATGTTCATTTTGATAAAGACCTTCCGGAATTTAAGTAAGGCTTTTTATATTTTACTTGGGTAATATAATTTAGAACTTTGGGGATTGGGGCAGGAGGGCTGTTGCTTTATATGGTCTCACTGATATGTGTAGAGGCATGGAAAAAGTTCATGCCACGTTCATGTTTCATACTTGGCAATGGTACTCTATGCTCTTGCCTTCCTTGGTATGTAAATGTGGCAAGAACTCCCAACAGGAAAAAAATTAAAAAAATCTACCCCAAAGTATTATGTATAATAAACCAATTTTTTTTTTGTTTGGGACTTCACACTTGTGGACATGACCGTTTCTTTTCGGGTCACAGGAGTAAGCACTACCCTTGTGTCAGGGTGGGATGCTATGATAACAGCAAGTAAATTGCATGAGAGGAACTTCTAAAGGCATTTGGAGACAAATTCAGTGGTTCCAAATCTCACAATAGGATGTAGGATGACAATATTTGTTTACTTCAGTTAATAGACTAGAATTTACAAATGTCATTTTCCGTGGTCACAGGTTTCAATAAAGTACATTTATTTACTTGATGGTTTAACAGCAAAAATTGCATTTCATCTTCTAGATTCAAGCCACTAATGGTGACACTTAGGAAACTTAGAAATAACTATGAATTATATGGAGCCAATGAGCAGTATCAGCATTGGAGTCTATCACAGATCTTACTTCAGGATCAGAGACTTTCCTTGGAAATTATTTCCTTTGCAATTGGGTCAACCATCTCTTATGTCACCTCCTAGGAGCTGGCTTTTACTTTTTCAGGTTTCAAACACTGATCATATCCTTGCTCTTAACATAAAAGCATTGCAAACTCTCTTTGGTTATTAATAAACTTGAAGAACTTTGCTTGATGGGGAAAAAATTGCTGAATTTACCAAGAGAAAATACCGTTTGTCTGTAGGACTCAAGGTGGAGTCTATATTCACAGTGACAGACTGACAGTCACTTCTCCCGTGCTAATGTGGGTCAAGGTATGAACAAGCTTTATATAGTTCGACTTCTTCCTTGCTGTTATTGAAACGGAAATGTATTCCAAGCAGTAGTGAAACTCATCATTCAAATCAACATAGTCCTTTTCCTTGTGTTCTCTTTCTTTTAAGTGATATTCTGTGTCTTTGGTATGCAAATACTAATGTTATCAACAAACGTAGTGGAAAACACTAACATTTTGAGGGTTTTTTTTGTTTGTTTCTTCACTCTCTACTATTATAGCATTGTATGTGGTATTAATCCTTTCCTGACTTTTCCTCATTTGAAAAAAGACTATTCTTTTTTCCTCATCTTTTTGTTTCAAACACAAAAGGGGCAGCTGTTGCTTTGCCTAGCTTGAATCTGTATTTTTGTAGCATCCAGGTTACTTGCACTATTTTTTTAGAATAAGGTTTGCTAAGCAATTGATATCTCAAATGGTAAGTGGTTAGAGAGCAGTTTATTCAGTGATCCCCAGTCACTTTGACTGGTGTTTATTTTGAAATACAACATTTTTTTCTGTTCTAAAAGAAGACCTTCCTTGCTTCACTGCAACACTTGCTCTGACATGGTACTATATAAATTTGTCTTACTAGTGTGGTTTGAATAGTTAAGATATTTGAAAGGTCACAGAACCCCCAGCTGGTGATCCACAGTAGTTGACAAAAGTTTGATAAAATTGCTTGCAGTTGGTGTTTTGAACCATAATGAACAGGAACAGTTGTAATTACTAAATTAACAAAATGATGATACAGGTATATGATGTTTCTTGGGAAATTTTGAAGTCTTGCAGTGGTCCATTTGTCAAGATAGTCTGGGAAATGTTGATCTGAATGAAGCTATGTAAAGATAGATTAATTCTTGGTTTTAAACTTCAGGAAAATGTGGCAAGAACAAGATTAATCTAGGTGCTTAAAGTGCTAAAATTCACTGGAGTTAGCCTTATATTTAAGAGACCCTGAGTTTTCAGCTAACACTGGGGGCAGTGGTATTGAGGATACCTAATGGATGCACCCCAATGGGTGCACCCTATTAAGATTTCATACATTTCCAAAAGAAAGAAGAGAAGAAGATAATCCTGCTTTGTGTCTGGCACTCTTAGAAGTGGCTTTTTAATGAACTGAAATTCTTTAACACTTGCCTCTTATTTAGGTTTCAAAGAATGGATCTTTGTGATTCAGCTTGTTTAAAGATCTTTTTTTTCCCTGTATGATTCAACTTTTCTTTTATGGACTTTTATTTAGTAAATTAATTTATGCAGCTTCTTGAGAAGTCCATATTCATTAGCTAATTTTTCATTATCTGCCAATGAACTCTTATCAGTGATGACATGAATTTACGGTTTAATTCCAGAGATTGTGAGTATGCATAATTTGATAGCTTGTTATAGTCATTCTTGATTCTGTTTGTTCTTGTAGGCTCTGGATATGATTTTGGAAAAGATGAAATCTTTGGGCTTTAACTTCTCTCAAGTCAGAGCTTTGTCTGGTGCTGGCCAGGTTAGTTTATAAAGAAAAAAATCAGTCTTAGTATATTTCTTCAATAGAGTATAAGGTATAGTGATAAATTTCATTTAAATAATTGTATTGCAGAAGACCATAATGACATCAAGTAAGACCAAGCTTCTATATGAGCGTCCATTAAAAGACAGGTTTCTCGGGAACTGAAAACCTGAAGCACACAAAGCGGTCACTAGAAGGTAGTGGGAGTGAAGGATGAGGTTTACAGTGCAGTTGTTTAGATCAGTATAGTGCATAACTAGTTGGTTTCCTATTATTTAAATTCTTTGTACATACAGATTGTGAAATGACTGGGGTCATTTTGAATTTCATCATACCCAGGTGCTTGTGGAAACGGCATAGAAAAAATAGTGAGGAGTGCAGTTTGCTAAAGGCATAGTAACATCCTGCTGAGCACAGATTTTGTCGGCTAGGATAGAGATCTGCCTAGGAACAACAAAAACCGAATGATGATAGTCTTTGATGCAGAAATGACAAAGATGCTGCCACGATTTAGCCTGTAGTGCATAATGCCTTTTTTCTGAGATTTATAATACCCATCCTGACATTTAGTCAGTTAGCCAGTCTCCTAGTACTCTGGTGAAACAAGGAATTCTTTTGTAACTTTCACTGATGATATTCAGGGTGAGGACAGCACCAAAGCGATACCTAATTCTGACACATGAGGTTTAGGTTATTCATCTTGATATATCTGGAACTAATTAATCAAAACTCTTGCTTTGATCTCCATGTTTCATTGATTTCAGTTGAAAGTCTGAGCAAAGTGTTTTAAAATCATAGCCGGTATCAAGGCTCTCTTACGAATTCTTCAGTGGAACAGAAGTTAGGGACTGCCAAATAACCCCAGCTTACTCAAGTGAAAAAAGGAACTGCAATTCCAGATTGCCCGTATTCCCTTTATTTTACCCAACCTCCAACAAGTTGGGGGTGTCAACTTGGTGCTATATTCAGATTCTCTCAGGTAGAACAGATTTCATTTAGTTGCCCCCTTCCAACCCACATTGTCTCTCTCCCTTTTCTCTTTGAAGAACCTTGTCTTTATGCTGCAGATCACTGTGGAAGTGCACTGATGTACCAGTGTTTGTCCCAAAGAAGGGACAAACTTTGTCTCGATTGTCTACAGAAATGGCAGAGAGACATGAAATACAATCTGGATGACACTGTGGTCAAGTACTCTGTGCCCAGGGGGTTCTGTGTGCACTTGGTGTCATCAGAACTATTAGCGGGTCAGTGGATGGTGCTTTGCAGTTTGCCTAGGGTGTCCCACAGGTGTGTAACTAGAGATGCCTGGCTTGAGGCAGCCGCCTGAGAGATGGAGCTTAAATAACCTTCTCAATATTATCCAGTCTGTTAGTGGTGACTGGGGCAGGCATGTAACTGAAGAATCTGGGGGCTGTGCTGAAATAGCACAGAACTAACAGTCTTTACTGTGGAACCCTGGCTAGAGCTCAGAGAGCCCTCAAAGAAGTATCTAATGCCATTAGCTGTATAATAATAGTTCTCACTAGAAGTTGCTATAGTTCAAAATCATCATTTTTTCTTGACTCCTACATTTTCTGGTTTAATATATGCTTTGCTCAATCTTAAAGAGTCTTTTAATGAGGCATTTGATTTGAAAAGGTGCATTTTTTGGTCCTAATTTGGAGAGAGTTCTCTGTCCCTTAGAGTTTGAAATTCAGATCAGGATATGAACTTCGCGGATTGGGAGGGCATTTCCAACTTCTGTTTCTGTACTTTCTACAGCAACATGGGAGTGTGTACTGGAAAAAAGGAAGCATCCAAATTTTAAAGAATGCATCATCCGAACTGCCTTTACATCAGTCACTAAAGGTAACATGCATAAAAGAGCTCTGAAGGGTGAGCTACACTGTCCTTTTTCTGATCCTTACACGTTGCTTTTCTCCTTGCAAACCTTTCCTCTTGTTTGGCTGAGTTGCATGCTCCTGCAGCATAAAGTGAAATGTGCTGGTTACTCCTTCAGTTCCAGGGCTTTTGACGTTTCCTTGTGTCCTGAGTGACAGTATATACTGCTTTAAAAGCTTACAGGTGCCAGTGGGCATCCCAGAATCTTTCTGTGTCAGAGTAACACCCTGTTTATTCTTTCACAAAACGTATATTTTTGTAAACAACCTGTAAATATTTTACATTTTTTTAATATATTTGTATTAACAAAAAATTGTGGTGAAAAATACTATTGCACCTGAGTTTCCTTCCAGTGCTTGCAATTTCATTAGAAAATATTAAAAAAAAAAAAAAAAAAGACCAGTTTACACTTAACCTCTGAAAGGATGGAATTGTAAAGCTATGTGGACACAAACTCCTAACAAGTACATTGTTGAACCTCAACATTTTGTGTGTGCTCGTCTGTGTGTGGTTGGTAAGTTTTGAACATAGACTTGACAAACTTTTATTTAAAAAGAAAAGTTGGGAGGAATCAGCTTTCCTCTTGAAGACTCTTACCTTCCTTACTTCAAGATCAGAAAGGACAGTTGTATGTTGAGAGAGAGACATTTGTGTAACTGATTTGTTAAATGATTAATTTTGGAAATATCTCATCTGTGCAAAACTCATGGAAGTAGAATTAAAATGCTCTCTGGTGATGTGTTAAGCCTCAGTTGCATTTCCGAATGGTTATGCCAGTTGTTAAAGAGGAATCTGTTAGTAGAGCTGTGGAAAGAGAATCTGATTGTTTAGAGAGGAGTTCTGAAAAGTGGGGCTAAACTTGCATAAAAGAGCCTGGGGCTTTGGCTACCAAAGGAGTGTACTTAGACATAGTGCTGTAGGGTATGCGAAATACACATTGTACTGCAGTTTGTGGAAACAGCAGAAAAAGCCTGTTGCTTCCCTCCAGTGTGAAGTTTGGGTTAAACTTTTCACCACTGACCAACATGCTGCCCAATATCCGCTTTCCTGTAATTATTGAGAGGAGAACAAAAGGCATGTCAGAGAACTGAACTGTGAGCTGATAGGTAGGTCTACTGTATTGCTGTTACTCTAGCAGGGACTTCTTAGAGATCAGACGTACTAATAAAGGATATTGTTCATTGCAGGCTTGTTTTTCTGTCAGTAACAGCCCCATCTGGATGGATTCTAGCACAGCTTCCCAGTGCAGTGCTCTGGAGAAAGCTGTGGGCGGAGCACAGCACCTAGCAAGTATCACTGGTTCTCGAGCCTATGAGGTAAGGAATGGATGGTAAGACTCGGCAGAGTCTTGTGATAGAAACAATTCTGCCATTACAGTGGTACGGCAGCAGATAATGATCAGCCATTAACTGTGAAAGAGAGAGTTTTTGAAGAAACTCCAATGATACTGTGCTTTGCAGTAGTCTCACAAAGGAAGATGTGGAAGAGTGGCTGGAAAACTGCCCAGCAGAGAAGGACCTGGGAGTCTTGGTTGACAGCCGCCTGAATATGAGCCAGCAGTGTGCCCAGGTGGCCAAGAAGGCCAATGGCATCCTGGCTTGTATCAGATATTGTGTGGCCAGCAGGACTAGGGAAGTGATCGGCCCCCTGTACTTGGCACTGGTGAGGCCGCACCTCGAATGCTGTGTTCAGTTTTGGGCCCCTCACTACAAGAGAGACATTGAGGTGCTGGAGTGCGTCCAGAGAAGGGCAACGAAGCTGGTGAAGGGTCTGGAGCACAAGGCTGATGGGGAGCGGCTGAGGGAACTGGGGTTGTTTAGCCTGGAGAAAAGGAGGCTGAGGGGAGACCTTATCGCTATCTACAACTACCTGAAAGGAGGTTGTAGAGAGGTGGGTGTTGGTCTCTTCTCCCAGGTAACAAGCCATAGGACGAGAGGAAATGGGCTCAAGTTGCGCCAGGGGATGTTTAGATTGGATATTAGGAAATTTTTCTTCACTGAAAGGGTTATCAAGCCTTGGAACAGGCTGCCCAGGGAAGTGGTTGAGTCGCCATCCCTGGAGGTATCTAAAAGCTGTGTAGATGAGGTGCTTAGGGACATGGTGTAGTGGTGGTCTTGCTAGTGTTTGGTTAATGGTTGGACTTGATGATCTTAAAGGTCTTTTCCAACCTATGCAATTCTGTGAAATTTTAAAATGAAATTAGGCAAACACTGGAAATTTTGCTGCAGGAAGCAGCTGGGGTGAGCTGTTGCATTTGGCCACTGTTTCTGAAATACAGTGTTTGGTAGCCATGCTTACAGTCTCGGGGCCTGGTTCTCCCCTGGGAGCTCCTGTGCAGCCACATTTCCATTGGGATGCCAATCCAGTTTCTGTAACAAGTTTACTTGGGGTTATGACCCCCCTGTTTGTGGGTCACTGCTCTAGGTTGTGTCTGCAATTCAAATATTGGCCTTTTAATGTTCCCTGAAGGCTAACAAGCAGCTATTGATCTAAGAGAAGTGAGTTTCAGAAGTTCTGGATGCTGTTGGACAGCACTCTCTCACTTGTCTCCTCTTCCTGGCACTTCCCTCCCTCTTAACTGTGACAATGAGTTATGGAGTGGAGTGGGAGCAGGGCTTCCCTCCAGGCATCTCAGCACCTGGCTACTCCTACTGTTGGCAACAGAATAAGGCTCTAACCTCCCAAATTGCTGATTCTATTTTTGAATCATCATGTGAGGTTTATGGCCAGTGTTGAAATCAGACTTTGCATACCACTAACAGTTTATTTTTAATTTGCTAAAGAGTAAGGTTTCAGTGTTAGAAGTTTTTTGTTATTTGATGCAATACATGGATGAAAAATAATTATTCTTACAGCTATTATTAGCCTGTGCTGGATTTGCTTCTTTGAGTATGAAACTTCCTGCTTTGCTCCCAATTCACCTGCCTCAGAGAGGTGCATAGGTTGGGTAGCCTAAACCTTTTCAAGGATTTGAAGGCAGCATTTGAATTGTCCTGGTTCCTGTGCACAGAATAAATGTGATTCATTCCATTGAACTGTCATTTCTGAAATGTAAATTATGGATAGTAATGCTTTTTCACATTGCTTGTTTTTCAAAAGGTGAGCAAAATTCTCATAATGAGACGATGTGTTATAGCCTGTTTAGTGCAGATTGCCTGTTGTGCCCTGACTTTCATCATGCATCAGGCAAATTAAATATCCAAAGTGCAATGTACTGAACTCATTACACAGAGTTAATGATTATTGACTCCATTTAGGGTTTGTGTTTCTAAGCATTTGTATTTCTTTCTCAGCGTTTTACAGGAAACCAGATAGCAAAGATTTACAGCCAGAATCCTGAGGTCTACATGCAAACTGAGGTTGGCTCAACTTCAATACACTTATTGGAAAACATAGTTGAAAATCTTTTAAAATTAATTTTGTGGGGATGTCAGACTTTTTTGCTAAGGAGTATTTTGATTCTTGTGTTTGGTTTTAAGATTAAAATCGTAAATTTGATTATTTTATTTTATTTTTGGTTTTGTTAAATTAATAGTCATTGGGCAGACAAAAATTGGGTATCAGTTCTGTCTTGAATGTTATATTTAACACAGTGGGCTCCATTGGATCTCACCTTTGTGGAAGAAGTTTTAAAAACCAGACTTTAATTTGGGTCGTAATAAATAGTAAGTACAGCAGTTTGAACACAAGTGGGTAATTAAGCATGCAGTTGAAATGTTCACACTCAGAACTGGCCATTTGCATGCGGAAACGGGATTGCTCTGCCATACATAGCTGGCATCCATGTGGATGTGTGTAGGAAAAAGCCCGCAATCGATTCTAGACTTTTTTCATAGTTTTTCTCTTGAGGAGCTACTTTGATTCTATTATTACAAATGAATTGCATTGTGTAGTTGGTTTCCTTCTGATTTTTAGTTTTCAGAAATCAGCTTGCAATTCCATTATTGTTTCAGTTTGTTGAGTCTGCATCTAGCTGTGACTGAAATGCCATGGTTTGAAGCAAAGTGAAAACTCCATGCAAATATGATGTAAATGAGGGAAGAGCTCCTGTCCTATGATTAGAATATGCCAAACATCCAGACCAGTGAAGTCAGGCTCTGTGTGTTTTTGTATTACTGCAGTTCTTGATAATATTGATAATAATTTTTTTGTGGCTTTTAAAATTAGACCCCTTGGGAACTTCATGGAGAAGTGAGTTGCAAAGTTGAGTCTGTATTTTGTGGGACAATGCTTCTTTTTTTTTCCATTTTTTCTTTCTAAGTACATGTTCTATAACCTGTATGCTAGTAAGCGATGGGGTGAAACAGAACACTAATACAGTCTGATCATAAGCTTAAGGCTAAATTTGGAGACAGATGCATTAGTGGAGGGAAAGTAGGTCTGTGGAACTGAGAACTAGTCAGACCAAGCTCAGACTCTGACGGCTGGTTGCATTGATGGCACGTTTTAGCAGTAAAGGATATGCAAGATATGTTCAAGCACAAAATATCTCTATGTCAGAGTTGCTCTTGGGAACCCTCAGGAAGTACTTAGCAGCTCAGCAGTCTCAATGACATGGAAGGTGGATGTTTTTCCTTCTCTAGGTCAGCTTGCTAAACTGGCTGATTCACAGTTTAACTTCATCCTTTTCCTTCCATTTCAGGCAGCTAGTGCCTGTTGGGGCACCACAGAAGGTAGGCATTCGTTATCTAAGCACAATGTGATATATTCTTGGGGAGAGACGCATGAAGAGCAAGTGCATCATTAAGTTTCCTGGCCATTATAACCACCTCTTAGAGCTCTGGCTATAGTCCGTCTTTGAATGCTGTGTGAAGCAGTGGTTTTGTGATCATTAATAAAAAACCTGTCACTGCTGGCTCACTTCACCAGTAGAGATTTGATTCTGATTAGTTATTGGGTGACAATCTTATTTCTTCTGAATTAGTCAGAGCACACAATAAGGAATCTGTCAGCTTTTATGCCAGCTTCTTGGGAACAGATAATACTTGATCCTGCAGAAAGCTTGGCAGTAGCCGGTTAACTTGATAGTTTGTATAGCAGATTTGAAGTGGAAGCAAGTTCGTGTTGGATCAGTGTGTTGTGTCATGTGGCCAGGGCATTTTTGGGCCAGTATTTAGAAACCCTACAGCTGGATTTAAGGCATTTTTGGAATATACCCTGAGGCAGAGCTGCAGGTAGTGGTTCAGTTCAGAGTTGATTATTACCAGCTCCTGGGAGCAATTCCTGGGAGGTCTGGCGTCTCAGCTGGGAGGAAGGTAAGCGTTCATGTAAAGGTGCTAGCAGAGCCTTGCCAGAGCTGCTAAAAACCTTACAGACCTGTGCTCTGGGTTGCTCAGTGCATGGTTTCTGGGCATTTCCCCTGTTGTCAACATACAGGTGGTTTGTTTTTGTTTGTTGGTTTTTTTTTTCTCTTAGTAAGTGTTTTTCCTTGAAATGACGTTCTGTGATACACCGAAGTTGTGAATTAATTAATGATAACATGGAGTATGCTAATCATACTAGATGTATTTTGCATGTTTCAGAATGCAAAGCTATTAACAGCTTTTATTATGCGGTTACTTTTAGCTTGATATCTGCAGTATTACTTAGGCTGTAAGATAGAACTGAATAATCCTTCTAGGTCTATTTTTGTGTTCTTTCTGTGCCCAACATTAAGCATCTATTAACATTTGCTGCTTGCAATTACTTAATTATTTACTTTCTTTGAAGTGAATACTGATGGGACTCACTATCTCGCACTTTTTCTTTCAGAGAATCTCTTTGGTTAGTAGTTTTGCAGCTTCCCTTTTCCTAGGAGCTTACGCACCCATCGATTACAGTGATGGTAAGTGTGTGGGCTTTTCTCATAGTAACAGTTCAACAAGGAAATTTTCCTTTCCATCCCCACCTTAAATAAAAGGGGGCAAGGTCTCTGCTATTTGTTTTCAGTCTTTAAACTTTAATGACAAGTATATTAGATTTTAAGCTAAGTTACTCCTTTCAATTTGTTGCTACTCTTGATAGTGCTGTCAAGCTGTGCTTATTTATCCCCATGATACTATGATTCCCATTTCCATAAAATGGATCCACAGAAAATATTCTTAAATGAAATTGTACCTTTTTTCATTACTTTATGATGTATAAAGGAATGCCGAAATATCTATTTAAAAGCATGAAAAAGTTGTGGATTTTTAAGCTAGACTTCATAGTTCTGATATTTGTTCTATGGTTTTGCTGGTTTAGCTCCGAATTGCACAGGATGTGAACAAGATGTATATTGTGATTATTTGTCCCTCCATCTAACTGGAGTATGGATCTGTAACAGAAATATCTTTTCAAAATGAACCAGAGAAAAAAGCATAAACCAAGCAAAAAAATCCTAAACTCAGTTAAAAAAACCCTTAACCTTCCATATCTCTCTATTCATCATAACAAAGACAAAAAAGTGACAAGGCTAGTGTCTCCCATTTCTGTTGTGTGTTATCTCAGTTATCCAGCTTTTAAATGGCAATTTTAAATGGCAATTACAAAGGAAACCATTTTCCTGGGAGCTGTGCTGTTATTTCTAAATAGCATTTTTGATTCCTGCTCTGAAACTAAGAGAAGATATATTTCAGAGCTGAAAGGTTAGATAACAAGGCTCTCTAAGGAAATTTTGCATTATAGAGCCATAGCTGACACCCATGTGTTAAGACCAACTCATTTTTTCTCCTTCGTTGTTCCGTCAAAGCTCATAGGAGAAAGTATGACATCTCAATTTTAGCTAATGGACAACTTATTCAATATCAGATCTCCCAGTTATACTTGAGACCTTAAAAATTGCAAGACAATCCATGCTTATTTTGCAGCAGTTGTGAGATTATTACATCTATCTTCTGGTCCTGTTCTGTTAGCCATGTATTTTCACAGCTAAATTTTATTTTTTTGTGTATTATTGGCAACAATAACTCTGGAAGTTTGCACTTTGCTCCTCAGTAGGCCCAAATACTGAGCACTTCAGCTACCCAACAACCCGCAGAACTAGCTCCATGTACTGCATTTCAAAGAGAGATGGTGAGATCTTCAAGGTACTTTTTCTGATAAAGAAATATGTTGATTTTTTATTTTTCAATGAGAGTTAAGTGTTAATTTTGATTCAAATATTTAAAAATATAAGCAGTAAAAAAAATTTTGATTTGGGTTTTTTTTTTTTTTTTTGGTAATGTTACCTCTGCCTTTTCTTGGAAGCAAGTGAGGGAAATCTGTGCCTCTTCAGCTTCAGAACATGAAAATTTCTGTGTTTGTTTGAAAACTAAAATGTTTTAAACTAAAGAAAATGAAAATTTGCTTCACTGGAAAATTTTCTTAGAAAATGTATTGCATTTTTCAAACAAACAGCTCTAGGAGAGCCTGTTCTGTTACACCTCTAGATATTTACGGAACTTGAATAAATGTTATCTACTGTTCAGAGCATGTAAGATTATTAAATCTTTGTGTGAAAAAAAGATAAGAGAACTAAGCAGGATGTTATAGTTCTCTTTACAAGACAAAAGACTTTTCGGCATTGTAAGCTATATTTTGTCTTGTTCATTCTTTTCTTTTGCTAACATAATGAGAGAGAATTCTAATTCCAGTAATAAAATAGAATTATAATGTATGCAGTAGTTATTTGGATCCAGCTGAAAAACTTGTTTCCTTGTCATTTACGATTCCTTGCAATTCACTTGATCTTTTACATTGCACCTGTGTATTGTAGTTTAAAATGCATCTCTCAAAATAATGTTCAGATAATAGACCTATTCTTCATTTCTGTAGGTTTAACTTCAGGTCATATCGTCTTTAAAAAGCCCTGTCAAATTGTTTAGCTCTGCACAATAACTTATCTCTTTACATTTGCAGGTTATTGTAGGAAATGTGCTATTCAGTTTCAGGATTTTTTTTTTTTTTTTACTTTCTAAAGGTCCAATCCCGTAAGGTTCAAATCACGCCTTGTGAATGGCTGAGCACCCTGGGTGATTGATTTAAAAAAAAAAAAAAATTACATTCTGGTGGAATGAAGAATGATTTTAATTTATATTGTGCAGATGTTAAAAGTAAGATACATTTGGGACCTAAACAACTTGAACACTTGAGGCATTGTTTCTTTTAGAAGACACCTTAAAGAACAGCTGTTCAGCTCTTGACCTAGCAAAGCTTTATCTTTTGAAATGCTTTTCTAAGTGCCTTAGGCAAATCATAGCTTAGCATACTTGTTTTTTTGTTGTTCTATCAAACAAGGGTGCTTTGAACTGAAGCCTTTTCAAAAGGGACCGTGGTGGGCTGAATTTACTCGTAATGTAGCTTGTGTGGTGTCAGCAGAGTTACACTGCTTATGATTTTTGCTCACTTGAAAAGGCAATCCAGAGTGCTGTAATACACATGCACTTAACTGTTTATTAATGTATGCAAATATTGATCTTTAGTTTGTTGATTAATAAAACCAGTTAGTCTGCATCATTTGGTCTTTGTAATGAATTTTTTTTATTTTTTAATACTTTTGTATATGTGTATGTATATAAATATTAGCAAGTCCTGATTGTGCTCCTGGTCATTTTATGTTAAAAGTCAGTGATGCTTGCAGTGAAATACTGAATCCTATTCATCCACATATTGACACTTTCCTCAGTCCTTACTAGACCATGGCCTTGGCTATTGACCTTCATTGCTGGTGGGGTATCCGTTTGGAGTGGTAAAGCAAAGCGCTGCCTTTGTTTTTTGTTTGTTTTTTTTTTTTTCCCTTAGTTCTCAGACTATTACTTATTTGATATGCTAAACTTCGCAGTGCAGATCTTGACCAGAGGTGCTTGAGTTAGGAACTCACTGTGCATCACTCCCCATATAATCAAAGGAGAAAGAGAAGCAGTTCCAGGGACCGTTCAGCTCTGGTTTTTATTTTCCACTGACTAGAGATTCTCATGGAAGTGCCCACAGTTAGATAGGATGAATCCAGGCCAACAGATTAATAGTTCTTGTAAAATAGTTGTTTCACATCTTCTAAATGAGTTTCTGAGGGTGAGGTAAATTAGCTCCTCCTTTTCTCAGGGCATATTGAAGTCTTTGTGCAACTATATCTACCAGTCAATAAACTGAAGTGTTGTTTCTATATAATACAAACTTAGACCTTTTCAGTTATACAGGTTAGTGTTTTTCCTGTTTTATGCAGAAAAGATTGGAGGCTGTCCTTAGGTCTTGCAAAATTGCATTGGAGGATACTGGTTAAAAGTTCCTCTAGGCTTGGGGGGGGGGGGGGGAGATGATTTTTTTCAGAAAACCACAGAAAACAACAACTAACATTTTTCTGGTAAAATTCCTATGTATTTAACGTTTCTGTTGCTCACTGGTTAATTTACTTTAGCAAAGAAGTTCTTGGCCTTTTAAGTTAGGGACTTTTCCAGGAAAATTTATAGATCTACATATTTCCTCATAGAAAGCCTTGTTATGCCTGAGAGCTTGGGACACGAGGCTGCTCACACCCTTTGCCTCTGGGAAGTGCAGATGGTGATGCTGGGCTCGGTTTACCCTGGAAGGACTCAGCTTACCCCTGGAAGGGGTGGATGGCTAGATTTAAGAGTGGTCTCACGTAGAGAACCGAGAGAAGCTGGAGTAAACCTTGCCATCTTTCCTTTTCTGTGGGTGGTAGCGATTTTGACAGCAGAAAAGGGAAATGCACCTTTTGCCTGTGGGGGCCGTGTTGCACTTTGTGCTCCATCAAATTCCTGCTGTTGCATCATAGGCCAAATAAACCAGTGCATAATTTGTTAAGTGTGTTTAATTCACTGGAAATGGGATTGATTACATTTAATATATTTAATTCTATTGTATATGTTATTAAGTACAATCCAAATATCTGTTTGGATTGGGTTATTCCAGTGTCTCAGCTGGAGGGTGCAACACTTTCTGTTTATAACACTGTGGGAAGCACTAGGTCCAAACCTTGCTGATGGTGATTTAGGATTGGACTGCACAAATAGAGACTTCATTTATAAATGTTATTAAATTAATTATTAAGCCTATGTGAAAAATGCTGCTGGGAATTGATAGGGTGGGCTCATTTGTGCGTGCGTAACCAGCAGTAGTGTATGCGTGTAGAGTGTGTGGCAGGCGTGTGCCCTTCTTCAGAATAAGAGTGCTGCTAGAGCCTTGTGATGTGCTGGCTGAGATGTGGGTTGCATCCCTTCCCTTCCTCTGTGTCCCAGCATTGCAAGCATAGTCTTATTCCATAGACACTGCAAGTCAGGTCAGCTTCACTGTCTTTGTGTTTTAAAAAGCATAAAGATTTATGGAATTTGAGTAAATTTCAGGTTTTCCTTTGTGCTCAGCTGAGAATGTGGCTGTGTTTCTGAGATAAATAAGTTGTGGGCTAAACAGCCTTTGAAATGAAAACGTTAAACTAGAATAAGACTAATATGTCCCTGAACAGTACTAACTAGAAACGCATACAGATTTTCAAGTTTAATGAAATGTGCAATTAAAGGCTTCTTAGAAACATAAGCAAGGGATGTGGAGTGCTCAGTATGATTTCCGTTGGGCTGTTCCACGTTTCTGAAAATCATGACTTTGGTATTCAAAGCTAGACTCTCCAAACTAGCCTCAAAATTAAAGGCTGCATTTGAAAGTTTGACCTCTTGCTTTTTTTCTGGACTTCTAAGCCTTTATTTTGTCTCTCTGGAGGAGGAAACATTGGTATGGAGGAACATTAGTCAGCATGGATTTAGATACTTATATGGTACTCTACTCAAAGGTAGGAGTAGTGTAAAGCCATACCTCCCAGGGGGGAATTTTTTCATTGCTAAGTCTCAGGTGAGCACAACACACCTTCAAGTGACATTGCTGAAGTCTTTGTCTAAAGTGGAAGATTTGGGGAGGAGTTGATGGAGAGGCATCCGTGTTCTTCCTTCTGGTCTTAATTTGGGAATAACTGAATTGTCTAGTGCATTGTGCATCAGAGAAGCCTTTTCTGCTACCTTTACAGGTGAAAGCTATTCAGAGGCTGAATCATTGATGTCCTTTATACTTAGAAGAGCTGTAACCATTCTCTTTGAATGTAAATTTTCTGTTGCCTGTAATGAGGTGGAATTGATACAGTACTCTCTGTTTTGATCTGTCTTGTAGGTTCTGGTATGAACTTGCTGCAGATTTGGGAAAAGGTATGGTCAGTGTCCTGCCTTGATGCTTGTGCACCTGGATTAGAGGAGAAACTAGGATGCCCTGTACCATCCCATTCAGTCCTGGTATGTGCCTGTCTAGAAGAGTTGTAAGTAACAGAGCTTTGTGCTGAGAGTTCTGCTAATAGTACTTTCTTGGAGTGTATTCGTGTGCGCGCACAAGCGTGCGTGCACAGTTATCCTCAGAGCTACACTGCTTGATTTAATATTTCCAGGTGTCTTGTGAATGAATACACCAGAGCAGAAACAGACATCTTTGAAAACTGACTGGTAGCTGGTGTCTGTCATAGCTTTCATCATTGATCACCTTGGATTCTTGCATTCCCTGGACTACGATGAGAAGAGTTTTGGTAGATGCTCCAGTGATAAGAATCTTTGGGGTCCCTCTGATGCCCACAAACACCTGGTCACTGCAGAACTGTGCACAGTATTTATTACTGCAGAAACAGAGCCCAACATTTGCATTTCTTGACAGGGACCTTGTTTTAAACTGTTTGTAGTGTTAATGAGGTAATCTTTGTGAATAATTTGGGATATTTAAAGCTCCTCAGTTCATGTAGCATAATGGTGAAATCAAATCAAGCCGCATATCTCTTAGAGTAAATGAATTTAGTCTTACTACCCAGCACAAAAAGAGCTATTGGTTTAGCTGATGCACATGTAAGAGAGTGTAGATACCCATCACCTGATCCATCTGAATTCAGTGCTGATCTTCTGTAATGGAGAGGAACATATTAAAAAATCCTTATAGATGTCCTTGTATTTTTTATGGATAGTTTTCTTCTCCTATTTTTTTCTCTATGGCTATCAAATGTGGCTTAAAAGAATACAGTTCTTGACCCTTAAAATAATAGGGGTCATATTCCAGCATTTGATGTTGTGATGTATATTAATGTTGTGTTTTCTCTTATGTTTGCATTGAATTTCTAATTTCTATGTATTAATATTCATGCATGTGTGCAAAATAGATGGATGTGTTTATGTTACTTGATGTGAATAACTGGAGAGAGACCCAAAGCTAAAATGCTACTGTTTACTTAACCTATTTCAAAATCTAATCTAAGGGTTTTTCTGTGAGGTTCTCAACAACAAAAAAATGGGGTTCAAAATCTTTAAAGTATTCATTCATACCTTAAATACACAGAAATGATTATTACAGCTGCTTTGGGGTTTTTCAGTTCTATGTTACAACACATTGTGTCACACATTGCAAGATTACTTTCCTTTTTTTGAGCTTTTTTCCCCTCTCTCTTCCTTTCTTTCCTTAGGGGCCCATTTCTCCATATTATAGTCAGCGTTATGGGTTTAGCCCAGACTGTAAAATAGTAGCATTTACAGGAGACAATCCAGGTGAGATGATTAAATGTGTAAGATTCTGTGAATATGATTATGTATGTAGTAAAATTCTAAATCAATCTCATAGATTCTCAGATGCTCCCTATACAGTGAAAGAATATCATGTTTATCAGCATTAATACCTTTTTCCAACAGCCTTCCATCACTGGTTCTTCTGAGGTATAGACATCTTGGATAAACTGGGTATGACAAATGAATTCTCTTTTGCCTAGTAATAGATGTGACTTCATTTGCTTCTTGATAACTTCAATTTTGGTTTGCCTGCCCCTAAGAAACTATTCTTACTATGAACTGCTAACATTTTAACTTAGAAAATATGAATTAAAAAATTGCTGTTGTATCTTTTCAAGCAAAAAGGTGGAGATGGACCTCATAGGCTTTCTCTAGAGAATTAGAGCTGTCCTTTTGTCAGACTGATAGAGCTCAGTATAAGGGAAGGTGTTAACTTAGGGTCAGTTTTTGGAATCCTGGAGACTGTTTCAGTGTAGAGAAAAGTTGTCTGTTTCTCAAGACTGTGAAAACACAACGGTTATCTGTATTACATTAGCATATGCAGGTTTGAATCAAGGTGGAGGAGGCTTCATCATGGTATATTTTACATTCATGTTCTGGGAGATGGTTAAACTGCATTTCCCAAAAGTCCACTTTTTCTTCTACAGATTCAAATCCAGCTTAGTCCAATAAATATGTGAGTAGTCTGATGTAAGTGGGAGTGTTTCTCCTTTAAAGTGTGCTGTTAAGTAAGAGTCCACTGTATTTAAAACCTGAATGCATAAAACATTAGAGAATCATGCAGTTCCGTAGTCTTTTGTCTTGAGCATTTCGATTCTGTTAAAAATCACTCCCTCACCCAAATGCTTTGCCCATCTTTTACAGTGTATAGGCCAAGGCCATCATGAGCATATTCGCCATTTATATTGTACTTAGAGATGGTGAATGCAATGTATTATGATGTCTCATGCAGCATGCTATAATTGAGTCAAATGAGTAACTTCTTACCTGGTATTCTGACTCTGCTTTCAGCATCATTGGCAGGCATGAGACTTCAAGAAGGAGATATTGCAGTAAGTCAAAACATACTCCTGAAAACTGTCTATATCCCCGAATAAATGAAATACATGAAATGTAAAATAGCTGTAGGTTATCAGTTAAATTTATCTGCTAGTGTTGATTTTCTGCTTATTGGATTTATGCTTGTTTTATTTCTGTCAATCTCTAAGCTGCCTGAAATATTTTAAGTTAACTCTTGTGACTATTTTTAACTAGTACTCCAGACGTTAAAACTTAAGTCTCCATCTAGTATGTATTTCAGTGGCGTGACAACCTAAGTCAGAGCTAGCTTCAACAGAAATCCAATTGACTTAATGTGTAATTTAAAAACAATTAGTGGTAATAACAAATGGTTTTAATTTAATTTCTGTATTGCTTTCCATGCACATTGTGATAACGCTTCAATTATTTTTTTTTTTCCCCTCCAGATTAGCCTTGGCACAAGTGACACATTGTTTCTGTGGATCCAAGAACCAACTCCTGCCTTAGAAGGTCATATCCTCTGCAATCCTGTTGATTCTCAAACATATATGGCACTTTTATGGTAATATCATTTATTTTTTGTACGTCTGGGATCAATAACATATATTTCTTCCTCTGTGTTAGTGTTTTTTATTTCTTTTGCAAAATGATAATGAATAGAACATTCAGCATTCTGTACGGTATATGGCAATCTACTGCTGAAACATTTGCATCAATGTTATAATGTTCCTATTGTTTAATTTGAGTAAGTGAAATTGCAGAGTTGTGGAGGATAAATTCTCATGGCAATAAAAAGCTGAAATTATTTTTACATATACATAGAGCCAGTTCACTATGAATCTAAGGTAATGCATTTAATGTACAGGAATAACAATCTTCTGAAATATAATAACCTGAAATGTCAGAAGCTTGACCAGGCTGTATAACTTCTGTGCTCTTCTAGTGGTCCAGAGGGGACATAATGGGGCAGATGAAGATTCCCTTTTCATGGAGGAGTATAATCAGTGCTGTTCAGGGACGTATTAGGCTGTGCATGTGGAAAATACTGAGATCTCAAGAAACCCAGCTGAGAGAATGATCTTCATGGTAGCTTTTGGCCACTGTGATTTGGGAATTGTTTGGCCCCTCGCCAGGCAAGTAGGTGGAAAGATGGCCTGAAGCTATGTTTTCCCTCACTGAGTCACTGTATTCAGGGCAAAAACTTCCAAAACAGGTCATAGTGCTTAGGCAAATATTTACAAGTAATATGCAGATAAATTTTGTGTCTAAATCCCCTGGATTGTAGGTGCTTGTAACTCAAAGCTTCAGCAAAGCTCAAATCTGCCCTTTAACTGTAATGTCAAGTCTTATCTGTACAGTAATAGGATGCTGTAGATGACAGTGTGAACAGTGCTCATGAAGTTGAGTTCAGAAGCGTGATGTCAAGTGCAAGTTACTGGGTTTCATAGTATGATTTCCCAGCAGTTGGTTGTTTTTTGAAGTTTTGCATTCAAGTTTCTCTTTTACCCAATATTTTTCCACTTTTGCTATGTAAAAGAGCTATATAAACAACCTGTTTGTAATAGGAAAGGAGATGCAGAGGCATTTTTCTGAATAACTGTTATACTGCCATTCTTTTACTGTGGCTTAACATGTGCAGAAGGCCAAACCTGCTTTTCAGAACACAAGATATTTCTGTAGCCGTGCAGATATAAGGAGTTCCTGTTCCCTCTGCCTAGCCATTTCTGCCCTGACACTGCCCCTTTTGCAGCAATTCCCCTTTTTCAATAAAATAATGGAGTTAATAGGGGACTTACCTGGGTTAGTAGAAAAAGAGTGCCTGAGCTACCAGGCAGAGTTTTTGTACAGAAAACTCAAGTAACTTCAGCTGCTGCTACTGAGCAAGTTCAGTAATTTCCTTGCCCTCTTTCTGGATATTTCTGTGCCTTTCCTGCTTGAGTTGCTCTGATAACTCCGTGCTGGAGTGTATTCCAACTGCTTTCCTCTGGGTCTGAGTCCAACGCTGCAGTATTTTGCAGGAGTGTTATATTCACAGAGGAAGCAAAGGAGGTGACTGCATAAAGGGTGCAAAGACCATAAACACTGAACAGATGCATATTTTACAGCATGGTTTACTAGCTATGGACCAGAACCCTGCAGATGCAGCTGTGGTGCTTTCCTTTGCCAGATCCTGGCACAGAGCTAGACCTCATAAGTCTTGTTGGACCCAAGGTGGCTCCATACTGGCTCCATGGTCCTGAAATCATAAATGCAATGTAGAAACAGTCTTGCTCCTCCTTGCAGAGTCACCTCAGAGTGATCTTTTTAGCCCTGTGTCAGAGTCCTTCTGACAACGCATAGTAAAGGTACCTCTGCACCCACAGCACAGAACATTTCTCTCTAAAGCAGTTACTAGGTTCATCTGCAGATAGTCTGAAACTAGGTATTCATCTTGGCTGCTGGGTGCAACCAGATTCGGTGAAGCCCTTTACTGGAGTGCTGGCACAGTGCAGAAATGCAGCCCCACAGGACTTGCCCCAGGGCTAGCATGATCAGAGCTCCTGCTGCTGCTCCATCAGTGCGTACCATGTGTTCTCCAGTGCTTTGAGCTCCAGGAGACCATAGTAAGTCAGGCAGTGGGCTGCAACTCCTGTTCATGGAGCTCTGAGGAGGTGTCTTAGCAGTTCAGAGATAACCTGGGTCTGGCATGGCCTGCCAGAGTGGGCCTAAGCTGACTCTTTGGAGAGATATATACCAGCATCTCTGCACTGTGTTCCTCAACATGCCCTGTAATATTTATTTTCTCTCTTATCTAAGTTTTCTCCCTCTCCAACTCTTTCCATAATGAAGAAATGATTGTATCTTTTAGCTTGCCCAGCTGTATTCAGCTGATACAATAAACTCCAGTATTGAGTAAAACAACAAATGGCTTTAAAAATCTATAGCCAAATATTTTGGAAAATACATATGGTATGTTTGTGTGTTTCAGTTTTAAGAACGGCTCTCTGATGAGAGAGAGGATCAGAGATGACTGTGCTTCAGGCTCCTGGGATGAATTCTCCAAAGCCTTATCATCTACTGTGGCTGGAAACAATGGAAACTTGGGTATGAGCCTTAGCAGGGCTGGGAGTTCCAGTGTTTGCTTAGACCCATGGTTTTGTGGGATTTGTACCTACTTTTTACTTGGGTCATGATAAAGGCCAAGAATTCCGTTAACTAGAGCAAGGGAAATTCCTAATGTGTACTTAGAAATGCTCTGTTGGCAAGCTAAGTGTCATGATAGTATTTTTCTTCAATATTCACTAAATAAGAAAATTATATTTGTGGAGCTCTTTTGGTCATTGAGAGGGTTAGTAGCATCTTAGCTGTAGAATGTTTAAAACTAGTGATTTCTGAAGGAGGCTTTCATTAAATTTTGTTTCTTTTTGCTGAAGACTCAAACCAAGTGGATTGAGTAGCTCTGTACTATTTCTTTCTCCATTTTCAATGATTTTGATCTCTAAACATTACTCTAGGATCTTGTTCAGTGCATATGAACAAAGCAGTAATATCAAATGCTGCCAGGATTTCCTGCATTTTCCCCAATATCTGTCACAGTGTCATTTCATCCTTGTTTTTCCCATGTTACGCTAAATGAATGAAATCAAACAAAATGATGATGGAAGTAGTTTAAAAATATTAATAAGCTCATGTATTTGAAGCTTTAAGTTATTTTCTTTCCTGCAGTTTAACATTTCACTGGTGTAGTATATAGCTCTGAAATAAGTTATTCAAAGGTGAGCATATGTGTAATCAAGATGAAGAATTAACCATTACAGAGTTGGGTTTGAAATCATTGCAATCATACTAGATCTGAATTGATATGATTAAAATTGATATAAAAAACCTGTAGGTAGCAAAGTTTTTTAATGTAGATATTTAAGCTATAGAAGATTTCATTCCTTAGGAAAGTGAATTTAAGATACAGTTTCTTGACACTGTGAGGTTAGCACTGATTTCATTTTTAGAAACTCTGTTATGTTGTCTGTCAAATTCAGCCTCTGTGGGGTATTAAAATGACCAGGAATCCCTTTTCACTAGGAGACAAATCAATTCAGGTGTTTCAGAAATGGGAAGAAGTTATTCCAAGACCCAGAAGTCAGCCACTTTAGGCAGTATTAAAAACATTGGAAGCTGATGAAAATATTTTAACTGATTTCAGGGATTTATCAGGACACCACCTTAAAGTTTTAGAATTTGTGTTATGGCATATTCACCTGGATATCTCAGTCCCCTACAAAAATGGGTGTTTCATGAAAGTCATCCTCAATAACCTGCATGCTCAGATAACCTCTGGGTTACTTGAAGATATAGTATACATGTAAAAATACGGTAATGGTAATCTGTGTTCCTGAGGGAAGCAGAGCAAAGAAGTAACTGATGAGGCACCCTCCCTTTTATCACTTGTTCCTGCATTCCCTGCTGTGTGAGAAGATGCCCCTGGAGGCTGCGGAGGTTTGGAGGTGGGCAGAGGCAGCTGCTAGAGTAAGGTCGGGAGAATGAGGGGAACAGGGGTAACAAATAGGGAAAGGGGAGTGGTGAACAGATGAGGGTCCTGTTGCATCTGGGAGGTACAGAGAAGGCTAATAAAACAAGTTTACTTGAAGACCTCATCTGACAGATTCAAGGTGGCAGCAGGGTCAGAAAGGAAATTTTGGGATATACATTCGCTGGTAGGGCCTGCAGATCTGTAACCCACAGTGTTGCTTACTGGCAGGTTTTCAGAATGTTTAACCAAAAAGACTGTGTGCTAAAGCACAGTACTATTTTTGGGTTTTGGCTAATATTCATAGAGCTGCTAGGACAGCATACTCTTGTTCCAAAGATCTGAACCTTAGAAACTCTCCTTAGTTTCTTAGCTATTCTGTTCAGTTTTTCTGTCCTAATTTTCTCTTTTTTTGTCTCCTTTCTTGAATATCTTTTGTGACCAACCCTTCTTGCCATCAACACAAAAGAAATCTTTTTCACACTTTTTCTCCAGCTGTCTACAAAGCATTACTGCATTTCTTCAGATCTCATCAAAACTATTCGGAGGCCAGCCTGCTTCATGACTTAAAATATCTGATGTCCCCTAATAAGCTCATGAAATCTGATCCAGTGCATGAAGTGTTCCCATATTCCTGTACTCTTACAAACTTACCATTTTTTTTTCTTTCACCCTCGCATATGACCTACTGAAACTATTTCTTAAGATGTGTTCTATATTATCTGTGTTACTTGTATGTGTGTGTGTGTGCTGGTGGATGTGTGCTCTTTTGTAGGCTTGTTTATTATATCGTTTGGATGCCTAGAGCCAGACATGCTTAAGATCCACATTTTTGTAAACTGAAAGTAGATAGATTCGATAAATGTGTGGACTGAAATTAGTTAAGAGGCAGGCTGTGTGGTGACTCAAATGTCTTTTAAAATACGTGATAAACATTTATTATCATTTTAGTTGTGTGCTGAAATAAGATTCCAGCTGTGGGCTAGGAGCAAACATGACACTCTTTAATGTTCCTTGATGCAGGTTTCTACTTTGATGTGATGGAAATTACTCCTGAAGCAGTTGGGATTCACAGATTCAACAGGGACAACCAAAAGGTAGTAATAATCTAGTTAACGTCTCAAACCTTGAAGGAGTACTGTCAAGGCTTGAAATCTTTGCCGTTATCTTTTTTTTTTTTTTTTTTTTTTTTTTTTTGTCTGAGATACTTGCTTTCAAGTTTCATTTATTGATGCAAGTCCCTGGGATGATTTTCATAAGGAAGTATTCGGTCTGTAGCTTGAGAGTATCTACAGTGCAAAGTCTGAACTAGAACTTATATGGTATTTTTTTGAGGAAATATTTCCTTTACTGGAAAAATGTGGATTTACTGAAACCAACACTGTTTTTGAAACAGGATTAACTTTAAGCTTATTGAGAGCTTAGTACACTTACATGACTTAGTCCCCATCTTCTAAGTTTCAGACACACCGATAAGGATGTGTTGAAACTTTGGGCTGTAGTATTTTGTCTTCTGTCTTGCACTGAATGTGTATATAAAGTATATAAAGTAAAGACCTCATTTTGCTGTCCTGCATATCTTGGAGTAACCTACAAGCTACATAGTGGTATGTAAGTAAACAGAGGCTCAAGTCCAATTGGAATTAAAATAGAAATTATGTTATGGAAAAAAAAGTTCTTTGTATCTTTTTTCTTTTTTTCTTTTTCTTTTGAGGAATGGATGTTGTTTAAATGTCTGGCTTACTGGGTGGTACTGAAACACAACAGATGTCTTTGATCAATCATGACTCCCAGTCGATTAGACCTCACCTAGGTGAACAGAGATTGATACTATCTTGTGTTTGCAGTGTAGCGCCAGTCTCTTAAATGCTTGCTGTTTAAATGAATGCTTAATCACTTCTAGCTGTTATACAAGTTGTAGGCACTTACTGTAGTGCATGGAAAAACTCAACTGTTTCTGAAAGATTCTTTGCATTTGTTTGTAGTTCAGTATTTTCCTACTTCTGTTGCCTTTCTCATATTCTGGTTGACGAAAGGACAGAAAAATGTTATATATAGCAACTAAATAAATTAATGAAAAGATTACATGGTTTCACTTTTGTGCAGACAGAAATAGATTTAAACTTTTGTGACATTGCCTAATGCATCTGAATTTTATGTACTTGCTTTAATTTTTTATTTTTGGGATATTGATTCTTAAGCAGCCTTTGGTGCTGAGAAATGTATAGAGAAGAGTTTACAACTTGCACTAGAACCTCTTCCCATCGTGCATTGATTTCAGGTTTGATGATTTGCCAACAGCACCGAGGTTATGGGTTGCGTTCTCTGTCATGAGTCTTTAGGTCCATCTTGTGTGTATGCATGAAGAACTGGGCCTAGTTGAAAGTGGATAATCAACTATAAATCTGTCTTGTTTTTAACCAGTATCCAGCTTGGCATTGTATACTGTGTAAGGTGTTTGTTAACTTAATGCATTCCCTCTTTGATACAGGTTTCAGACTTTCCAAAGGAGGTGGAAATACGAGCGTTGATTGAAGGGCAGTTCATGGCCAAGAGGATTCATGCTGAAAAGCTGGGATATAAAGTCAGTAAGTATGACGAAAAGGTGCAGAACTAATGGCACTAGAGATCAAACACAAAGATAGTAATGTCAGTATTGTGATTCTTGTCCTGCCTGACAGATACAGAAACTGGTATGAATTCTAAATTAGCCTCCTGGAAAAATTTTTGACGGTGTGTTGAGGGCAAGTTTTTACAGATATTAACTTCAGAAGGACCAATGTTTTAACTTTAAGATGACTTCTTTTTCAAGTATTCTTGCTGTTTCATTGTTACCGAGCTGCATTGTCAATTTTTAAATAAGTGTTTGGGCTTCGACAGCTTGTTAAGTGGAAAGACCACCAGCCTTCTACCTAAAGCACAGAAAATCTGAAATCTATGTTCAGTTCCTGGATCTGCCATAAGCTGGTCACTTACCTCTTTACCTCAGTTTTCTTTTAATAAAGCTGAAGCCCTTTCCCTGTCTTGTGATTTAGAAAGCAAGAGATCCTGCTCCCTAGAATGCATAGTATGAATAGTTTTTAGCACATTAGAACAACAAAATCAGCCAGTATTTTACCTATACAAGCGGGATCAGATTGTTACTAGCTGTGCAATTCTACAAAAAGAATACAGGCGAGTTGGTAAGATGTTTTATTGGCATTTTCTGTCAGTGTATCAGTCAGTGGCATCTTAAAAAATACTGAATTAACTCATCGTGAAGGTTTTCAACCAATGTTTTATTTTTAAAAATCATATTATTTTTATCTATGTCCTGACCTCCTTCTTTACAAGCCAATGCAGACCTCCTCCTTTACAAGCCATTGCTTGACTCCTACCTCCAGGCTTTTATCCATAATCATGAAGGATAGATTTTTTTTTTTTTTCTTTTTAAGAGAGAACTGCAGGAGCTGAAAGTTGAGAAAATACAGAGATACTGGAACAAATCACAAGGCTTGGCAACACCACCTCATAAATTTATGCTGTAAAGGTTTTCCTGTTATATATTTTCTTATGTACTTGAAACCATATTTATTTGGGGAGGTTATTTATAGAGACAGGCAGAGATCCACATAGATTGTGTTTAAAATACCTGTATATCCTTCATTCTTAGATTCTGCTGCACCAAAAGCTTGGCTTAAATAGCCTAGAAAGCTCATGGCTGAAGAGGATACTTTTGCAGTGTGTAAATGTCAGGGGTTAGACAAACACCAAAGCGCGAAAAGAACTATTTAAGATATCAGACAACTCTGACACAGAAACAAACAGGTAGAAATTATTTGTAAGTACATTTAGGCTAAGTAGGACAGCCAAAAACCTAACTAGTTTTAGTATGTGGTTTAATAAGCTTTAAAAACTTTTTTTTTTTTTTTAAATGCTGTAGACGTCTACAGTAAAAAGGAGATGGGTGTGATTTGCATTGTGTTCCTGTAGATTCCTTGGAACCTTGTATGCTTTTGTTTTGTTGCATCCCAAGGGTCTTTTAGCTATTTGGTAACTAACACATGAATTGCTTTAAGAAAGAACTGCTGTACGTAGTGTAGGCTGTATGCATCTCCCACTTTTCCTTAGTGGTATTATTTAAATGTCATATTCTGTTATTTGTGTAGTGATGGCAGGCTTACATCTGCATTTGTTGTGTGACATCTCTGAAAACAGGGTGTGTTCTGAATGTGTTTCAGGGTACGGATGAAGCATTGTGGGAATTACTCTGGTATTTCTAGACTTTCTCTTATTAATAGCTGTTTTTCAGGCTGCTTTTTTGTTTTTAATATGATCTAAAAGCTTATTTATCTTTTGGATGAAATACACGGTCGGGACCCTTGTGTTTATTCAATTCCTTTTAGGCCTTGTCTACATGGGGAATTTACTTTGATTTTTTGAGGAATCAGGCTGATTTAAATTCAGAAATATAATCACAACAGTGTAAATCTTGGCTTTTGTTGTTGTTGTTTACACCAATGGGAGGATACGGTAATAATTGCTCTCAATATCCAGCAAGTTACATGATGACACCTATTAAATTGATCTGTAAAAGAAATGGAAGTGACATGGTTGGTCATAACAAATGCTTTGCTATGGTGTCCTGAGGTTTGTGTGGTGCCATCTCAGTGGTGCAAATAAGTCAGAAACCTGGCTAAGAATTTCCCTAGCTCTGGCAGCAAGGTGCTGGAAAATCGTTTTGGCAGAGTCATGAACCTGCCTCTCTATTCTTGGGCCAAATGCAGTTTGGATGACTGTAGTCTGAAAAGCAGCAGCGTACATGGAAGAGAATTTTGTAAAAATAAATAAATAAAAATCTGTCATATAGAGTTCTTGGTTATGCACGGTGAACATGACAAACATTAGATAATCCCTTAGAATGTACTTTCAGTTAATGAATATATTATCTTGCTAGGAGCAGTATTTTGAATCCTGGATCTAGCTAGCGCAGGAAGAAGTGCAATGATGCTGAAAGAGTGTTTTATATGTGAGGTTTTGTTCCCGGTTTGATGAGTCTGGTACATTATAGATCTTATATAAATTGCAAATAATAGTTTAAAAAAAACCCTTAAAAGAGCTCTTCAGGTGCTGTTTGTGCTTGCCTGCATGTGCGCAGGTTGCAGTGCGGCTCATTTGCCAGTAGAGGGCAGGGGATTCTGTCTCATGATTTTTTTCTTTGAGGCTGGGATGTGTGTGTTAGCCTTGTTTTGAAAATGGCACAGAGTCACCAGATGATCCTTAGGAGAAAAGTTAAACCTTACATTAATCGTGATTTAAGGGTTTTAAAAGTGTGTGTCACTCTGTTCTAATTGCTCTAATCTTTCTCAATCAGATTTCAGGGGAAATCATTCAGTAACACCCTGTATCCTGTTTTGCTTATGTGCTTAAGGGGTGGATAGAGCGTTGTGATCTAGAAGCAAACAAGTGAAGTTTGGTCTGTCCCTGTTGTTTACATCCTCTGATTCAGAGATTCATGTAGATAAGGTGAAGGTTTGCTGTTCTGCCTTTATTTTCCGGGATTTTGATTGTATCATAAACACCTTCTGTTTTGTCACTTCCTTTTTCTGCTTGCAGCCACCCTCTTTTGAAAGCTAAACTCACAACTGGAGTTCAGAGGCTAGTCATACAGACATGCTTGCTGTGTGGTTTGAGGACTCTCTGAAGTCAAGCCCATGGCAACTTCGTAGAGAAATGACAGTGTGTGCAGCTCAGTGACACAGGTGATCACAGCAGCTATAAACCTGTCAGTGGTTCAGACTGATCTGTCAGTATATACTTTAATAATCTTGATGATCACTTCAGAGTTGCTTCTATTCCTGACCAAGCAATCCTAAAATTCATATTGACACTGACTGCGGAACGTTGCAATAGTCCTTGCTTGGACCTAGTGAAGCTGTCCTGGTGAAGACCCACAAAACTGATTATTCTTGGGAGCCAAAATCTACCCCTGCCCACTGACGGGTGAAGTAAATATTGCCATGATGTATGTTATGTATGCTGAAGGAAAACAGCACACAGGTAGGGGTTCTGGTCATGATCACACATGTAGTCAATAGATATTTAAACGGTGTGCTGGTCTACAGTGTAGAAACCTTCATCAGTGGTAATCTGAGCACTAAGTCTATACATACTGGGTCAGGTGTGTGCTAGAGTTGTGTTAAATAAGTGTTTGTGGGACTGCAGTAGCAATTAATAAATCCTGCCTTGTAGGCAGGCTGATTATCTAGGGTGGGGTCTGTGTTGAAGCTGTTAGCTTTGGACAGGGCTTTCTGCCTTCACATTGTTGTGCCTGTCAGTGGGTTCATAGTACTCCAGTTGCCAGATGTGCTGTTCAGGACACATTTATACCTTTACGAATCTGATTCTGCCACCTAATTCTCATCAGCAGGGGGAGATGGATAAAAGGTGCCAAATTTTACAAGCGCAAGCTTTGTCCATAAAATGCTGCGTCTGTGTTTATTCTTTAATTTACAGTTTCTTACATACTTAAATCCATCATTTGCAAATAATGCTGGTGTCCTGAATTCTACTGACTGTACTCGGTGCTTAAGCACTGGCTGGAGTGACACAGACGTGCCCGTGGCTTTGCACTGGTGTAAGAATGAGCCAATTTTTTTTCCTTAAGTGCTCCATGTTACCGGTGTTTCAAATGTGTGAAAGTACATCTTTCTGATGGAATATACAATAGGATGCATCCTTAAACAAAACAGCAGTCCTGCAGTGCTAGGGGAAAAAAGGGAAATGTCAAAGCATGCTGGGCCTGACTTCTCAGTGGTTAGAGTGGGAACCAACATCTGAAGAAATCAGTCTAAGGTTACATGAGGGCAATCTCCAAGGTGCTAAACTTCCTTTTTCCTTCAGGTGGTGTTTTCTTCTGATGCTCTTTTCAGCCGGTTGAAGGTAGTAATAATGTGTGGCTCTTTGTCCGCAGGGAAGGCAGTCTGATGGAGCGAGGGGAGCTCAGAAAATACCAATTAGTATAACATGGAGCGATTTGTGTTTCATCGCTTATGTCATGTGGAGGCACAGAGACCTGAGGCGAGGCGTGAGGCTGTCACCTCATGGCGAAGTGTTGGTCCACTGGAGGATGAAGTGGCTCTCCAGTTTGGCAAGGCTAGATATCACTGATCCTTGGGACACTCCGGGGGTGGCTTTGTGTCGGGCTATGAGACAGCTTTTTCTGCTGGTTGTTGTCTGACTGACTGACTTCTGTGATTGTAGTCTCCAAAACTCTTATGAATTATCAGGAACGTTGGGATACTTGTTCCATCAGTCGCCTTTGCCTTCACTGCCAAGTGTGTTTCTACTCCAGTTCTAGCAGTGTTTTGGCTGAAATTAGGAACACTGTGAGTGAGGCCATTTTGTAGTTACATACAAATTAAACTGATGTTTATGCCCTGCAGGATTTAAATTTCTTAGAGAAATCAATAATAAAATGTTGTGTTGGCTTCGTGCTTGTCTCTTGCTGTTTGCTGCCGAGAGTGCTGATGGTGTTTCAGCAGCACGAGGGTGATGGCTTTGTTAGAGGCCTTGTGCTTCAGCAAGTGAGTGAAAACACTTTAAAAATAATTAGAAGACAGTGCCCTTGATGGGAGGTTGAAGTCCTCTGTTTAAAATAGTAGTGAATAGTGGTAACGGTCAGATTGGAACATATATGAATAGGGGTGGGGCAGAGCATACCACTCGGTATGCGGTACAAACAGACCATAAATACCACCCTTGCCATTAGATCTTAAGCCTATATTTTCGAGGGAGACGTGATGGCTCGAGAAGTACTTTCAAAGTCTTCAAAGGCAGGATCTTCCTCCCAGATAAGCCAGTGATTCTGTTGCAGAGGATATTTGTATTTTCTGATGAAACTTCTGGCTGATAAGCGTGCCAGTGTGAGACGGGCAATACCTTGCCAAGGACTTGACTGTATCCCCTCTTCTTTCCCACAGAGCATCAGACTTTTATCACGTAGCAGAGCCTCCCAGGCACGATCAAGCAAGGCTTGGTTTTAAGCCAGTGATCTGGAGTGAAAGGTTGGTTAGCTCATTACCAATTCCCTGACCAAGTATTTTACAAAAGGGAGTTTTTATTATTACTTGGCTCAGGAGAGTACAGTATTAGTTTAACTAATTTTTAAAAGGGTTAGATAAAATGTCTCTGAAGGAAATGACCTAATGTGCTATAAGGAAGCTGCTTACATGCTCTAGAATTTTTCATGCAGTGTCTATTGTTTTGCTTTTATTTTGTTTTATTATTGTTAAATGTATACAGGAAGCACAATGAAGACAGAAAATCTGAAGAGTTAATAAAAAGATTGGAAGGGGTACTATCTGTCTTTCTTTCCTGACACAATGATAAAATGTTGTCATTGTTTGAACAATTGCTTTTAATGTTTGGTCAGCAAAAGACCAAGTATGTAAATGGTTCAATTCCTGTGCCCTGATGTTAGGAGAGATTGTTTATGACTGTTTCAGTGGATGTACTGTTCAAGTGGTAGTCAGAAAAATAGTCAAGCTGTCAGCTGGCTGGTTTTGTTAGAGCTTCATGGATCTCTAGAAGCTGGGGACTTGGAGATCAGTTGGGTTATCTAATAAATCTCCTTTTATCACTTGTTTTTTGAGACTGATCTATAGTTTTAAATCCATTTAGATTAGCAAGGGAATGACGTGATTGCAGTCTATAAGTACCTCCTTGGGGAAAGGAAACTTGATAGTATAGGACTCTTGAGCCTTACGGACAGAAACATTGTGGTTCAATAACTGGAAGTTGAAGGTGGGCAAACCTCAAATGTCAAGCAAGGTGCAGATTTTTAACAGAAGCTGAAATCAAACAGCACAGCAATTGACAGCGGTGTAGTGAATTCTTTAGCACTGGTAGTTTTCAGAACAAGATTTTTTTTTTTTCTAAAAACAGGTTATCTGGTCCAGAGAGATCATTTATGTCATAGAAGGGTGAGTTCAAAGGATCAGCGTGGTCCATTCTGTCTCAGACACATGGGAGTCTGTAAGAGTTGTCATTGCTAGGAAGCTCGTCTGATTCACAGCTGTTTATCCATTGCTTTGTATTAATCATTTATACCAATGGCCGCTGCTGGTATCACTGTAAATGATGCCCTGTTTTGGTGATCACTCTGCTTGTAAAATACTACATTTACCTTAGTTGACACTTAATGAAATGTTACATATTTATTATTTTAAATCTTTCTTCCTGTGTCTTTCTGTATTTTCATTTTTGTTGCTCAAATGTGACAGGCCTGTTAGTGAACTCTAATCAGCTCTTCCAAGATTCCCTAGTCCCTCCAGCTGTCTTTCTTTTTTTCTGGTTTAAGATTCAGCTTCTCTTACACATCTCATGTTATGCATCACTTCTGAGCATTAAGTGTCTCAATGCTTTCAGCTGCATCAACCCACACTTGAGGTTTTTCAGTGTTAAGAGAGGTTCTACTAGATAAGTCATTCTTTCCCTACCTCCTCTATTTGGCTGCACGTACAGTGATTTTTAGCTGTGATTGTGTTTGTTGTACGATATCAAGCAAGACAGTTTTGCCTTACGTTAAAAGAGATTATTGCCCAAGTTTTTTGAAACAATTATAAATATCTAAAGCTTTGGTTCCATCCAGACTTTGGTTTCCAGAGGACAGCTACTCAGTGCTTACTCAGATTATCTCAAGAAAAAAATAACCAACCACCCCCCACGTTTCTTGTTTAAGTAAAAACCAAGTAAAAGTTCACACATCTGTGGACAAGGGGAATTTTACAGTCTACTTGTATAACTTTAATTCTCTTCAGACATGAAGGAATTAATTTGGGCAGCTTTTTTTTTTTTCTGGCCTGTGGTTTTCAAGAATGCACATGAAGGGTATTCTTTTTTCTGCCTTTAAATGTTATTTAGCCTGTATATGGTGTGTCTAACTTGTGCACTAGCAAAGGTATGCATGGTGCATGTAAAATGACAGGTCTCAGCCCCAAGGCTTTCACAATGTCAGTTTAGTCCAAGTGTAAAGGGTGGCAAAGGATGGGAAGTTCATGAAAAATAAGCTTCAAGTGCAGCATGTGCTTCTAAAGTTCTCTCTCTGACATGAGTAAGAACAGAAATTTTTTAGCTTTGCACTTGGAGGCTAGAGTTTGGGATCAGTGACAGGACTGACCCAAAGAAGAAAAATCGGATGTGTGGAAGAGTGAGATTAGAGCATCCACAGAATTAAGTCCCTTAATGATATGGTAGGTGACATGAAATTCCTGATGCCAGCTTCTGGATAGTGATATCATTTTTCGCTTTGATGTTCAAAAAGCTGGGCTTGACGGTCTCTTACAGTGGCCTTCAGCTCATCAGTGCTATACTTTTCCTAGTTGGAAAATCTGAAGAATGGATGAAAGAGCACAAAGAAGTTTGCTTGAATCTGAAATTGTCTTTTTCTGACTGCACTTACAGTGATTGTACAGCATCAGACAGACTTAAAGTAAAACTAAACTCAGGAGTACCTGCTGAGCATTGTATATCAATTACTACTCAAGTAGACAGTGAGTTTAAAAATGGCCACTTCTCTACCACTTGTGGTGGTTTTAAAGTATTTGTCTTCCATTTGACAATATTTGAAGCTTAATAAGAAATTTCAAGAAATTTCTGAAAGCTGAAAGTTTGAAATTAAAAATAGAAGTATGTATATACATACAAGCAAAGGGTGGGTTTGTGATGGTTTTATTTTTGATATTGTCTCAAAGTGAAATAGTTCTTTAGAGGATACCTCTACTGCAGATAACTGCACTTGTCAATCTTTATCTGAAATGGTACTAAAGTGTGGCTTAACTCTTAATGTTTCACCTCTGGGTGTGTCTGTCTTGGTTGATTCTTCTGAAATGCATAATTATTAGACGCTTTCAGAAGTTCTGGTGGATGAAAGTTCAGTTAGCCCCTGTTTGTAGAAATCAGCTAGCATCTTTCCAAAATATAAATCTGTGTGCTGTTGTATTTCCACTTTTGCAGTAACACTAAGTGAAAGGAATGGCTGTGTAGGAATTTGAATGAGCTGAATGCTCTGTCTGAAAAACTCCACTAGAAGGTGTTTGGTGTACGCAATCACATAATATTGAATTCTTTCTTTTTACAAAGCAACAGTATTACCAAAGGTAACAATACTAAACAATGTATATTCATTAGAGAAGTAGTATCAAATGCCAGTATTATTTTGGATAACAAATGAACTGACTTGGAAATATGTTCCATTTCCTTAGCCTAAAGTTGGTAGCTAAAGTTTCAGTGTACTTACCTATCTAGTCAATGTACTCCATCACTGATAGCAGCTTTCTCCAGGGTGTTCTCATGTCTTGTTTTCAACAGGTTAAGATCACTTTTGTTACATTTCAAATATGGGCTTTGTTGGTAGAGGGCTTGGGATCCTAGAGGTATCCATGTGCTGAAGGAAGGCTTCTGGAGGCTCTGTTCCAGCTGCCTCCTCTGTGTTTCCAGGATTGGGTCACTCAGTTCCTTCCCTTTCCATTGCCAGTATCTGTTACTGAACAGGTAAATGTCAATATTTATCTGTACATAGCAATTTCCATGTATGCATCTCAAGAAGTAATTATGGAAAGCTGGAGGGCACTCAGCATTGTTATAAATCAGCCAAGTATTTCAGTCCTCTCAGTGGCCATGTTAAAACATACAAACCAGCAGAAAATAATGTCATCTATTAGCCTGTGTAGCAGCAGCCCTGTGAGTAGCATTGGAATGAAGGTGGTCACTGGTCACAGAGCTGGAGGGATTTTAAAGGATGTTTTCAAAAGCATTTACCCTCTTCACTCAAGGTACTCTTGATCTTTTTCCTCTGTGTTTATTCTGGTCAAAAATGAACTTTTTGTTGTTTTCAAGTAGTTCTAATTACAATGGTAATACAAATGTACAAGTGGAGAGGTGCTTGAGTAATCTCTTCAAATTAAGTGCACTTCTAGTTAAATGACTTAAGTTTACCTGCAAGTGAACACTTGTGCTGCAGAGAAAGTGATACAAAGCTTTCTATTTCATACCTAAATTTGTCTGTGAACATAAAAGCCTGGTACGCACTGAAATGCAGATCAACATCTGACGCCAATGTTTTTAAGTATGACACATTAGAATAAAAAATTGCTGGAATATCTATCTGAAAAGGTGGAATTGTGTTTTTAAGTAAATTGCAAGTACTCAGGACCTAGTGGCTTCTTACTTATTTTTGTCTTTTAAATTCCCTTTTTTTATTCATTACTTAAAGGTGTTAATAAGTTCTTTCAACTACAGTAGCTGCTATGGGCTGTGATACAGGTCAGTGCAAATTTTAAATGTTATCTAGGCTGTTACTTACAAGCGTAATCACTGCAGGGGCATTCCTGTTGATTTCAGTGTTGCCATTTGCATGAATAAGGGTTAATCATGAGAACCAGGAGAGTGCAGGACTATAACCGTAATTTCCAGCCCTTGTTATATGCTTGAAAATGAGCTAGATAGCTCCTCAGAGGCCCAACCCTTTAACTGGTTTTCACTTTAACCAAGGGACTAAACTGATAGAGTGAGCAGTTCCAGTTTAGAGAGGCCTCAGTTTAACTTCTTGCATCTACCTCCTCCGTACATCCTTTCTGGCTGGCCTGATGGCATGTCCAACACCCCAAAATCAGCTGCAAATTCCAGGAGACTGCAAAAGCAAAAATATGTTGAGGACTGAGGTAGAATGTGTTGTATTCTACTGGTTAAAACAAGAAAGTTTTATATATATATGTTTCTATTTATACACCTGCAGTTTCTCTCTCAGTGCCTGTATGATAAAAATAACTTTTCTGTATCATTTAGAGGATGGGAGGCAAGACTGGAGATTTACAGAAACCTTTTGGTTATTATAACTGACATATTTCTGAAATGAATTATTTTCTCTTGAGTAGTCACTCATGTGCAAGTGACTGCTACATGTGGGAAAATGTCTTATAAAACTACTGTGGCTTGGGTAACTCATGTGCATCTGGTGCTTAGGAGTAATACCACAAATGTATGGGAAATGTGATCTAATGGATAGTGTATACCTAAGAGCTCCGCATAAAAGGCTCAAAGAACAATTATCTAAGTTGAATGCAGTGTTTTAAAAATATTTTCCTGCCATTTTTTTTGTGCTTTTCCTCTAAATAACTCTAATGTGTATTAATTAATTGCTTGAAATAATACCGATAAATCTAACAAGGTTTGTCTAAAGCTTGACTGCACAGAGGAAACTTCATGTTTGTTTCAGTGGTGAGAGAAAAAAATCATTTACTGAAAATATTAAGAAAGCTAATATTAATTTAGATGGAACTTAATGAAATCTTTAATGGCTTTTTAAAATTGTTTTATTTTCCTTAGATTTTAATTTGAATTAAATCATTACTATTGTTAAATTAGTTAAACACTAAATTAAGAAATGCAAATGAAGTGAGCCCAAAATCCAATGTGGTTATTGTTTTTATTGATATATGTAGGCTAGTGGTGTGGAACAAATTCCAATTATATCTGATCTGTTATTTGCAGTACAAGTTCCTGACTCTTCATTAAGTGTAATATATTAGATTAAATGCTTTGCTCGATAAGAGCTCGGAAAATACCGTTATTACAATAAACCTCTTGTTGCTTTTGCCTCTTTGTTTGGGCTGTTAGCACTGCGTATAATGCAGGCTTCAAGGCTTTCTAGTTTAAAGTTTTAAAATCCTGCCCAGCTGTGATCATCAGAGAAAGACAAATGTAAACTTTAGGTAGCATAGTCACAGGAGGCCCAGGAGTGAGGGAGAGTTGCTAAAGGCAACTCCATTACATACATGAGTTCACCTGAATAAATGTTCAGTGGCTTCTGCTATGCTAACTTTAAATACTAGTAGCTAGCGAGGAAAATGCTAGTTTCACATGATATATCTCCCTATATGATTAAAACATCCAAAATAAATGAAGCATATCTTCAAGTATCAGAACTAGATTATTCCAAGTTGTTCTTTATCCTTTGGTTTATATTTTTATAAAATGCTGTATCCTAAGATGACTGCAATCAGTAGAAATCTAGGGAGGAAAGAGGAAAATGTATGTGCCATTTTTGGGCTTGTCTGCTTTGTGCATGGTCAAGGTACTTGTCTGCGTAAAAGCTCCTTTTTAATTTTCAAGCTATTGTTTTCCTTGGAAGCCATTCAGGAAGGCGAAATCGAGCAAACTAGCCGCCAAAGCTGCCCATAGCTACGCTGTGACAGTCCCAACTGGAGAGAGGACACCGTAACAGAGGGTACGCCTTGCTGTAGGACTGGCCCAGCGCAGCTCTGGGCAAGCCAGGCACAGGTGGTGGTACCACGTTCCTGAGCTGTGGCTGGTTTGTGCCTGTGCCGCTGCATCCGTCCTGGTGCTGCACTGCTCTGGCTAAGATGGTGGGGTTTCTCTGGTGTCCTCCAGAGCTGCTGTTTGAGAATTGTATTATTCCTGTTAGAGGAATTGTATTATCATATAGTGTGGAAGAACTTGCCTGTCCTGTTGTGCCCCCATGCAGGAGTGTTCTCAGCTTGCCAGTACAGTAGTATAAAATACTTTCAGCTCAGCATGCTCCTCACTTCAATTTATTCTAGCAGTGTCAAGGCACGTGTCCAGCAGAAGTGGATGAGCTGCCTCTGCTTCTGGCTGCATTTACAGCAGGGCGTAGAGAGAAAACATGAGACCTCATCACTGTTTTACAACCTTCTGGAAGGCACTGTTGGACTTTGGTGAGGAATCTGTGCAAGTGGGAGGCTGACAGAGCAGTGGCAACAGCTGATGTTTACAGCAGTTGCTCTGGTTTCACTGTATGTACATACTTTTTTTTTCTCCCAGTGTATGAGGCAAGCAGCACTAGTAGCTTCATAATCATCCATGTGAGTAGAACTGATTTGCCTTCCGTCAATGGTTAACCTTTTCCTGGCAGGATAACTGTTGGAGTTGATGTGATGGAGGCTGGTGTGGTAGCTACTGCTCTGTTTTACCCTAATGTGGTGGGCATAGCTAGTGTATCTAAAGTGCTAGTTGGCTCCGGGAGATGGGATTCCAATGCTGGGGATAAGTCGTTTGCGATGTCTGTGTCTACGGGTGGAGCATGTGGCAGAGGCAGGACAAGACATTGAACACTGAGCATGGGTGTCAGCCTTCTCACGCTGTGCCCAGAGAAACTTCTGCCCATTCTGCTTCAAATATTGGAAACCAGCCCTTTTCCCTTACTCTCTCTCTGTCTTCCTCCTCTTTCAGTTTCTCTGAGTTCTGGATCAGCCTGCATCCAGAGTCGCTCAAAATGGTTCTGTGAAGGCACTGAAAGAAACTGTAATGTTTTGTTACTGGAATGAATGAAAAAACCCCCTCTTTTCTGCATCATGATGAGGACCTCATGGTATTTGCCATGTTGCTTTGTGTCATGCATTTGACTGTTCAGTAACTGCTACCATACAGTTAGTAAAATGCTTCTTCATAGAATCATAGAATAGTTTGGGTTGGAAGGGACCTTTAAAGGCCATCTAGTCCAACCCCCCTGCAAGAGCAGGGACATCTGTACCTAGATGAGGTTGCTCAGAGCCCCGTCCAACCTGACCTTGAATGTTTCCAGGGGTGGGGCATCCGTTGCCTCTCTGGGCAACCTGTGCCAGTGCTTCATCACCCTCATTGTAAAAAATTTCGTTCTTAAATCCAGTGTAAATCTGCCCTCCCTTAGTTTAAAACCATTGCTTCTTGTCCTGTCACAACAGGCCTTGCGAAAAAGTCTGTCCCCTTCTTTCCGACAGGCCCCCTCTAACTACTGGAAAGCTGCAATAAGGTCTCCCTGGAACCTTCTCTTCTCCACGCTGAACAACCCCTTTCTTCCCTTTCTTGATGCTTTCCTCCCATGCCCATCGTTGCACAAATCCTTGGAGTGTGGCCCAGAATGTCCCCCTGAAACACTTTTATCTGTCAGTATAGTCTATTTGTGCTACTCCATTCCCATGGTCATCAGAATCCCTATTCTGTGCCTGGACTAAAAATGAGACTATTCTAGGTCAAAAACCTCCTGTGTGTTGTGCTGCCTCTGTTGGTGAGGATGATGGCAGCTATATTGGGTGCCTCCTTGCAGTGGTGGCGTGCAGATGAGGAGTTTCTGGGTTGCAAACAGAGATCTTTACCTTGCAGGAGACGTTCTTGTGGTTTTGAGGCTGACGTTGCTTGGGCTTCTCTTCTGGAAGATTTTTGAAAATGCTCTTACGTAGATGTTTTCAGGTGCTTCTTCCAAACTTCTGGGTCTTTTTGCCACACCGTGATCAGAGGATAGCTAGACTTCCAGAATTGTCCTCTGGCTGTCTAGCGCCATGTTGCAATGGCATCATATTGTACTTGCTTAACTGAATTGAATGGTGTGGCACTGCAGCAATCTGCAAAGAATGAGGATCTCCACATCCCGGAAGAGCAAACAGTGGGTTGTTTTCAATGCACAGTAGTTAAATGGGAGTCAGTTATGGAGAAGTCCTGGAAGCACTGGTATGGAGGAAAGGTGGTTTGGTATTGAACTTTAAGTTTTGACCGTGCTGCACGATAGGAGCTTGTATTGCTTCTTCCTGCAAAACAGACTGCTTTGAGGTGGCTAAAGTGGTTTGCAGGCTATGACCCAGCCCAGGCAATCAAGCCCAGTATCAATGAATAGTGAGGATAAGTACTGCTGGATTAGAATTTAAATCTTAATCAGGATTAAGCCACAGCAAATATGTACCTGTGGAGCAGAACGTGCTGTATGAATAGGAAACAAGCTAATTCCATAATTTCAGAGACAGCTCTGCTTCAGTCTGTAAGTGGTTGTGCCCTTTTACACTCCAAGGACAATTCTTATTGCACTGAGGATGAAGCTTTTCTTTGAAATCAAACTAGTTCCTTGGCCCACAACTGAGAAAAACTTGCTGCAGGATTTGTGCAGGATTCACTCACCCCATCTGAAATTCTGTCAGGGCTGAAATGAAATGTGAGCAAGAGGAAGAACCATGTAATGGTACAGGCTCATTTGTTTTCACATGAATACATTAGAGCAAAATCTCACTTTCATGAATCAGCATTTCCTTTGTCAATAACTTTCAATATTAAACAGTAAGGTGACACCAGGATTACATCGCAGGAAAAGTAAATTAAACTGCAACAAAAGATTCTTGAGGGTAAATTGACACCTCAGGTCTTGATTCATGGTTCAGCTACAGAACAGGATGGGAATAACTGTTTCCTTCCCACCATGTTTAAAATCATTTTGTTGTAACTGAGAGATAAAAAGGACATTTCCAGATCCTTAGAGGATACCAGTTCATCCAAATCCCACACTGTATTGAGAAATGATTCCCTCATTCCCTTCCATGTTTTCTGAAAATTGTAATGCTCAATCAGTTTCCCAAGATATGGAGCATATAGTAGTGTTCTTCCCTTGTTGCCTAAAAAGAAAATAGCTGATGTTTTAGTATCCTCATGTGCTGAAATGTCATATTCTTCAGCTGAAGTGCAGTGTTTCCTCCTCTTCCTTCTAGCCAAATCCATTTTGTGTTTCCACACATTAACCTCTTCCTGACCTAGTGCCAACTCATGCATGAAAAGCCCAAGTGCTTCTAAGTTGCAAGCATAGCAGTTGTCTAATATGTTAGTCTTGGCAAGGATTCAAAGGGAAATACACAAGTTTATGAACGTTATTAATAGTTTTAATAAATAATCCTGGGGAAGTTATTTTGGAACGCTTATTTTAGTGAAAAGGCTGTCTAAAGCTTCTGAAACTGGTATTTAAATTACATATTCTGCTATTCTGATCTTAGTGGCAGATATTATTTTACCTTGAGACACACTTGGTTCATATCCATAAGTATCCATGGATTTACATAAATACAAATACATGCACTTCCTTGACTTGTCAGTTTAGTGGTACCTCCTCCCTCAAACTTACATGTGTAAGTCTTCTAGACTCTTAAAAAAAAAAAAAAACCACCCGAAAAGTTTCCTATATTCTTTCACTTGGCATTACCATTTCAGACAGCCATTCCCGAAATGCTTTTGTCTGCTTTAAAAGTTCACAGAATATTTAGAAGGCAGGCAAAAACCAAGAGAAAACAGGATCAACAGTGGTGGAAATTGCAATTCCTTCTTCAGTTGCAGAACAGGTTCTGCACAGACAGCAGCAGTGAAAGCTTCCCCACCCATCGACCCCAGCTCTGACTTAAGAAAGCACCTTTAGAAGAAAATGTATTTATTTTTATATAAATGGGCTTTATCTCTACTCCAGCCAAATTTTTGTGTCTAGATTTAAATACAGACATTGTCGTCTCATTGACTTGTTGATGCTAGTGATGCTACTTGTGTTTAAGCATGCTCTGAAGTGCTTTCTTAGGTTCCTAGTTTTAATTTTTCACCTCCTGCTGAGAGCCAGCAAGAAAACTGGGTTGTGTCATTTGTGATCTAGTGTATGCTTAGCAATTCTTGGCAGAAATCCTTTGAACAGGGACATGTGGCTTGGGCCAAGTTTCTCAGAACAGAGAACTGTTAGCGGAGAGACTTCTAGTGTGTTGGTCACTGTGAATATAAACATTGAGAAAGGTCTTACGATATAATGAGAAAAGGCCAAAGAGGTGAGCTGTGCATCATACTACTTCATCCGATGTACACCTAATCCTGTGTTACACATTCATCTCTATCTCCAGGCTTATCCTCTGATATGATGATGAGAATCTCATGCTTGCGACTTGAATAAATCATGTAAGTTGCATGTTAAACAGAGGAATGGTCTGTCAGGAGCCTCATCAAATTCAACAAGGAAAGATGTCAAGTCTTGCACCTGGGGCACATAAACTCCCTGCATTGATAAGAATCTAGGGGGAAGCTCTGCTGAGGAGGATGTGGGAGGTCTAGCTAAAAATGAGCCAGCAGTGTGTGTCCTTGTAGCAAGGAAGGCTGACGGCATGCAGGCTGTATCAAGAGGAGCACAACCAGGCAATTGAGGGAAGTGAATTATGGTCCTTTATTCAGCAGTCATTAGATCACATATGGAGTACTGCGCCTGGTTTGGGGCCCCTTAATGCAAGAAATGCATTGATAAACTGGACCAAGTGCAGTGGAAGGCCACCGAGATGCTTGGGTGCTGGAGGACCTGCCCTGAGCAGGGAGGCTGGGGGAGTTGGGTTTGTTCAGCCTGGAGAAGAGGAGGCTTCAGGGGGACCTAACGGCAGCCTGCTGAGGTGCTCTTTCCTGAAGCGCACGGCAGAATAATGTGAGACAATGTCCATAAATTGATAGATGAGAGTTTCTAATGGGATATACAAAAGAACATTTTCACAGGGAAGAGTATAAATACAACGCATTTTATTAGTGGGCTCTTGGTAACTGAAGGTCTTGAAACCTTGTCTCAGAAATGTAACAAGACAAGGCTAATTTTATGTTGTTCTCCTTCTGAATAAAGTTGGTATATTGACCTAGTTCTGTCACTCTGCAGCCATGAACCAACTGGATCCCTCAGCTGCCACCCCATCTCATTTTGCCTTGTTTGGACAGATAGAGCTAATTACAGTAGGTACTGTATCCAAATTTTTACGGATTAATTTACAGCATGATGAACAGAGTCAGTGATGGAGATGCAACCAAGGAAGTGAGGGATGCTCTGACCTTGTCACTCAGACGGATGTAGAAACATACTGCTCTTTTCCCAGATGGCTCTTGAGTTTTACAGAAAGTCCGTGACATGTTTAATTACTTCTGACAAATAGAGAATGCTTTCTCTTTTAGCTGTATTGTGTTATGCCCTTCATGACAGTGGAAGAAGGCAAAGCAGCATCTTGACCAGCCACCCTTTGAGTAGGATATTATGGACTGAAAGTCTTGGAGTTGAAATACAGGCTTTCAGCTCCCATTGACTCTTGATGCTGTCAGGATTAGAAATGCCTGATGCAAGAAAGTGCTTAGGTACCTGTGAGGTCAGTGAAACTTAAACGCATACCTAAATAATGTTCTGCAAAGAGATGTTTTCTCAGCAATCAAGATATAGTTTACGTGTTACGTGGCATTTGATAACTCTTGTTAAACAGAGAAGATTAATTTGAAATTGCATTAGGATGTGGGAAAAAAGGTCAAGATTGTTGCAATCTCCACAATTATGATACATATAATTAAGGTTGTAAGACTTTTGTCTTCTCATAACTTTTAAAACAAACACGTTCAGAGGGAAAATGGCTATATGTGGAAATTTAGAGCTGGTACAATCAAATGTCTGTTTGCAAGATTTGAAGCTGCCTTATTTGTTGGCTTGATGGTGGATTTTTTAAACACCCATGTAAAATACTTTCGCGTATTTTGTGATGGGGAAAGAAAGAATGTGCAAGGTGTATCGTCCCCACTGAGAATTCTTTTAGACCACCTCTGGTTTGACCTGATTTTCAGGCTTTCATTCTAAAGTGGCAGAGAATTAAGGGGAGGTTCTTTCAAGAGTGCCCAAGACCGAAATACTTTTGCTGCTGTTGGTGAAAGTAAGAATGGCTATCCTGAGTCAGGCTGAAGGGCCAGCTAGGCTAGAATCTTCCACTGACAGAGGCCAGTCTCTAATACACAAGCAAGGCTTGAACAGCTATTATATCCTCCCAGCTTCCACCAGTCTGCAGTTTAGCAACTTCCTGAGCCTGAGGTTTTTTTATTTAACAGGTGTTGACGGACTTTTTCCCATGAACTTCTCTAATCACTTTTTAAAAGCATGTAGGTTTTTGGCACCCATGGTATCCTGTAGCACCGAGTACTTCAGCTGAGCTGTGCATTGCGTGAGAAGTCCCCATTTTTTGTTTGTGTTGAGCATGTCACCTGATAATTTCATTTGCTTATTGGTAGGTTTTGTGTTATGAGAAATAGTGAATAGTTATTCTGTATTTATCATCTCCTTGACTGCCTGTGCTCTGCTGGCCTCCCTCTGGTATCCCCTTAGCCACTTCTTTTCTTGGCTGAAGAGTTGTAATCAAGACTTACTCATGTCTCGTTGGAAGCGGTCCCACACCTTTGATCAGCCTTGTTGTGCCTCTCTATATTGTTTCCATTTTTATTATGTTCTTTGTGAGATGTAGGACCAGCACTGCACTGAGTATGCAAGCAGAGACTCATCTTTTATGTAAAAGGTGGCATAATACTGTTTCTGGTTTTATTCCTTTTATAAAACTTTTAATGTACTTGATTTTTAAATTTTTGAGTACTGATCTGATATTTTAATGAAATTATAAAAATTTACCACGCTTTACTCAAAGATAATACTTCAGAGCTTGTTTGTTGGGTGTGCAAATTTAGGTGAGTTCTTTCCATGTACATTACTTTGTACTAATCAACATTGAATTTCATCTCCCATTTTGTTTCCTACCCCATCTCTATCATGAGAAAATTCTGTAACTCCTTGGAGTTGGCTTTGTTGTCTCATTCTCTGCCCTTTCCCAGATTGCTTGTGATCACCTTTCACTAGCAACTGTGAAAACCGATCACTTACTCCTACTATTTTTCATGTCTTTTTAAAAAATTATCATTCATTCATAAGACCACTTCCATTCTTGTTCTGTGGCAGCCTTCTTTCTGCAAGAAACTTTGGCCAAGGACCTTGTCGAAAAAACTGTTGGAAATCCATGTTTATGCTTGTGTAAAGCAATAGAGTCAGAGACTCCTTTTGAGATCTGTTTGGCAGGACTTTCCCGTACAAAAAGCACTTCCCCATTAAATCACATTTGTCAAAGTATCTAATGAATCTGTTTTTGCAGTGCTTCCTGCCAGTGAGCTGAGTATGGATCTCAGTTATTGAAAGCTCCCCATGTCCAACCGGGAGCCAATTTTGATAACTGGCATCATGTTTGTCACCGACATGCCTCTTATACTAAGGCACTTTTAAGCAAGAGGTTATATTTTCCACAGGTAACATTTTAACCAATTGGCACTTGATTCGTACTCAGCTCTTGCACAGATAACATATGATCTTATCTATTTCTTCTCATTTATTGAACTGATTTGTTCTTAAACATCTCTTGTTGACACCTCAGTTTGGGACAAGTCGTCCAATACATCCCAAATTAAGAATTTCTTCATACATTGTCCTTGAACAGTCTCAGTGTTAGTTAAGAACATTTTAGGCTTTTGGCTGCGGCCTATAATTTCTTTTTAAAGTGCTTTCTCCTCTTTATGTTATTTTACTTCATTGAAATTATATATTTCTGGTGTGGATTGATTATTTATTTTGATTGATTGGCTCTTCATGGACCAATGTATCTAAGTACTTCATGGTAACTATTAGAAAGTGGTTCTTCAGTAGTAACTTTCTGAACCCACGTGTTTTCTGCTTGAGGTGGGGCTGGTCAGGAGTTGCTTTCTTTCTTCTAGGTTCCTTGAGTAGTCGTAGCATAAAGCATATGTGAGTTTGATGTTTACCCTAACTCATATACGGGTAACTGTACTATCTCATTGTTACTGTACTGTCTGTCCAGACAGTCTCTCCGATCTCTTCGTGTGTTTTTTAGTCATTGTCATCATTCTGGGCAAGTGATCTGTTGTATGGTCCCAATATTGATGTGGTATTCAAACCATATGGATTATGTTACAAGTTGGTACAATTAACTTGTTTGTCTGCTCTGACTTCAGGTTTTCATTAATGTATAGCAACACTTACTGCTGTGGTTTTCCTATTTCTTTGCAATATAATTTGTTCTTTTATTTTACAGCGTGTAATGATTGTCTGCCTTTTACCAGTATGCTGCTTCTGTCAATAGCCTCATTGAAAACTAGGCATTTTAAGGTTTTCCATCTTATTTTTTAGATTTCTAGTATCAATATAGCAGCACTTCCACACTTGGCGCGGTAGCTTGTTTTTTGTGCTATGATTAAAATGGAATTATTTCTTCTTTGTGGTTTCTTGTTCAGATTTATTAATGTCTGCCTTATCTTTTATTTATAGATACAAAGTTTTAATGATTTCAGCCCTAGAAAATGTGTCAAGTCCATTTGTGCCAGCTTTAATGCACTTCTTAGTTTAAAGATTCTCCTGTAACATTATTAATTGTAAATGCCAGTAGTCTGGTACCAGCTTGATTTAGATGAAAACCATCTTCCAAAAGCTTCTGCAGTTCCTACTGAATCAAAATTTAATAGTAAAAGCTCACATTTGTGAGAACAGTTACGCCAGCATAGAATTTTTCTGAAAATCATAACCAAAATATTTAATAGACTTTATGGATGGAAAGAGATTTGTTAGAATACATAAAATGTTTGATTTACAGTAAATCTGTGGATACTGAAAATGCAGAGTGGTAGTTGCCAAAGCAATAGGCATTCAGGTATTGGCTGTGACTTTGGAAGGACTAAGCTGTAAAAGATCATTTTGTTCTACCATTGACTTGGCACAAGACATTCAGAATCCTCAGAAGAGGGGAGAATCAGGCTAATAAAGGTAGATGCATGGTGTACGGGTAGGATTTGGTTGTAGGAATTTGAAAGTTGAAGACAGTAAGCTAAGCAGCTTAACATCTTCAGAATAAGAGGGAGTGAAGCTTGTAAGTGCGTCAAGCTGTTTGCTTAGATCTAGAGTAAGGAGCTTAAGTAGCTTATAACACCACAAGCTCACTGGCTCCGGAGGAAGGGACTTACAAGCTGTGCAACAGCTACACTTCAAAGGCCTTACAAGTACTGCTGATGAAGCCTGCAGGGCTTCTAGAGAGCATGTCAAGTAAATCTGTCTGTCTGTCTGTTTCTCTGCGGTATCCGAGTGCTTCCTTTTGTTTCCTCCTTATAAAGTTATGGGCAACTCTCTTCCCTGGAGTTATCACAATGGTAAATACCAGGCACTTTAAAATCAGGAGGTTCTCAAAATTAATTTTGTGACGTCTTTTATACATATTCTGTCCTCCTTTTCCTCGCTGAAAAGACATACTATTGTGCATGCTAGGATGTACCATTTTTTTCTGATGGAATGATGTATGAGGAACTTGAAAAGGATGAAAAGTCCCCTGCCTTTATAGTGGGGGACAGAAAATTATCTCAAGTGTATAGTTGTGAATTAGCTATCTTTGGGGTCTTCAGCTTTAAATGTGTTTGCTTCTTGTTGAAGTCTTTAGGACTAGATCATCACAAATTGCGAAGTTGCACTGTAGTGCTATGGTCCCCATTCAATTCCCATTGAAATCAGTTGGCTTACTTGGGGTCAAAGGCTCCTGCAAAGCAGAGATGGCTACATTCACAAACTTTTGCTCTGCAAAATAACTGTCATGTCCTCAAGAGTTACATTACTTACCAGTCAAAAAATTACCTTCATTATGGTGCTTTCTTGAGTAATTTTGTCATCTTGAGCTTGTTCTGTCCTCATTTCATTAAGTCTACTGAAGATGCACTTTAAATTACAGGCATATGACCAGTTTTCTGTTTTGCTCTGACTTCTTGCTCCCTGGGTATTTAGTTTCTGTATTTCAAAGTAGATTCTTACATGTGGCTTAGTATTTTTGTCTGTACAGACTGGAACATATGATGATGAAAAATGGATCTTTGTAAATTAATATCTCACACAGTTTAGGCTGATTTTGCAAAGTAGTCTTTCAGGGTATTTTACACCGTTTACAGTTACATATAGTAAGTTATACTAAGAGTAGTTAAAATCACAGTATGAATGAGGATGGAAAGGACCTCTGAGGATCATCTAGTCAGAGCAGGGCCAGCTGGAGGAGGTGGCCCAGGACTGTGTCCAGTTCGGTTTTGAATATCTCCAAGGATGGAGGTTCCACAACATCTCTGGGAAACCTGCTGCAGTGCTTAATCACCTGTACAGTTAAAAAAAAAAAAGCTTATGTTTAAAAGGAATTTTTGGAATTTCAATTTGTGCCCTTTGCTTCTTGTTCTGTCACTGGACGGCACTGAGAAGAATCTGGCTTTTTTGTCTTACTCTCCCTCATCAAGTATTTATGCACATTGATAAGATCCCCTGTGAGCCTTCTCTTCTCCAGGCTGAACAGTCCCAGCTCTCTCAGCCTTTCCTTGTATGTCAGGTGTTCCAGTCCCTCAGTCATCTTCATGATCCTTCACTGGACTTACCAGTATATCCATGTCTCTCTTGTACTCTTGCCCAGAGCTGGACCCAGCACTCCAGGTATGTCTCATCTGTGCTGAGCAGTGCTCCCTCGACCTGCTGGTAACGCTCTTTTTAATGCAACCCAGGATGCTGTTGGCCGCCTTTGCTGCGAGAATATGTATCTGGATCATGTTTACTTTGCTGTACACCAGGATCCTCAGGTCTTTTTCTGCTAAGCTGCTTTGCAGCTGATGGCCTCCAGCCAGTCGGACCTCAGCCTGTACTGGTGCATGGGGTGTTTCCTCCCCAGTTGCAGGACTTTGCATTTCCATTTGTTGAACTCGATGAGGTTCCTGTCAGTCTGTTTCTCCAGCCTGTTGAGGTCCTGCTGATGGCCGCACAACCCTCTTGTGTATCAGTACTCCCCTTAGTTTTGTATCATCTGCAAGCTTGCTGAGGATACACTCTAGGTCATTAATATTGAACAGTATTGACCCCTGGGGTACACCACTGGTGAGTTGCCTCCAGATGGACTTTGGGCTGCTGATCACAACCTTTGAGTCCAGCAGTTCAGCCAATTTTCAGTCCACCTCACTGTCCACGTATCTAACCTGTACTTCATCAGTTTGTCAGTGAGGATATTGTGGGAGACAGTGTCAAAAGCCTTGCTAAAGTTGAGATAAACAACATCTACTGCTTTCCCCTCATCCACCAAAACAGTCATCTCATCTTAGAAGGCCAAGCTGACCAATGCCAGTCACCTTTCTGTCCTTCATGTTTGGAAATGGTTTCCAGGACATTTTGCTCCATCTTCCCAAGGATCAAGGTGAGCCTGGCTGGCCTGTAGTTCCTGGTATCCTCCTCCTTGCCCTTGTTGAAGACCAGAGTGACGTTTGCTTTCTTCCAGTCCTCAGGAGCCTCCCCCAATTGCCGTGACCTTTCAAAGATAATCAAGAGTGGTCTCACAATGATATCAGCCAACTCCCTCAGCACTCATGGGTGCATCCCATGAGGTCCCATGAACTTCTGTATGTCCAGTTTATATAAATGTTCCTTAATCTGTTCTGTTCCATTGAGAGTAAGTCTTCCCTGCTCTGGACTTTCTCCCTGGCCTCAGGGACCTGGTATTCCTGAAAGTGAATCTTAGCAGTAAAGACTGAGGCAAAGATGGCATCGAGAAACTTTGGTCCTTTATCACCAGGTCCCATAAGTTTGCAGTCATACGCTACAGACTTTGGTCTGTATGTGTGTGTAAGTGTGTTTACGTGTGGGCTCATTTCCAAACAAACAAGCCTGAGGTTTGTGCTGATTTCCCAGACAAGCTCTTCCTGTTCATGGCTCAGGATGTCAGCCAGCTGCCCCAGTGAGCCAGCGATTCAATTGCAGGGGAAGTTCACCTTGGGTGAAAACAAAGACAGCAGTACACATTTTTCTTTTGGTTTTTAATTGCTTCCGTCTCTGTATCTGAAGCATTTTTCTTAAAAATACTTCACTTCGCAGGTGTAGCCTCACAGACTTTCTCTCATCATAGCGTTTCTTATCATTTGTAGCCATTGGAGAGTTCAAAATACTTCTGGCAGGGGAGTTAGCACAGGTGCCCTGGAGCAACTCCCATTGGGATAATTGCATTCTTTTTACTTAAAGTCCCCTTTTTGTCAGCCATTATCTTAGAGTTCATTTCATGTCATGGGTTGTTGTGTTGTGCTGTGCTGTCTGCCAGAGAGGGTTTATTTTGCTGCGGACTTTTGTAGGGCTGAAACTTTTGTATGCAAAATAATTTTTTTTTTATACTGGAAGGACAAGCCAATAAACCTTTTTCTTTCCTATTGGAAATTGAAATAATATTGCTTTTTTTGGATGGAAAGAAGTGTACAGGCTGGATTTTGATGTCTCATTGATTTTAAAGCAAAGCCTTGGTTGTAGTTCACCATGAAAAGGTGGTGCGATTTAGGTGCTGCTTTGACACTCAGGAGACTTGGCCTGCAGTCCTAGTTCATCTAGATTAGTATCTTCACTGTATCTTTTTCTTACATCTGAAATCAGGATGATGATAATTCCTATCTGTTAAGGGTGTTCTGAGGATGAATTGGCTATTTTTAGACTAGGATTATAAACTCACTCAGTTGTTATATGGGAAATGAGATTCAGGCCCAGATATTTCTTTTTTGTGATTAATTCTCAGATGAAAGCTCTGCTAAGGACCCTGTACACCAACACATACAGGGGTCTAGACCAGAGTCACTGAAGTTTTTGGGTTCACAGTGTTTTATTTGCACCTTGGATGAGATGCTTGTATACAAGTAGAGGAGAATAAACCAGTTTGGCACTCAGTTCTGGAGAGCAGCAATTTTTGCTTCTGCTGAAAACTTTTGTAGCATATGGTTTGGATTTCTGTGCGGTAGGAAAATAGAAGATGTGGGGAAGGGCTCCCATTGTTTCTTCTGGGAATTCGTGGAAGGAAATAGTAGCTGATAGGCCGTGTAGCCTTTGCATGGTGAGCATGATGTCTCTGATATGTCAAATCTCTGACACATGTAGTGCACAGGAGGCCAGGGCACATATGGTAAATCTCGATGCATTTTGTATTCTTCTCTTTTCAGCCAGTCAAAATTTGAGCTTAAAAAAGAAAACATGAAAGCAGAAATGTGAACATATGGCAACCCTAATTAAGGGGGTGATGTTATTTTTTTCACCTTCAAACTCATTGCAGTCATACTGACCTTAGCGCTCTTTCCTTTCCTATGGTGCACTCAGCTATTCCCATGAAAAGTTTGCTTTCCCAAGCAGGGAGACTGGGTAAGCACATGCAATCAAATACCTGTATTTTTGTTTCATAAGAAATGATGTGCTTTCAAAATTTCTTTTCAAACTGTCTCATAATTAAAGTCACATTTCAGGGGGCTTTTGTGAAGAAGCATAAAGGATGCAGCTCCTTTTGGAGACTGAGACTGAGATCCCGTTCCTGACTGATAACAGAAATGAGTCTTGAACCTAGATTTGACATAAATCAAGCCAGTGTCTTTGCTATTGGATTTAGAGTCACTCTGTCTTCTGCTTGGGGCTATTCTGCTTCTTTTGAAATATTCACCGGTACAGAGACAGTGTGACTTTGTATAACTTGATGGGGAAGGAAAATTTGTGGGATAAAGCAGACACCGATTCAGGTTCTGTCCCTGGTCTAAATCAGGTGATTTACATCCTAAGTGAGTCCATAGGCAATGAGGTGATAGTGTTTATCTGCTTTCTTTCTGATCTTTCTTCTGTTGCACGTTTTCTGTCGTGGCCCTGAAAAACTCTTTGATTAGCTGTCGTGGTGCAGCAAAAAATATCTTGCAGAAAAATTCTTGATCAGCTCTCTCAGAATTACTTAGTAAGTTATGAATTATAGAACAAGGGTGCCAATATGTTCTAGGTAATAGTACATAGGGTTTCCCATTTTATTTAATAAGTCTTTGCTAAAGTCAGCATCTCTGATGAGATCCTTGGCTTGTTTGCAGGTGCTATATTCCTATTTTGCATATGACAGTATAAGAAGAGGGTCTAACACTGTCTTTCTCATGACCAGAGCTTTGTTTTTGCCTTTTCGTGTGATTCTCCATAATTTAGATAGCTTGACAGTGTGTCTTAGTGGATTTTTAATTTTGCAGAACTTGAGTCGATTTGCTTTTGAAAAATTAACCAGTCCATGCCCTTGAAAAGTCATTGCATCTGTTATTACCTCCACATGTGATAAGTTTAAGAAAATGATTAGCAAAGGTGTCACTCATTTCTGCATGCTGTATATCAGATCGGACTTGCTGTGAAGTAGTGAACCATGTTAAAGCTGTGAAATCAGCCCTGCTCTACAGGGACTACAACCAGCTGCACCAATTTTACTACTTTTTTCCCTTGCAGATTCAGGAATGATTGGAATGGAGTTTGACAGTTTATTTACAGATTTGCTGTGACTGACAGGATGCCAGAGGGGAAATGTTTGTACTCCCTGAAGATAGTTTTTGGTAACTAAGGCTAAATATCTGACAGGACTTCTGTTAAAAAACAGAGTGTGATCAACAGTTGTGTTACTGCAGAATTTGGTGCATGTTTTCATTTAAAATACAGCTAAAAATACAGGACTAAAGCCAGCATTTGCCTTGATGTAAAGTGTCTGTACAGAAGGGAAGAATGTGTGGCACGGGTGAATTCAAGCCTTCCAGTCCAATTCTGATCTCTAATCCCTCTAAGAAATTAGGGAAAGTAGGATGAAAACCACTCACATGCCTCCTTCTTTCCTCTTGGTCACTGATTTTCAAACTTAAAATTTGTAGGTTCCATAAATTTTTCAGTATGGGACTGGACCTCTTACATGGTAAATTCAAGTCTCCTTGACAACTGACCCTGCTTCTCTTACCTTATGGGCTGCAAAGAGTTCACAGACCATGCATTGAAAACTTATGTCCATGTGTGTGATGTTAAGGTTCCTTGCAGTTTAACCTTGAAATGAATAAAATAAAATTAATCTTGTTTTCCTCTTACATTCATCCCTTGGCTTTGAAACTAGGGCAAATGGGCTTTTTCTTTTTCATGATCATGTCATTCTGTTTCTGATTGTCAGTGTAAATCTGCAGTAACCTGTCTAAAGTATCTTCGTGGTGTATAAAAATCAGTCTTATACAATGATACTTTGAAAACAGAAACCTTTTGGAAGAAGATGCATGAGCTATATACTGTATTCTATACAATATATGGGTAGTAGTATTACAGTCTGTATTCCCAGAAATAGTATTAAACATTTGATCAGGAAAGTATTTTTTGTTCATTAATAGCTCTTTGTTCATTTAAGAGGCACAGAAGCTTTTGTACACTGAAAAGGTTGATTATACTCAGAGTAAAGGTACTTGAATAAATTGTGTGTTTTATGGGTAGCTGAGGTTGAAGGTGGGCAGATTTGTCTAGCACAGAGAAAAAATATATTTTTATTAGATTGTTAGGTGTTAAGAAGTGCTGCCAACTAGCCAAATGTAATCTGAGTATTCATGAGCAAGAGTTACTGATATATTGCAGGGGACAGAAAATATGCACCTGAGTGCCTGTGTCCTTACTTGCATTTAAGCCAGTCCTACTGGTTATGTCTAGTATCACAGATTTTAGTAGGATTAATTTTTTTCTTAATTGTTTTTTTTGTTGTTGTTGTTGTCATTGTTCTGGCTGGATTAGTAATCAATCTACTATGGATTCTTTGCTGTATATTTTTGTTATAATAAGCCTTTGCATCAAGAAAGAGATATAGAGCACAATTAGCAAAGAATAAATGAGAGAAGGCAAAATGAGCCTTTCTCAGTCATGATCTTCTAGTAAAGTATGTCCCTTTTTAATACTTATATGCCAGGTGTCACTTACAGAAAGACCTGAATACAGTGTGTTGTACCACAACTCTACGGAAGATTTCTCTGGCTATCTGGGTATTAGACCATCAGGCTGAGCCCACTGCCCCAGTGATGGGGTTCTTCCAACGCAGTCTTTACTGTGGATACAAGGCTAACAAGTGAATCCTTATTTGTATTTTTTAATTGTCAGGAATAAAAGACATACTTCTGGGAACAGACACTGGCATCCACCTCAGCCCTCTCCCAAGTAAATTATCCTCTCACTAGACTATATGGCTGTGGTTATTCTGGACCTGTGGCTGTGGCAGTCCTGGCTGCACGGTAACTTTTCTATAAGGGAAGAGTGATGGTTGTCTGTGTTCGCACTGTTGTTATCCATGCTGTCAGGCAGTTCCTCAGGGAATGGGAGCGGTGGTTAACCTATTCCTGCGTCTTGCTATCTTGACTATTAAAAAGCTTTTCTTGCAACAAATCTAACTTTGGCATGTCACAGCTTAATACTGTTGGGCTTTGTTCTATCCATCCTGGCTATGGAGAAGAGAGTTTATTCTCTTCCTCCTTGTGGATGCTTTTATTTATCATGTTCCCACTAGGTTTAATGTTAATACTGCCTGTTTATAAAAGTAGAAGCTCTACCCTTAAGGGTGAAGGAATGTTGTCCAAGGTAATGCAAGAAATCATTGATGGTATAAGGCAGAAATACAGTCCAACAGCCCTGAATCCTGCTTTCCATCTGCGGTTCTAGTCTAATGCCTTTTAACAGATAGAAGATAAAAGTAGGTATAATGTACTTTTGTTAGAGTTCAGAAAATCCTGAATGTGGATCATAAAATCCTTAGCTTCCAGGCTCTTCCTGTTGCTGTAAGAAGTTGTTAAGTGTCCACCAAGCTGCCGTAGTCCTGGCTGATGGCATCATTCCTGCCTTGATTAATATATCACACTGCAGTTACTACGGCTCATGCCCATGTGCAGGTTGTGACTCTGTGAGCTCTATTAAAAGATACTCTCATGCTTTTTAAAACCCAAGGAAAGTGACCAAAATAGTTAAAGAACAGGCAGTGACGAGGGTGCCTAATATTCTAGTTGAAGTTCTTCAGTAGTTGGATTATCGTATTAAAAAAGATTAGATGATATAGCAGGAATGGAGTGCTTTGAGATCTTTGTGAACTGGAATCACGAGTATTACTGAGACTGTCATCCAGTGCCTAAAGACAAAAGCATAATTACCACAAGAAGGTCATTTTTCTAAGCAAAGGACAGTTGTAAACTGTCTTTACCAGGAAAAAATCAGTATTTGTTGCATTGCATCATTGAATTATTCATCAAGATCAGACACTTTCTTGTTCAATTTACTTTGTCATTTTCTTCTAGCTTATTCTCAGCAGTTTGGATGAAAATATAACACAGTAGCACCTGCTTACAAGAGACTTTCAATTCACTAGATGTCTTGATTGGAAAGACGTTTGCTTTGGTCCAAGCTAAAATCAAACGTTCTTTGTTTTAATGGGATGTTCATGTTTTATGGACAAATATCTCGAATTGGTGTTATGATATCTTTCTGTTAACCTGTTCTTATTATTTTAGTGAGTTATTTCAGGCCCTTAATTTAGAATAAACAAGATTTACTCATGGATCAGATCCTACATCTTTTCTTCTGTTTTATTCAGCCTCTGTTGAAACAAGTAAGTGTTTTCCCAGCAGTAAGATTTGATTGTCTAGAAAGGTGTAAACATTCCTTTTTCTGAAATTACTTCATGTATATAGGTGAAAATAACACTCCCTTAGGAAATTCTAGGGATGGTTAGATTGTTTCAAGACCCTAGTCAGAGTGCTGAAATGAGTAAATAATAATTTCTCTGTCATTTCACAACCTTTTCTTCTTACACAAAAGTATATAGAGAAACTCAGGTACACAAGGAGATCAGAATCTGCCCCCATATGTTCCTCTCACCATGATCCCTTTTTTTCTCTTTTGCTGCTTTCCCCCATAATTTACTTCGTTTGCATATTTTAGTGTTTCATACCATGGTGCCTGAGTCAATTTTCTTCTGAATAATTAAACAGGTACATGCCCTTGGAAAGTCATTGCACCCTTTATTGCCACTTAATGTGTTAACTGTGAGGAATTGGGAAAAGATGTTGTGCATTTTTGTTGACTGCTGTTTTATGCAAGGATTGGATGTATGTAGTGAATGGGACTCGGAGAATGTGCTGTATTTTGGTGTGGGTGGTGAACCACATCTTGGGTACCCAGAGGATGTACCCAGACTGGAAAACCATGGCATTTCCCCTTTTGGCATTTCAAAGGAAGATGTGAGCAGCCTCTTACTTAAAAAAAAAAAATTAAAAAAAAAAAAAAAAATTGATTAATAGAGTCAGTGGCTATTCAGTGATGTCCCATACTTAGATGGGGCTGGGTTTTAGGTAGCAGGAGGTTTTGACCTCTGCAGAAGAAAATTTAAAGAAAAGAATTGGTCATGAGTTCTCTGTGCTATGGGTTTGGGAGAAGGGGAAGAGAGAGAGGACAGACAGGAGGAGTTTTGCAGCTTTTTAATAAAGGTAGCTGAGACTTCTCTGGAGGGGTGGCAGAGACAGACGGGGGATTGGGGTGGGTAACACACTCCGAGCTGATCTGGGGATGGCTGGGTTAACAGGGAAGTTTCTGTAAGCAGTGGAGAGCTCCAGGTTCTCATTAAAATCCCGAGCCAGGTGAGCTTGAGCATAGCTGTACTACAAATGCATCTCTAGCAGTGATATTATAGGGATTTGTTAAAATTGCGTTGGCTTGAATAACTGAGTCACTGTTTCCATTGTAGGAACAATGAGTGCGCACCAGGGTAGGCCAATGACAAAACGTGCTTTGGTAAATTGCATTTTATTTTACTATTGTCTGGTAGTCATGCTTTACTTTTCCCCCTCCTTTTGCTAGTGAATACTCTTAATTGTAAACATATTTCAGTGTCTTTGGTCACTCTAAATGACATTAAAATGTTGGTTTGCCTTCATTGCTCATTCAAGCCCTACTCTTTGCAATTAGGATGCTACTAGAAATTTATATTGATTTCTAGGTGGGTGTTTTCCTTAGGATAGGACATATCTCTGCTTAAATGTTACAAAATAAACCAAGGCAGTTTATGTTCTTTAATGCCAACAAATAGGTTGTTGGGATTGTTTGACTCGTTACTCAGCATGCAGCAAGTGCCGGGGAGAGATCCTGGCTGATCCCTGCGGCCAAGGCAGCTGCCTGACTCCAGCTCCATGGCAGGGAGGTGAAATCTCTGCTCCAACTGTTGAAGGCAGAGAATTCCTTTAAAAAGCAAAACTTCTGCTCGGTCAAGCTTGAGGAGAAAGTGCAGACTGCAGCTTATGCTTTTGATGTTTGAGTTGATTAATAAATGTAGAAATAGAAAGAAAAGGTTATGGCAGGGTGGTTTTGGATTCAGTGCAATCGAAAGTGATTTATTCAGAGAAAAGACACTCCACCCATCGATATAGTTCTCTTCTCCTGGCCTTTGGAAGTGCTTACCATAGAATTGCCCAGCTGTGACTAAAATTTCCCTGTGCCAGCATGGCTGATGTGTTCAGCCAAATGCTAAATGAAAGGCGTCCAGTTTTGGGGTTTGTCAGTGGGAGAAAATATGGGGAGTATGACAGCAGTTTATAAAAGAGCAGCCTCTAGAATTGAAGAGATTAGCATCTAGGGGAAGGCTACAGGTGCAAAGCATACCTAAATAATGTTCATTGGTTAAAAGGCATCAGTGCCTTGGAGATCAAGAACTGTTATAGATTGTAAAAGAGATTATCAAAATCCCTCAAACCAAACAGTGTTAATGATGCAGATCATGAAATGTGTGGTGACTGAGATTTAAATGTGTGTTTTGATATGGATTGTATGATCGCTCATCAAAAGCTTCAGACCTGTTGTTTTTTAAAGAGTGTTTTCTTTACTATCTGAATCAAATATGTCAGCTCTGCAATCTGTGGCAGGTTAATTGAAATGCAGCGAGAGTGCAAAATCTGGATCAAGCATGAGGTTGGCAAACTTTGTTCATCCTTTTATTTATGCAGATCTCTACAAGTAACCGCTTAGCTTGAGAACTGTTGATGAAATTAGTGTGATTTTTCCATCCTTCCTTAGATAGGAAGGATTTGGGCCGTACGGAGTCTAAAGGAACAATTTCAAAGATGTCATATTGGACTGGATTGAGAGAATGTATAGCAGGAGCTTGAGGAACGTCTTATTATAGTAGTATTGTAGTTACTTTTCAGTGTCCAGTGATGGACTTCATCTCACTTGAGTGAAATTCTGCAAGTGGCGTGCCGAAAATACCCCAAGGTAGGTTTTGCTGTCTCCCTTTTCCTCATAAACTGTTATTCAATTTTATGTGATTGAATTTGGTGACATTTAGTGCACATTAAAGGGAGGAATTTATAATGCTAGCTAAAGCAAAGGGTATTTCAGGTTTGTTCTTTGTGAGCTGTTCTTGCTGTTCTGCCAAATTCATGTGCACCTCTGCCTGTTAGAAGCTCTGGCATGGTGTGGCACAGGTTTCTAATTGGGCTCCTGCCTTAAGATCAAGTGATATCTTCAGAGACTGTCAGCAGCAGGAAAAAAACCACCAAACATGCATTTGTAAAAGCCTTTGAACTACAGCGTGAGGGGCTGAAGACTTTCTTTCCTTCTTCTTAGCTGGACTTTGGTTCCCATTGCAGTGGTCTCTTGGCAGCTTTAAGTTTTATTGATTGTATGGGAACATGATGGCAACTAAGGATGGTTCAGGTCCTAGGATGATCCACCAGGTCGTGTACCCACACCCCAGCTGTGATAAGGGGTGGCATTGTGATAAGGGCAGGCACTAAAAAAAACCCCTTTGCCATCAGAAAATCACCTCACTTTCCCGTGGCATTAGAGTATTGGGGTGTTTGGGAGTGGATGTTTTTACTGAGGGGTTGTATTGTTCAGTGCCCAACAGTGTACCCTTCCTAGGTCTAATATTTCATTTAAAAGCAATTTGCCTGAATAAAATAAAATATGCATGATGGGTGAACACAGATGAGCTCTGTTAATGTATTCTAATTAACTTGCTAAAAATATTTTAAAATCTTAATAAGCTTAAAGAGAATTTCTGATGATCAGATGCAATGTTAATGAGCATGGTATAAAAACATAAGAAGGTAAAGTAGATAGCTGATTGGCAGTTGCAGTGCTGTCTGTATAGCTAACATTTTTCTTGTGCAAAAGAAGGATCTTTGGGTTAAATTTTAGCTTTTGTCTTTAGCTAATTTCTCAAGATCTATTTCTAGAAAGCTTAATGAACAAAACGTTAGGAAAAAAAATTTACCTGTTTGACTTGGGGTGGAGTGGGGATTTTATTGCTTAATTATGCCTTAGAAAAACACGCTAAGGACATTTATAATAAAGTATCTGTGTTCTTTGTGTGTGGGAGAATGACTCTTTTCCTTTTATATATGCTGTAAATCTCAGATTGTAGTTCTTTTTCTCTCCAGGCTATTAGGTTTCTGCAGACTGTATTTCATTCCTTAGCACCTATAGTTGCTTGGCAACAGCATCCGATTTACATGAACCCAGCCCCATGAATGAATAGTTACCTGGAACCTTTCTGCGCAGAAACCCCGAGAAACATAGCGGTTCTCCCATTCAGTATGACAATTATTAGGAAATATTAATTGCTTCTCTCTATTCATCTTTCTGTAGCCTTTACTTTTCAGTGAAAGGGGAAAAAACTGTATTCTCTGTTTAGTTCTAGCCTGCCAGAGGTCACAAAATTCATTTATAAATAATCCACTTGGAAAGCAGGAGGTTTATTAATAACAGAACACTTTAGTAGTGCTTACAGCCTCAGCTGGTACAAGCGGTCCCCAGTGCTGTATTCTGTAGGTACAGAAAGAAAGAGGTTCAGAGGAGTGGAGTAACCCACCACAGTCACATACAGAAGGTCAGTGTGGTTTTTTTTCCGCTGGTAAGTTTGGTATAGTTTTTAGGGAGAAAAAGGAGCAAATGTTTCCTACTCAGTATATTTGCTTCCCTTCTTGGCACATGGAACTTTGTTGAACAAACAGAATAAACAGATTTTCTCCTACCTCAGCCTAGTGTTTTATGAGCAGGTACCCCCTCCTATCAATTAATCTTATTCTTGCGAAGTACTTTACAACCTGTAGATTACTTCTGTTGAGAGGAGTAGGACGTATTAAAAAGGAAAATCAAGAAGAAAAATTCTTCACCAGTACCAAACACAAAAAAGTCTTACAGGACTAGGAGAAGAGCTACAGGCAATATTTGTGGATGCCAAAATAGTTGTAATAATTCTTTTGAAAAATCAATCTTGTAAAGAAAACACCCAAATTGTCTTGTTTTGTAAGTTCTTTTCTGTTTTTCAGCTGGCTTATCCTTTGCAAAAATAAAATTATACTTGGGCCTTGACTCTTTTCTGTTGCGTTTCTAGAGGCCTTTGTTAATGTTGTTGGTAAGACGTAAAGACCGGCGCTGAGGGAAGTGGAGTAGTCCTGAGATCTGGTAGAGGTCTGGTTTGCAAATCTAGATCCCAAACTGATTTTTCCCTGTTTGTGGTGGTTTGGGTTTCTCTAAAATCAAACTACCTGGTAGGATGTTCTTTCCTCTCTTCACTCAAGTGGCATTCAAGGTCAGGTCATCACACCCTGTACCTTTTAATTATATCCTGTGGCTTTAGGTAATGCTGAACTTGCAGCTGATTATTATTATATTTTCTCCTGTGGACATGTCTTGCTACTGATGCATAGACTCTGCAGATTAACTAATGCAGAATTGAATGCATTTGTGATCTAAGTAATGAAGAGGCCTTTGTTCTATTCTTGGTTGTTCTACTGATTTTGTGCGACCTTGGGCGGCTCATTTATCTCCTTCCTTGCTTTTCTCATTTTAACCTTCGATGGATGGTGTCATATGTTGATTTGCCAATGTAATTTTCTGTTTCCCTTAGAAGATTTGCAAGGCTGAATATTGCTGTATATGAGGACAAATAGTTTTTAAAAATGAAACAGTGGTGGGTTTTGTGTTTCTAAATAACTCAGTAGCAAGCATTATTTACTGATGTGTGAGCTGTAAAGCCACATGTGGTAATTATACACATCAGGGTTGTGATAGGCATGGGAGGGTGTATATTGTGCTGAGTTTCAAGCAGGAATTTCTCATGTATCAGAATATTTTGAGGAAATACTGAGCTGTGCTGCAATGCTAGCAACAGAGCACGTTAAAAAAAATGGTTTTAGTCAGTGGAGAATGCCTAAGGTAGCAGTGACTTTTTTTTTTTTTTGAACCAATTTCTGGGAACATTTTGCATGCTCCTGACTTTGGGTGAATGTCTCGCCTCCAGTCCTGGGAACTGAGCAGTAGGAATTGTAGGTTTGCATTTCCAGGGTTCCCAGAGGCACTGACGTGTCGCTCAGTGCAGAGCCCTCCTGAACTCTGGGGCTGCCTGTGATGGGGACCATAGGACACCTGGCCTCCTACCACCCGACTCTGCAGAGCGTGTGTCTGTTGGAGCTACAGACCTTCAAAGCCGAACATTCTCCCAAGAAGCCAGGCAGTTTTCTAGCGCAAGGTTCTCTGTGATTTATCAGGAGTTTTTATAAACTGGCACTTTCCTACTAGATACTTGGATAGGCAAACTGACAACATGCAGTGTCAGATACTTCTAGGGTAGACATTTTTAATGCTCTTACCAACTCTGCTCTTTTTTGATAGTGGTTTCAGCGGCAAAGACATTTCTGCTACACACTGGTATTATACCAGCAGCACTAGGCATCAGTGGTTTGTGGTCTTGAAATCATGCCTTTTAATGAGTGCCAGAACTTAATATCGTTAGTTTATCAAAAAGAAAGACAAGATGCAATTTAATTGTGGTTGTAAGTGCCAACACGTGAAGGAGAAACCCAATTCTATAGTAATGTTTTAACTGGAAGGCTAAAGCCACAGAGATCAAGTGACTAGAATTTTAAAGAATAAAAATCTAAGTTATGGGGAAAGTGCAAATATTTAACTTTAAAGGTATTAAACATGAAAACAGGCAGCAGACAGTAAATTCTCTGTCACTTTGAGCCCTTCAGCTGAGGTTCTGTGTCGTCTTCAGATTACTGTAGTTCAGCGAATACAGAGCTGGGCTGCGTGGTGGGGTCCCTGTGTGAAAGTTGTGTGATCTCGTTTAAGCAGATGGACCACTCTGACCTTCTACATTTTTGGAGCTCTCTGTAGGTAGGTTATTAAATAGCTGGATGTGATGGCTAGATTTCAAATGCCCAGTTTGGATCTCCTCTAGGTTTTGTTTTCAGACTGGTACCACCTGCTTTAGAATATTTTTTGAGAATCAGTTAATTTGTCACTTTGGTTTCAGATTTCACGTTTATTTGCTGAAAGACAGGAATTCTGAAGTGGAAGGTGAAGGTAGAGGTGTTGCCAAGAGTCTATGAATAATTGTGGAAGCATGGGGTAAATCAAAGGAGGTTGTGCTTTGTTATGTTAAGCCTTTAATTGGAGCCTTGGCTACTTTATGGATGTTTGGGTAACTGCTGAATAGTTTTTGTGGTGATTAGTGTTTTTCCCCAACACACATTATTTTTAAGTTCCACAGTTCTTGCCATATCCAAACTTTGGGTAACAAAAGAGGAAAACTTTGAGTGGCCAAAAAATAAAAAATTAAACCTGATGTAGGCCAGTTCCATTGGCACATGAACACATTTTACCTTACTAATTCATGAAATATATTAATTATTTTTTCTTTAAGGCATTAATTCAGGACCAAGAATTTACACAAGTTAGAGACAGCAAGGGTTTATTAAATTACTTTTAGTAATAATGTCTTCAGGAGAGGACTTTGCCCCAAATACATTTTCAGTCTTGACCAAACAGATTTTAAGTGGTCCTTCTAATTTGTCTTCCATCTCTTTCCTTAAAAGCTTTCACAGAAATATTTTTCTAAAATATTCAGCCTATATCTACAAAAACTTTTGGTCTGAATCTGCTGCTTTTTTTTTCCCCCCCTTGCTGTAAACTCTAGTGCTGAGTTGTGGATTTTTTTTTTTTTATACATTACCATTGGAATTTATTCCAGACTTCATCAAAATATTCTGTCAAATAGAGATCTGCGTCTCAAAAAAAAAAAAAAAAAAATCACAGTGAATTGATAAGCAATTGCAGCTCTGCAGTATTTCTACAAGAAGTGCAAATATTTCAGAGGTCTTGCTGCGAGCGTGTCAACGTGTATGTTAGATCAATAGTCATAACACTGTTATGCTTGTTCCCAAATAAGTCCTTACCATTCATGTACCAAAGTTTTCCTTGCTCTGTAACTCTGCTGAAGTCAATGAAGTTGAATTGTCAGTGGGGTTGTATCTTGAGTAGGTTTTGTTTCCTATAGTATATCTTAGGCTGTGTGTATTTTTGGGTGATCTGCAATAATTTGAGGTGCTGATAAGAGAGAATTTATGTACATGTTTTTCTATGTTTATTTTTTCTGAAATCCATCTAAAAGAGAAAGGCTTTGAGTCAATGTTAAATTTTGAATTCGTATCTGAAGTGAGCTAGACTAAGAGGATTTTCAGAGTTAGGTGATTTGGTGTCTTTAAGCTTCAGGTTGTGAAATACAAAGTTTTGTCTTTATTGAAGCAAGGTCTCAGGAAAGCCAAATTTGGCATCCTCATGAAGAAAAATTTCTGCTATTAGAAGTTGCTTGAGAACATAAGGTGACCTAGACTATCAGTAGCATACGAGTCTTGACTACGGATACCATTCCTACTCTGTTTTACTTAGGTGTGTGTGCATCTACTCATTTTAGTGGTATTGTTCTTGCCTTACAGCAGTGTGAGCAAGAAGAATCACACCTGTTCTCCCCCTACATCATTGTAGAGACTTTATCTATGTAAGTAGCATAAATGTCGAGAATATTAGCAGTATTTGTCATTGCTGCTGAGAAAATCGAGGCTTTTTTCCCCTGTTGAATTACAGCTGGTATGATAGTAGCTGTAACCTTAGAGGCTGATGATCAATTCTATCCTTAAAAGTTGTTTTTCTTCCCCAGGCACTGCATTTAAAAAATAAGAATAAATTCTATGTCTGGAAAATTTCAGACATACATTTGAGCAACTGAAACCTTCAGTGAAATTAAAGCACGTTACAAAATATGAAAACTTCTTTGCTTATAAGTAAGAAAACAGCCAACCCATATGGCAAATATGGCTTGCTTTTCTCTGTAATAAATTAGCTGATGCTTCAAAGTGAAAGTCAGAAACACTTCTAAAAATAGTTTTTGAATAGCTTTTATGAATTACTGTATTGTTTTTAGAATTGTAAAAGTGGCTGAATTTGTTTGAATATTTGGCTTCAAGCTTGTAATTTATTCCCCCGGGCAATTGTATTGGTCTAAATTTAAAAATAAGGGAAAAGAAAAAAAAAAAGAGTGTGTTCCAGTTTACATTACTTTTGCCTCAGTCAGGTAGATATTGTCTAATACGCTGAAGGCTGGTTTGTGGCAGTCTTTTTTTCTCTGTTACAAAATACTTGGAGATGTCAGAAGTGATGCAGCATAACGAGGTAGAGAAACAAATGCCTTTGGACCCAGTCCTAGAACTCACAGGGACATAAAGGGCTCTCAGTACCTTGTACGTTTTCATATTTAAAAGGGTATGGACGAGAGAAACCTTTTACCATAGTGGGAGTTTAATTTCACAGTCTTTACATGAATAAGAAAGATTAGCATGAATTTTGGAAGAGTTAATATGCAAAGAGGATGATTTTGGAACATTTGTTTTATAAATGGGACAAAATAATCATATATTTTTGTTTTGTTTTTCTTGAATGAAAAGCTAGAAAATACTTTTTTTGAAATTACAGTGTTTGGAGTTAATCAGAGAAATAAAGGAGGGGCTGATACTTTTCTCGTTGCTTGCAAATTGTAAATTGCAGTTATTCGCAATCATGCTTATAGCTGGCATGGGTTCATGTGCATAATCAGCTGCTTTTTGAATGCATGTTCTATTGTTCTGTTTTATTTATGGATTCAGTTGTGATGAGAAAGACTTTATGAAGTTGTTTGGATGAAGCCTTGAAATGTCTTTTAGGAGTTTTGAAAGTCAGCGAGTGCCTGGAGTTTGGGGTGCAAAACGGGGCTGTATGTAGCACTGGAAATTTAGATGAAAAAGTTGAAGAGTTTTCAGCTTCAAAATGGAAGGTCAAATTCTGCTTTCAGACTTTGCGGTGCATGAGCCAGCAAAATTCTGGACTGACACAGGCACATTGTTACCATCCAGTTGAAATATAGCCAGATCCAAAAGCCCTGAGGTCAGGAGTCATCCCATCGATTTCGGCATCCAGACCCGTTAGCAGTCCGATCTGACCCCACTCCTGGTGGATCAGGAGGCTGAATTTCTACCTCCAGTCTCCTTGCACAAGTGATGTGGCAGCAGACTTTTGGTGCTAAGTATCAGCACTAACCTTCTGACTGATGCAGGTTTGCTTATGTGATTATTTTTCTTAATAGCTGCGGTTATGTGCCAAGACCATTAGAAGGGATGTCGGACTGCTCAGGAGAGACTTGCCCTGTGTTACTGGTTCCACTGTCTCTCACTGGGCAATGCTCTTTTGAGTCTGCACTTTCTAAAATCTTTGTTTTTCACTCCAGTTTTTGTCTTAATCTGCTTAAACTGCTTGCTTTTCTGCGAAGGCATCAGTTCTGTGTTTGTAAATATAAAGGGATGCAGGACTTCAGTCTTTTTGGGACCACTGACAATGGCTGAATACAAATAACAGTAATTTCTCTCTTCTCAGTGATAGATTCCTGCCCCCCCCCCCCAATGTGCCTTTCAATGAAAGCAATATTTTGGCTGAAAAGAAGAGCCAGGAGATGAACTTTAACATCACTCAATTCTTGCTGGATCTCTGTGAAAGGCAGAATGGGGGTGGTTGTGTGAGTAGTAACATACATAGAGTGGGCCGACTTCACAGCCTTGTGTGGGAAAGTACCTTATGCTCAGTCTTCCCACATAAGTGAACTTCTTTACTTGGGTCTTCCTTCCTCCTCCTGTCCAGTGGGAAATATTATTTTAACTGAATTTTGTTAGATCAGTCACCATGTTCCACAGCAGATAATAGATCTGTAGAAGATGTGCATATTGCAGGACGACACCATGCCACGTGCAGCTGCAAATGCTTTCTAGATAGGGTTAAAAGTCTGTATCAGCTCTCTAAAAAATCATTAATTTTTCAATAGGAAGGAAATAAACTGGTTGGTTAGATACTATGCAGGGAGCTTTTAATTAAAAGATGTTTAAATCTGATTCTCTCAACTGTCAAAGAATTGAATTAATGAATTGTGTTTGCTACAGTTGTTGGGGTTTTTTTTTTTAGTAACACTGTATTTAAGTTCTTTCTGTGCACTGCCGTAGGGGATAGATGGTAGCTCCTGACGGATTCAAACACAGCTGGCTGAGAATACTGCTAGTGATGGATGAACGATGTCTTTGTTAATGCCCCTGTATACATAAATGATGGGCTTGCTTTCTTTATTTATAAGATGTGTCCAATTACACATCTCAGAGCAAATGTCCACCATTCAGTAAAGCACACACTATTGGCATTAAAAAGACAATCCCTGAAATCAGTGGTCAGTGTATTTTCCTCGCTCTCTGGAGAGAGATTGAAATAAGAGGTAAACCTAAAATTCAGCAAATTCAAGCAAGTTCTTTTGGGATCTACTCCTCATCTGTAAGAATTGACTGAAACTCAGCCAGGGAAGCTGTTGTCTCTGCTCTGGCTGTACGCAGAGCTGCCTCTGGAAATGCAGCACACCAGGTTCACCTAAGATTGCTCTTCATGTGGCCTGGATGGATCAGTCGGGCCATCAGTCATGATGGATCAGTACAGTGGGTCAGGTTCTGTTGTCAGACAGTGATGGCTAAGGTTCACTAGGCTGTTACCTACTGGGATATGTTTTGGTGAAGTGAGCCTTCCTAATTATTCCAAGTGGAGGAGAATGAATGGTTTTGCCCTTCATGTAGCTTCAGCCTAGGTTTTTGGTTTTGTTTTTGTTTTTTTTTTTTTACTGTGTGTGTTCGTACTCACGAGCTGATCCAATTTAGAACTTGAGATGTCCAACCAACATTAGAAACTTCACAGTGTAAATTAAGTTAGGTTCTTTTATCAAGTAGGTTAGCTATATACTGAAATAATTCTTAGTATTTTGCTACGAAAGAATTAGTCTGGATTAGGGTGGATGTGCAGATAATCAGGGTGTTAAACACTTTTAGACTTGAGTTCTGTTTGCCCTCTTGGTAGATATCTAACTCAACTAATAGTAAGGTAAATGCAGACTCATAAGTGGTTTATACTGAATAGCTTTGGCACTGTAAATTCACCCCTACTTTTCTTATGGTAACTTATTTATATAGAAGTATCCTTAATTACAGTTACGGCATAAATTGATAATGTAGCCAAAACCTGAATCTTCTGACCTAGCAAGGAGTAAATCTCCTGTCCAGTCCTCGATTCCTAATACAAAAATGTTATCTGTTACAGGGGCGTTGGAGTCAGCTAGAAGGCACAACTCAGCCCTACCTGGCCTATCAGTTACGGTGCCAGTGAAAGCAGGCAGCGATATATACTGACAGAGCTCCGAAACATTTGGAAAGTTGTGGAGCAGAAGCCCTAAGACAGAGAGCTGACATGCAGATGGAAGTGCAAGTAGCAGCTGAGCTAAGATATATTTGCAGTTTTCACAGGGTGGTGGTTGTTTGGCTTGACCACTTTTACATTGTCCACCATTCTTTCCTGATGGTGATAGCCCAGCAGTTTACCAAGCCGCTTTCCAGAGGGAGTAGAGAGCAAGCATGCCTTATTCTTTGGCTTTAACTGCTGTGAAGTGTAGCAAACGTGTTTGTTTCTCATCTTGTCTTGCTGGCTGTCCCTAAAATGTGGTGTTTTCATGTTGGATATGGTAGTTCTACAAGAATTTATATTCACAACAAGGTTTAGCAAGACAGAATTGTGACTACTAGGCAAATCGTTTAGAGTTCAGTTTGGTTTCTAGGAACACAGGCTTACTAGTTATTTTTCACTGGTTTCTGTGCTATTATGTTGTTGTGATAATCTTGGCAGGGATCTGTCACTCTGTGTTGGTATAATTGAAACTCGTTTTCCCTGAGGAATCACTCTGCTGTTTGTTTTATTTGTTTACTGACATTGACAGAGATCCTAATGGCTTTTAAAATGCAATTTGTACATCACTGAATATCCTCCAAAGAGGAAAATAAAATTAAATTTATCAGTAAAATAGGGTCCCCCATGCAATGCTTTGTCTGGGTCTTTGACTCCACCTGAGCACCTAGCTGTGGGCCTAGAAATGGCATGGTGAGCTGCATCGTCTCTTTTCTGTCTCTAATTCTGTCTTCAGGGCCTTTGTCATTAAGATACTTGAAAGGATAAATGACAATAAGTTATTTAGGGCATCAGTGTAAGTTGCCCAACTTTGCCTTTTGAGAAATAAATTATCTTTAGCTTTTATTAAAAAGGAGGTTAAGATAACAAAACAATAGCCACAGTAAAATTCCCCTTTTGGGAGGGTATATGTGATGGTATCACTTATTATTGTTATAAATCAGGGTAATTAAGTGTTCAGATTTTTAAAATACACAATATCAAAGTATTTATGCATTTATTTTGTTTTAAGCCGTTGAAGAATTTCAGTGAGATCATTTGAACTACTCACATTCATAATGCCTTGCCGAATTGTGGTTATGGATAGATGTATGGCTTGTTGCATGCCATGCTTCAGAGGAGCATGCACACAAATAAATTATGAGGCACAGGACAGACATTCAGGAATGTGAGAAGGAAGGGTGGGTTTCTTTAAGGACTAAAGAATGCAGGATAATTTTTTTAACAGCCCCAAAGCTGTGGGTTTGCGCTGGATGAAGATGCAGATTTTTTTTATTTTATTGAAGTGATTTAGACCATCTCTAATTACCTTTTGACACACTTCCTTGTCATTCAAGCATATAGGGATTGCCCAGGTTTCAGTGAACTCTGACTGTGAACGTCACAAGTAGATAAGTTTGGAAAATACTGCTGATTTTAAAGGTTATCTGTCAGTTTGTATATATACAGCTACGAGCCGAACCAATCTGACCTCAAACCAGAGCTGCAGTATAATAACACTCTGCCTTTCTCATTGTATCATCTCTTTTGCAAATCTCCCTGACTTTGATAGCACTATAATAATAATAGATCTGCAATATTTATGTTGCCTCTTCTAAGGAAGTGTTCCAGTGTGCCTTGGAAAGGTGGGTAGTTAGTCTTACCTCCTTTTTTACAGAAGGTAAATTAGAGGTACAGAGAGAGAGCCCAGACCATCTGACTCCCACCTCTTTGTTCTCATTGCCTGATTCAGTCGTGCAGATCTTGGCAATATGCACTTTCAGTCTGATCTGTATGTTGTATTGCATTGCAGTGCCCAGAACAAGGATTTTGGCTACTGGTGGTGCATCCCACAATAAAAAGATCTTACAGGTAAGTAGAAAATTAAATCCTTTGAACTTGCAGAATCTGCTGCAGGTCTTTGGGGCTTTTCTTCAGGTTTAGTGTGGAAACCATTAGCCCAATGCTAATTTTGTATTGAACTTGAAAGGTTTTTTTTCACTTGACTAGTTTTATGAATATGTATCTGAAGCACTGGTGATTTCCAGGTCTTATCACTTACATCAAATCAATCAGCAAAGAAATCAAGAAGAGACTTGATACGGTACCTGAGATTTTTGTAGTTTTTTCATTCAGATCAAAGTTGGACCATGGATTTAAACTAGAGGGGGATTTTGCTGGTGCTGAACACTCAAAAAAACCCACCCCAAACAAACCCCTAAACCCTGCCCTTGTTGTTCTGAGTATCTGTTACTTATTAGCATTGTGTCACATATTGGGGGGAGGCTACGCTTCTGTGTAGTCTGTCCTCCCTCTTCCCACCTTCCTCTTCTGCTGCTGTTGCTGCACATCCAGCCCTGGTTAAGATCATTCATCCGTCTTCTTGAGAACAGAGTACTGCATACTCGCTGTTTCTGCCATTGAGGTATGGCAAAGCCTTGCTCACGAATGGTGAGAGGCCTCTCACCTGGCTTTTGCTATCACAGAACTAGACATCTGGGTTGGGATTCATCTTGCCTGAATCCAGTAATCTGCGACGTGATGTCTGTATATGATGTCAGTCCTGTGATAGTCAGGGGAGATCCAGTCAGTTACAGTACAAAGGAAACCGGATGGTGTTTTAACTTACCAAATGTAGATGTCTCCCTCCGGCTGAGCCAAAGAGCTTTCTGTACTCCGCTGACTACCTTGAGAAGCTCCCCTTTGACAAGAGGTGCAGACACTGAGCCTGGAGGTAGATGTTTACACCAAAAGGCACCTGTCTTAATCTTGGGCTATGTCCTGGCGCTGAAGTTAGTCAACACAGGGTGAATTGTTTTCTGGAGATGCCAATCCCTTTCCATCAGCTAGAGAGAGTCTAGAGGCCAGCCTCAACTGCGCACCATACTGTTTGACAATTGCAATCACATGAAAGGAGGCTCGTCTGCTCTGCAAAACCTGAGCTGGAATAAATGGAGGTTGAAGAGCAAAGAGCAAAAAGTGCTCTCTCTCCTACGGCATCTAAAACACCTGTTTGTATAACCATTGGTTGTACAGCTGATTGGGACACAACAAATTTGGCATGTTTTGCCTGTAGATGTCACTCCTCTTCATCTACTTTGGTTATTTTGCTTAGGAACTTGACGTTGGAAAATTAACTGATAGGTTAATTGCTTAAAACATTGGTCCCTACTGGAGTAATTCTACTAAGAATACAGCAGGAAAGAGATTGGATTAATAGATGAGTTTGTGTTCAAAGCTGTATTTCCAGTTTAGGTGCCAGGAGGATTTCCTTGCTGTGGAATGAAGGCAGAGAACTGAATGTTCTTATAACATGTAATTCTGCAACACACACAGCTGAAAAATTGTGGGGATGGGAGAGTGGTGGCTGTGGTGCTTGCTCGTCATGAGTAACAATACAGCTGCTTTTAAAACTCATTAAAAGTGTCTTAAAATAATATGATCAATGCAGTGTCATCCACTTAATTCAATCACTGGTTAATTGGATCCTCCTTTTTAATTTAATCAAAACCTCAGAAACCATATCAGTTGCATGAAGAATAACAGCTTCCACCCTTATCATGGTCAATTTTGGATAATTTGTTCCAGGGCTACAAAAGACTATCATTTAATTAATCAACATTCAGTAACTCCTATATTTTACACCACAAAGGAGGCAACTTAGGAAAATCCGTTAAAAAAATATAGTAGGGCAGCTTTCTCCACAGTTCTGGGAAGCTTTTTATAACATATGTGGTGCTTGATTAATGACCACATGAAACACAGTGAAATATTTTTAACAGTAAAACCTCTAACAGTTTCTTTTAAAATTATTCATGAGAGAGACCACAGTTTCAAATGACTTACTATATATATGAACTTTGAATAATTTTAATTTTATAATCATGTGGCACAAGAGGTAGTTGTTATTTGTAGTATTACAGCACTTATTAGAATTCAGTATAGATGAGGGGTGCATTGTATAAGGCTCTGCAGAGATGGAAAAAAAAAACCCAACAAACCTCTGTTGTCTGAAGGAATGAAGAATGTACAATTCAAGCTTAAGACAATAAATACCTATTAGAGATGAGATGAAGAAGCAGATGGGGAATGTGCTGAAACAATACGGTAGTATTGGCTGGCAGGATGGGCAGTAGAACCAGCACTCTGTGACCTTATAATTTCCAGAGGGCTTTTTAATAGATACCGTGATTAATTTTCCATTTGTCCTCTAGCATTGAAGCTCGTGTATTGCTCAGTGCTTGCTTGCAAGTGAAGTTAGGCGATACTGACTTGGCTATCTTACCAGAAGAGAGTGTTTTAAGTGTATAAGCTCAGGCTTTCATTGGATTCTAGTTAGCAACCAGCAACTTTTGTTTAAAATTACAGAAACTGGTGATTTTCAAAGGTTTTGATTTGCAGGTTTCTTACAAACTTTCAGAGAAAGAGGCAAAATCCTTTAGAAATGTCACATACTATTTTTTTTCTATAGCATATATGGATTTAATTTCTTAGTCATCTTTTATGAAGCCCTGGGGCCCATGAAAGGCCTGTAAATTCCTGGATCAGGGTTGCAGATCACTAATCCAAGTGGTTTGGATTCCTGGACACTCTGGCCTTACTTTAGACTCTATTGTATGGATGTAAATTGGGTGATACACTGTTCCCTTTGGCAAAAGTAATAAAACCAGCACAAGTTAAATCTGAATTGTTACCTGCTTCTTGCATTGCTCAGCCTGAGGGATACTTGCAATCCTAGAGGTGATGAAACCAAAATGGAAAGAGTTGCTTGACAATGTTTTTGGAAAAGAGTTATTGAACCCACCATGTCCCTATCCAAATATGTCTTCATTTTTCCCCTTCTGTATCTGTTTTTCTAAACCTATACTGTGAGGAAGAGCACATGTACTTTATTTTATCAAAGTTGAGAACTAAGGAGCCATGACTGGTTCGACTCTCCTTCCTTCCTGCTTGGCTCAGCCGTAAATGCGGTGGAAGAAAACAGGCACCATTTGTGGGTTGCTGAGCAGATCTCCTTGCCCTGATATAAGCCTTTGGCATGGGCTGATTGTGTGGGCTTATGAGGGAGAGGATGCTTGAACCCAGACTCCTCTGGACTTGTAATAAAGAGATCTGGAGAGAAATGGGACTTTGTTTCCTGGCTGCAGTTACATCTCTAGCTCAGATTTACCAATACCCTGTTGTGTGATGAGTTCAGGACTCATTGTTGTCTGCAGTGCTTCTTTCCGTGGGTACCCAAATGCTTGGCTGGGGTGCACAGTAGTTATTTGTTTTCCTAAGCAGTGATAGGGGATTGCTTGTCTCTTGTCTTTCATGGACATGCGTAACCAATGCTTTGATACTTCTCAGGTCCTGTCTGATGTATTCAATGCACCGGTGTACACTATCGATACTGCCAACTCTGCTTGTTTGGGAAGTGCTTACAGAGCAATTCACGGTAAGACTGTAAGGAGATACTTCTGAGCGGTCTGGGCATTTAATTTCAGTTGGTTAATACTTGGGATTAACATTACTGAAAATGAGGGGAGAATAAAGCTGTGTGGATCTGACTGGAAGGTCTCTCAGGTCAAAGAGGGTTTTCTGCTCTTAGTACGCTTGGGTCAGGCCCAAGAATAACATTTACATTATAATTCAAGTCTGTCAGCTGCTTCTCAACCAAGGGATAGGGCCTGTAAAATGTTGGTACTGACAGGGGAAGGTCTAGGACCTTAATGTGTTGAGTTGCTTCCTCCATGTGCCGCTCTTGGAAGAATACAGCCAACCGAAGGTGTTGGTCTAGCCCGCTGCCCTGGTTTGTGCAGCAGGCTGTAAACTGGATTGCTGAAATAGTCAAACCAAAGAACAGATCAATCCTTCCAAAGAAGATCAGAGAGGGCAGGGACAACAGGACCAAGTAATACTGCTGGCCAAGTAAATGTTATTAAACCTATATGTATCTTCCAGCTTTTAAACATCAAGATGAAGGATATGCAAGGTGTCCTGGGCTCTGTGCTCGAGTATGCACTTTCTTTTGTAAAAGCATAAATTTTGGGATGCTCTTAGGTTGACCAGTCATTTTGCTTGCTGTACTACCTCACTCACTGTAATGCAACAGTCCGAGTCCCATATTTAAAGTGTTAGTTAACTTATGCCTGTTAGTACATGCAGGTATATGTTAAGGGTGGGCCATCAGCCATTTAAGAGTTGAATTCCAAGCAGGAAATTTTATTCACGTGTTTTAAAACAGTTTCTAATATCTTACAGCTAAACAAATCAAGGAATGTGTATCAAATTCTGAAGTTCTTATTTAGGCCAACTTCTGTTAGCCTTAGTTTTTCCTCATTAGAAGCTTTAGGATTTGGACCTTAAGACATGGATAGCTTCTGTACAAGTTCATGTAAGATCATGGGATTGCAGCAAGCATGGAAAAGATAACATCAGCCATCAGAAGAAATCAGCCAAGTTTTAATTTTAGAAGCAAATTCTGCTGTCACATTATAGCATCTGAAGACTGTGTACTCTCTTGCATTTGAAAACAGCACAGAAAATTGCACAGCCAAAACTTGAGTCAATGTGTTTAATGCACACCGTATGCTCTCCTCTTTATTTCCAGAAAAGACACAAGGGTTCTGTCAGGCAAAGTACACTTTTGCAGGACAGTGGAAAGAGTACTGTTAGTTTATCAGTATTCTGAAGCCACAGTGGGACCATTTTTCTACCTTGGGGGCCAAGTTTCCAAACTGTTTTTCTCTGTACTCAAACTTTGCCTACTGCTTCAGAAGCCACCAGAAACTTCCCAGCACCTAATGCTGCAGGCAAATTCCTTGTCCGTGAATGCATGTGAAATGTGGAGCCGTCATTAAAGTTTGTGCAGTTATTTCATATGTATGGAAGATTTGAATTCCCTCTGCCAGTTGGGCATATGAAATCTTGAGGCTTGGTTGACAGAGCGTTTGAGTGAAGATTTCAGATGCCATGCTGATGGAGGGACTCCTTAGCTCAGGTGCTCTGCCAGCCAAGCCCCAGGGGCTTGCTGTGTGTGTTTCTAAATGGCATTTTTGATTGATGCCTTCAGCTGACTCACTCTTGGCCAGGCAAAGGAATTGAGGAAAAATGAAGACTTGCTAATATAAATGAAATATTGATGGCAAGGGCTCCTTAATAATATCACAGTGTACATCTACAAGTACGGTGTTCCGCAGTTAGCCTGGGGTTCTTAGCATGTGTAACAAGGAACTCCTGAAATGCTGCAATTCACTTGCAAAGCAAAATGCTGTAGTAGCAGAACTCCCTTATTAGTCTGCTTCCTTATATAAAAATATATTTAATACTTTGTAGCATATTTTCTTGACTGTTTTCATTTCTCTTCCTTTTTTGTTTAGTCACATTTTGTCCTTGAATCCCTTGCTTCCACATATTTTCACTGCTGTTTACTGTATTGTTGTAACTGTAAATAATTACTGATATTGTTGAGTAGCATTTCTGCTGCTTACCTATCCTCCAGGGTACGAATTGAGTGATTGGCAAAAACTCAATCACAGACTCCCCACTTCCCAGGCTAGCGTGTTGGAATGTAAGATCTTCTGCCATTTATCCTTCAATCCTGAATGCTGACCTGACCAGGGGAGATCAATATAATGTATTAATTTGCCAGGGAGTCAAGGCACATCCCTCATCATGCTTTTTGCATTGATCAGGATTGTGATTCTCATTGCAGGGCTTGTAGCTGAGACAAATGTGTCCTTGGCTGATGTCGTGAAATTAGCACCGGAGCCTAGATTGGCTGTTACACCGACCGCTGGGGCTGAGGAGGTGAGCAATCTTGGGAATACCATTTTTCTTTTAATTTCCTGTCCGCTTCAAAATGTAGTGGTTTACTAATTCTTCTAGTAAAATAGATTAATTTAAGAAACATTTGGTTACACAATTCTTACTCCTCGTTGTAAAGATAGATTTGATTTTGGGAGATTTGTAGTGGTGTAATGATGCAATAATCCGATCGCTCCATCCAGGTCTGCAAGAGTGATTTTTCCTAACTGGGTGTGATCAGAGAGCAAAATCTGTTCCATAAGGGAGAGAAAAAGTTATAAAATAGGTTGAATTTGGATACAGGTCAGTCAGGTTGTAACTGATAATATTGACAAAATAGTCTTGACTTGTTTGCAGCAAGCAGCATGGAAAAAGGTGTGGTGACAGTGCTTTCTGGCCTCTTGGAAAACATCCACAAAAATCCTTCCTGTCTGATCTTAAACAGTGGTCAGCAATTGTATATCTTCACTTGTAGCTCCCAGTTGGAAAGCGTGCCAAGTGGGAGGATTCAATAGGCACAGGTTTTCAGTACCATGCCCATCCTGGGAATTTCAGTGCATCTGAAGGTGAAGTTTGTGCTTTATGGGGCCACATAGATAAAGCAAAAGAAATAGTCATTGTTGCTAACTATGTAGTTCCAGCCCCTTTAAAACCAAGGAAGGAATCATTGTCTCAGGCTCTCTGGTGCAACCCTGCACCTCTCGCTATCAGGTGCCAAAGGCCTTAGTTTACAACAGCTTCTGAAATATAATGTCCAGTAATAAATAAACAATACAATATAGCAAGTTTCCTAGAGAACACAAGTTTAAATAAACAAAGATGAATCTACCTCTGTCTTCAGCTGTGCAGAAACTTCTTTTACATCAGTACAGCCTTACACTCTCCATTTATGAGATTTGGATGTGCCCTCACTACAGGCAACAAGGTTTTAAAGCTTTTATTTAAAATGGGAAATTAATGATCTGCCAAAACTACTAACTCCCAGCTACATGTGTAGTGGAGCACCAGATATCATCATGAGTAATAATAGAAATGATCATGCTGCATTGTGCCTGCCAGCATATTATTTAATTATTAACTGAGATGGAGGAGCTCAGTAATCGAATAGAAGTCCCCTTCAGAAATATTAAGACATTGAATAATTTAAACTTGATTGATCTGATCTCATTTACTCAACCTTCCCCCCTCATTTTAAAAGATAAAATAATTAACAGCAAGGGCCTGTGTCGTGTGTGTTGCAGCTGAAGCCTTCTGCAGGGAATACACTTCAGGAGCAGTTCCCTGGTGTCTGATTCAACCTCACGTTGCTGCCCTGTTCCCCCCAAAAATGCTGTCTGCTGAAAAGCTGCCAGGCTGGCTTGTGTGGAGGTGGAGAGTGCTCAGAGACCTGCTTTTGACCCCTTGATGCTGCTTCAGCTATAAAACTCAAGGGCAGGGAATACAGCTGTCACTCACAGGGGCCTTGCAAGAGCAGCAAGCACCTTGTACCCCTGCAGGGGCCAAGCTAACCGAACTGGGAAGATCAGTGGGGAATTCATTTACCTCTTTCTATTTTACTGTCTGCATAAAATGGCCTGGAAGCTAAAAGAGTTAATTATCTCCCTCTCGATACTTTTCTTCTCCTTTTCCACTTGGTTAGACCTGACTCTCATAGCACATCTTTTTATTGGTTTTAAATGATGTACAGCAGTGAATTATTGCCCCAGTAGATAGGAGTGAATGATAGAGAAGGTAGTGGCCAAACAGCATGTGAAGGAATAACCATTCCTGTGCTTTAGCTTAGCTTGCCAGCTTCATTCCATTAAAAGCAGCTTCTTGCAATTATGTGTTCCACACCATTTTTTTTTTCTTCCTCTTTTATAATTTTGCAGTTGATGGTGGATTCCCTGGCTAGTTTCATGGCTGTGAAACTGCAGAAAGCCAGAGGGCCTGTCAGTAATACAGTGTGTTAGCATGAACAGTGCAGTAAAAATTCATAATGTGATGAGTCAGTTTGATTCTGTTTTTTACAGAGCTACATCTCCTGTCCATCCAATTTCATTCTGTTGAGGTTAGAGCCTTTCACTTAAATGACGGTTCTTTTTATAAACTTCAAAGTCATCCTGAGGTTAAGTTCTGTCTCACTGAGGAGCTCTTCTGAAAGAGCCTGGCTAACCAATGTGAAATTCCCCGGACCACTTCCCTACATTTTTTGGACAGCTACAGCTAAATCTTGGCAGGGTGGAGAAAAAACAGGTCATAACACAGCAATCTGCTCTGGTTTCATCCTTTCTTCCTCGTATAGGTCGGAGGCAACATGTGTTAGATCATTGGAGGGAGGAAAACCTCTTACAGACAGAGGTCAAACAACAGTTTGATGTAGCATCATTGCCAAGGCTTAAGCACGCAGTAGGGCTTTCCAGGAACCAAAAATGCAAAAAGTGTTTCTTTGGTTGCTGAAGGATTATTTGTGATAATGATTGTGATTTCAAAGAGGAAAAGCAGGGCTCACAAAACAGCTCTTCTGGTTCAATTGAGCTGATGGGCAGGTAAAATAAAGTCACAAGGTGGGAGACATAGAGCTTGTGATGGGTGATGAGTTAGCAGTTAGTGGAAACTGAGATCCCATGAGTTCCAACTTGTCTGGCAAAAATGTGACTTTATCCTGTAGCAGACCATCCTGCCTGGAAGAGACTGTTTCAAAGAGGATAAATCCTTCTCTGTGGCTATGACCCTCAGTCTCTTAGTTGAATCTGATTTCACAGTATATTTGTAGGATATGGGGGCTCACCCAACTTGAGCTTTTTTCTAATTCTGTCGAGACCCAAATATGTCATAAGGCATTCTGGTGGTAACCATCATGGTGATAGTCTTTGGTCACTTACTCAACTGGGCTAGCTGAAGTCAGTCATCTGTGGATTAACCTGATGAATCCTCTCCCCTGTTTTCAGCATAGCAAAAATTAAAGAGTCATCTCACCTCTTTGGAGCCTCCTCTCTCCCTCAAGGAAAAAGATTAATCAGAACCACTAAGCATGACAGAAATAACCAGGAGATTCTAGAGCAATAAATATATGTTAACAGACAGAAAGAATCTATTATTCTGGCATTAGAATTCAGCTCTATTTTAGTAATCTATTAAAACAGCGATGGTTGGCTAGTTGGTTAATTAAGCAAAAAAGCATGAGAGAGAACATGATTATCTGGAGTTGATCACTTGTGTTTATACAAGCCGTGTGCCTATGATGTACTGTCAGATTTATTGTAATACTGTCGTGTAGGGTTTTGTAGGGAGAAGGTGTAGCACAGTTCACTACCTCTGGACGTGTAATTTTTGATTGCATTATTGACTCTACTGAGATGTATTAATCCTGCAAAAATTCAAGAAGGGAAAATGTAGACCTAACAGGTTTTCTTGACTTTGGTGAATTGCCTTGTAAGTAGGTGGATTTATAGAATGACCCTATTGCCCAGGAAGGTTATAATGACCTATTTATTGATTTAAAATAATGATATTTTTGTTGAGTTGGATTTTGGAGGGGGAAGGTTGTTTTCTAGAATTGGTTTAGGTTGGTAAATTTAGTGCAAAGTAGGTAATAATAATACAACTGCAAAAATGCAATAGGTATTGATGGGAGTTTGATTAAGGTGATTTGTGTAGCCAATAATTTTTTTTAACCTATTAAACTGATTAAGATAGGCTTGCAGAACGAATATCTGAAGTAAATAAAGTGACAGTTGTGGTTCCTCGGAGGAGTCTTCAGAGTATTTCAGGACACTGTCATATTCTTTCTGCTTTAAGAGTAGTCCTGTGTTAAGAAAAGTGAACAACTGCTATGATGTAAAAATAAAACATCTGTATCTCTTGATTTCTTAAGCAAATCTCTTTGAGTAAATTGAGTTTGGTTTAAAAAAAAAAAGGAACCTATCAAAAGTAGCAAGTGTTTGTGAGAGACTGATTAATTTTAATCTATTCAGGGTAGATTAAATGTACTCAGGTAGATTAAAATTAGATAATCATCAGCATCATCGTTGTAATTTGTAAATTTTGAATTGCTCCAATCATTGGCTAACATAACATTGCAGAAGATAGCAGGATCCATGTGGATTGTCACTTGTAATAATTTGTAGCTGGTTTTGCTTTTGGAGGGTGGCAGGGACAATGTCCTATTGTCCCAGACATTGTACAAAGAAACAGTAAAAGCCCTGTTAAGTTCATAGGCTGGTTCTATGGTGAGATATAGTCTCAGGATGACATATTTGATTTGGACTAGAGAGCAAGGTAACATTTATTTGAGTGCATTTTCCAGGGAGGGCAGGTTAAGTTATTCTCTGTTACAATGCGATATTTATCATTAGCATTTTCTTAGTTATTCGTGGGACTGTTGGAGTGTGGCCAAATCGTCCCAGCAGAGAGTTTAGGGTTTGTAAATGAAGCCATCAGAGTACAGCTAATGTTGTGTAGTAGGCTATAGAGATAAGCAGGAGAAAAGGCCGTAATACAGAAAGGACAATTAAATTATGGACAATAATAAGGTTCATGTTGTGATACATGTAATTACTTTTGTTAAATATCATGGTCTGATATATTAGGTTTGAGGCTATGACAGAGAGGGTATTTATGTTCTTGAGTTTTTATGCATCATTGAGAGTTCTTTATTCCCTTTGGACCTCAATTATAAAAATAAATCTATATAATTGCCTCAGGAAAAGGGCTCCTGGAATCGCTTAGGAGGAGTTGCCCGAGGTTCTGCAGAGGCAGTTCAGTTGTGGCAGACGTGGAGAAGCATCTTTCACAGACACAACTGTGTGCGTGCTCAGGCCATGTTCTTGGTCAGTGCAGTTTGGCTTTCCTTCTCCGTACTTCATGGGAGCTGCACTGCTTTGGCCCCAAACTTCAGCTGGTGTCAAGCTGGCATGTAAAATACTGCTTGTGAAAAGCTTGTAGTACTGCTGTGCTTATCAGCTGTGATGTACTGGTGATATTACAGCCAAATTCCCTGAGGAAGTGGAATTTAAGACTTTGGCTTAGCCCTCTGAACTGCGCTGCTTTTTATCCTAATGAACAGGAATAGAGTACAAGGAATATTCTTAATTTTTTGTTTGCATTTTTTTCAGATGGTCCATAATGCAGCATTCATTTACACTAATGGCTGGGAAGCTTATTGCAAATGCCTGAATTTTCTCAATTAGCAAGCTAAGTGCTTAAGTCCAATAAACAGGAAGAGAAACTGTATCAGTAAATGTGGTTGTTCATTTATTTTGACACATTTTAATTTAGAGTGATGTATTAACAATAATACTTCCCAGCCTTCTAGTAAATGCGCTGTTGTGTATTTTGTAAAAATACTGCTGGGTGAGTAATATGGAACCTGTTTTATTGGTGCCTGAGCTCACTTACCAGGGCAGCTCTGTTGTGCTGAATCTTTGCTGAGAAGTGCTTAGGGTTTATCAAATTTACAGAATAGCAAAGTAAGAAATAGCGAGGCTTGATTATAGATGCTTCAGTGAATAAAGGAGCTGTTTGTGTTTGACATACTGATACTCCCAGTATAGCCATAGTTGCCTGCGCAATATTTTGTTTACACTGATGTGCATATTTAGCAGAAATGGGAGCGATAATATTCTTTGGGAACATGAAAAGAATATATATGTACTTCACTGAGCCCTCAAGGCCCTCATGTAGTTAGTTAAAAATACCATGCTGGCATTTCATAATAGTGGTGCATTTTATTTTCTAACCCCATAATTCTGCATAAATCTCCATGGATCTCAGTATTGCTGTCCTGTGGAGAGGAGGAGCTGGGGCACATACATGTTAAATGACTTGCCTGGGATCACTGAATGAGTCTGTTGCAGAGGTAGGAGTGAGTAGGTTTCTCTGTTTTAATCAGTGGAAGTTTAAGACACTTTAGGCCTCAGTTAATCACCATGAGGTAGGTTTAAAAACTGTCCTGACGAGGCTTTGGCTACCAAACAATAATTCTTTCCATTTGCTGTGGGTGCTCCTTCTCTTCCCCTTGGTATACTTAATCTGTTGGAAGAAATGTACTTCAGCTTCTGTAACATCTGGTTGGTAAGAGGGAGGAGTTGATCGTAACAGGCTGCTTCTGCAGAATTAGTCCATTAAGTCGCTCTCACCTGCCATCGTGGAAGGTGAAAATGGGAATGAAGAGATAAATCCAGGTTTCACTGTTCAGACTGAAACTATTGTTCAGAAAGAAAAAAACACAGAAACTGGATATTTTGCTAACAACTGAAACACAAGAACAAAACATGCTAATTCTTTATTTCCTAGATGAGAAAACTGCAAACTCTTGATATTTTTTTTCTTTCATCTGAGAAAGTGTGCCTGTTAGAGACACTGAGGCTACTGCAGGACCGTACATAAAACTGCGCAAGAACAACCCTGTCTCTTCCTACAGCCTCATAGTTTACACTTGAAACATCTTCTTCCTGAATTTTTCATGCATATATAGTTGTTGGCTGTGGCTCTTATCTGGAAAAGGATAAAATGCATTTAAATGCTGGATCTCACTTATTGATGAGAGCAGTAATTCAGTTTACTGGGTATGATTCATTACGGCTCTACAACCTCTCTGAACCTGGAGCCAGGAGCGAGACTGCCCTGATTATGAATAACATCAGTGCAGAGGGCTTGTAGACTAGACTGGCGGCCCCTAGGATTCATTGCGGCAGGGAGATGACCTTACGGCATCCTCCTGAGGACTGCTCGAGCCTGCACCAGGCCCCATACTGGCTCCTGGCAGTCCCTCCTTTGTGCTCGAGCCAGCAAACAAGTGAAGCTGTCCTGGTATGGCTTGTCAAACTTCTGATTTTATTAGATGGACAGTTAAAACCAGAAAGAGGAGATAAGGAAGAAGCTGTATCTCCAAGATCCAGGTGAAGTACAGTTTCGGGTTGGAGCCAGCAGTAGGGCTAGGCTCTATTCAGGGTTTCTGCTCTGTAACCTGGTCACACCCTAGCAGCTCATCTTCTGTGATATGTCATGCGATGAATTTGAAGCAAAGGGGAAAAAAAAAAGGTAACAAATGAAACAAATCCCAACATGGATCTTGCCCATGTCCAAAAGCATAGGGCGTGTTTGAATCTGGGGTTTTGCATACATTTGAGTCTTAATTCTTCTTTTTATGGTTGTAACAATCCTGGATCTAAAAATGCCTGGGGAATTCTAGGTAGGGAAATACAAAAAAGCTACTCAGATACTCGGTGTAGTTGTGGAAAGAAGTTGGGTCTCCATTTGTCCCCTTGGGCCTGGGATGAGGGAGCGAGGAGCCTGGCCATGGAGCACACTGTAGATGGGAAAAGTCGTGGCTGTGAAAGATGTGAAGGAGAGAAGAAGCTCAAATAGATACGAGAGTATGAGAGGGGCGGGAGAGGGAGTGCGAAGTGTATTTTAGAAGGTCCTGGTCAGCGTATTGGCCAAGGAGGACCTTTCTGATGATGGTGTTTGACTGTGCTAGGGGGTGGCAATGTGCTTATTAGCAAGGCAGAGGAGGAGGGGACAGAGGCATTGATCCGTCCTGAGGTAGCGGAGGGAGGCAAGGACAGGAGTTCTGCCTGGGTGATTAGGACAGCTATTACCGAGGGGGCATGTCAGACTGGGAGAGGTGACTTAGCAGAGCTGCTTCCTCTGGAAGTAATGACTTCTGCTTATAGCAAGAACGCAGCCTCAATAAGAACAACCTGTGCGTGTCATAAAATTAAGCTGTAAAGGAGATGGTAAAAAGGACTGTGACATTTGAAGAAGACTCTGCAGCATTTTCTTTAGCAAATTGGGGGAAAAAAACCTAAACCTTCAGGTACCTATGAAGAAGCTGCATTTTTCAGGTCTGCAGATGTTTTTTAACTGCAGTGTGATTTAAAACCCTAATTTTTCAATCTAGACATATTTATTTCTTTTTCCTTTTTAGCTCTATCGTCCACTTCTGAAAAGATACGCTGAGCTTGAACAGAAGGTTATCTACAACCCAACCTCTTCTTGTCTCGTGAAATAGAAGCAAACAAAATTTATAAGTCGGCTGAAGAGTGGACTCCCAAGGAGAAGATCAGAAAAGATTTGCTCAGAATTTACTGGAGTTGTTTAAATCATTTTGTTCCTCTTTGTAGACAAATAATTTTTAAATGTCTGTGTTTGAGTGTATTGGTGGAAAAAATTACATTGTGATTGAAAACCTGATTAAAAAAGCATCATGTTGCTCTGTGTCTTTGTGACTTCAATTTTTCTTGGGTACTTTTCAGATTGTGCATGCTGTTTTGGAATAGCTGGATGACAAAGTCAAGTCCATTGTATATATGAATCACTCTACCCATCTCTATCAGCTTTGATTCCATGTGTTTAGCATGCTGGCCTCTCTGTGTACCTATCTAGCACAGTATCTTAATGCCACAACTTCTCCTGCTTAAATCTTTTGAAACTATCTTTCTGTACATCTGTAACTTGTCGATGTTTATATCTTTGCCTACATGAAACCAACAGAAAGCATAAGCACACTGACTTAATCCCATCTTTCTTTAATATGTGGAGATTTGTGGTGTGAAGGCTGATTAAAGTCTTTAAAGGCTCCCTGGGATCCTCAGAGAAGGGGAATTCTTGTTACATGACACTATGGAAAGTCTGTTGTGTGATGAAACATGATGTGGTTGGATTTTATAAATTGTGGAAAGCACAGAGGCCTTATGTGATACAGACGCCATTGCACAATGTTTTACTTGACATAAGCTTTTTAAAAAAGAAAATAAGGGAACAAACATGGGAAGTTTTACACGTTTCCCTTCTGTTTCAAAAAGCAGAGTCAGTTTATCTGCACACCGTTTTGGAGTTATTCTGTTTTCCTTTCCTCCTTCAGGTGTCATGGCTATGAAATTCTCTGTGTTGTGCTCAGCGTGACTGCAGAAGTAGGGCTCTGCTCCCAACAAGGCATGAAGGTCACTGGTTTTTTAATACCACCAATATCCCATTTCTTTCGTGGAGATCCTGAGCAGAACTGGTCTTGCACTGTTGCTAATCTTCCACTTCAAATGTTTTAGTCCAGATTAAGTAGACTCTGACTGAGAAAATCTTAGAGAAAATACAAGCCAGGAGATCTTTCTGCAGAGATCTGTGGAAGTCACAGAATTTGAATGAACATCCTAAATCACCCTGTGCAAGTGGGAACACTTTACTGCACCATTCTGCAGTGCCGGTATGTTTCCCTTAGGATAAAATTTCTTTTGGGAATACAGCAGAGACTTGTTTAATGAAAATGACTGAAACCTTTCTTCCCTTCTTGTAGAAGTTGTAATGTGCCCAGGGAGTAAGCCAGGGAATTGTAGGGAGTAGTGGATCTCTTTACTGAGTATTTGCAAGCTGGATTATATCCCTGCTGGAGGTCGGTGACTCAAATTTGTGGCCTGGGAGCACCCTCCCTGTCCCTGCTGGATCTCTGTGGTGAGGGTGGGACCCTCTTGCTGTGACTCGCCTCTGGAGTGGCAGGGGAATGGGCACGTTCCTCCTTTGCTCTCCCTTTTATATTTAAGTGCTTCATTTGTGAGTACAAACAGTGCCTTTTTTTTTTTTCATAACTGAATAATTATGACTTCTCTTGATATTAGCATGATTACTCAGGAAGGTCAAGAATTACATTTCCGAGTTTCTAAAGCAGGCTTCTTTTAAGCAATTGCTTTAAAAGGTGGCATTACAAATACACATCTATCTCTTTTATGTGCTTATTACTCTGGGTCCCAAGGTACAGTGCTAAAATGTGTAATACTTCTCACAGGCCTCCACTGTCAGCAGTTGCTTTGTCATTGAGCAAGGCTGTAGAGAGGTACAGAAGGATCCATTAATACAAGTTAAACAATGCCTACTAGTTTAAGCATCATTACCATCATCATTAGTCTTTAGTTCTGCCTGACATCAAGGTTAACCACACAGGGAAGAGATTCAAAGAGGTGTTTTAGCTTTGTGCAGTTTTGGTGACAATTTCTGGAGTAGCTCGTTTGGCTTATCAGAGTGAGAAGACTGATAACTCTTGTAGTTTTGTGGCTTTATTTGCCTGTGAAATGGGAGGCTCAGGGTTAATTTCTTACTCAGCTGAAGAGGGTTAAAGCTTACACTTCCCAGCTCATAGCACATGTTAGAACATTTCTAGATAATATATTGGCTCCTAACAAAGTGTTACATGGTGCTAGTAGGATATCATCTAGATGGTTTAACTACTTCCTGGGCCTGAGCTCTTCTCTGGGTAGGGAGAAGGAAATGCTTCCTTCTCTGGTGGGCTGGGCTGGGGCTCTGATGTGTCCCACGTTAGCCTTAAAACACGGTTTCCTCAGGGTAGCTGATGCACTGTGTGCTTGCTGCAGGAGTCCCTGAGAAAAGACTCAGATGCAAGGCTCTGAAGGGCCAGGAGTTGAGCGCCACTGAATTACAGTATTGCTGTGGTGATGGGTTTATTAGGGCTGGCCTCTGAGGAATGTTGTCTGGAGTATAAGAATTTATAGACAAGCTCTTTTTTTTTCAGCTCACCAAAGTTGCAAATGTTCACTGACTAGTGTCAGATAGAGTAAGACTCAATAAATCTCCCCCTAGAAAGGTCCTTTGAAGAAACACTGTTGTAAGACTTCCACCACTCTTTTCTTTTTGTCTTTCCAGGAATGCACATTCGCCTGCCAAGGAACCACAGGTTTCTTGCTCTCGCAGGCACAGCGATGGAAGGATCTGGTGCCCTTTGGTTTCCGAAATCATGTGGGTTTTTGCCAGCTTGTCTACCTTCTGTTATTCTGGTTGTCTGGAGTAGAGAGGTTCTGACTTAATTTACATCTTAGCTAACAAATCTAAAGGCAAGCCAATGTCTTCTACCTCAACATATTTGATGGAGGTTGATTCCCTCCCTCCCCCATAAGTGACCTTACTGTTCTTCAAAGTGAGCAACATGGCATCCCCATCTTGTCTAGACGAAAGGTTAGCTTCTGTGTTGAAAGACCTGCTGAGCTATTCCCAGTCTAGACTAGTCTGCTGGAAAATTCATCTCCTCTCCTGGAAAAAAAGCCTTGATTGCCGCAGGAGGTTGTTCATCGCTGCCTGACCTGCAGCTCCTGTCCTGCACAAGCAAAGCCACTCTAGGTTGGAGGTGGGTCATGGAGTTACATGGAAAAATCCAAGCAGCTTCCTTAGCTCGATGGCCCTGTGCCCTCACCAGTCGATCAGAGCTGCACTGGATTCACCCACAAGCTCTTGGTGTGCTATGACCCAAAGACAAACAGTTTTCTTTGCAGCCTGAAGTCTTTAAAGTCTTTTGTGATGCAGCTGGAAACAAACAGGAAAAGATGTTTGCTTTTTCTTAAGGGATCAGTCTGAGAGAGCTGGAGCTCTGATTGAATAAGTAATGTACTGAGAAAAGTCTATGCTCTGTCGGTGCTTTAATAAGTAATTGAGCTGAATACCGCCGTGTGTGATCCCAGTGGGACCTTTTTGTTTTTCAGCTTTCTTTTCCTTTGGAGTTGCGGCTACCACCACAGATCACAGAGCAGCGCAGTGAAGGATGTGTATCTAAAGCCACAAAAGCCAAAGCAGAACTTTCAACAAATCATTTGTTTTATCCGTATTTCTATTGCCTTGGTCCCCAGACTGCTGCGTGCAGGTTAGGGGGTGGGGGAAGAAAAGAGTAACATTCTAGAGAACTAAACTGTCTGCTGTTGGTGCTTGTCATGAATATGGGGCCAAGTTATAACCCCTTCCCTAGCAGAAGGGTGGTAATTCAGATTTTTCTTCTCCCCAGCCACTGACTTTTCATGTAATCTTTAGGATTTTGATTTTGGTGAGATCTCCACCCTCAGTTAAAATTGGGTTGAAATTGGCAAACAAGTTAAAACTATGGCTAAGGATGATTAGAAGGTGGGACATTCACTCAGATATCATGGGATTGCTATCCCATGAGCAGTGTTTCCTTAAGAAGCTTCTCTGAAGGTGACTGTAGTCCTGATTCCATGTAGCTTGAAATTTCAGTATGGTGTTTTACACTTCTGTGAATTGGGTACAAAATTGTATCTGCGCTGAAGGATCTTCTCTTTCTATTACTTTACACTCATTTTGTGCAGGTCAAAATCACAATGTGATGTGCAAGGCAAAAGAACTCGGGATCAATTTTTTTGGTAACCAGCTTTTTTCTGAGCATGTCTCTGAAGTGTGTGAGTAGGACATCTTTGACTGGGATATTCAGAGTAGTTACAGCCCCCGCTCACTTCTGTGCTTTGATACAGCCTAGGTCAAGCCTCTTTGGTTAGCCGTTCAAGTGGTTTAGCTTTCAGTCATCAAAGCTTACATTACCAGAACGTAAGATATTTAGATTAATTTTTTCCCTAGAACCTTTTTTTTCCTCTCCTGAAGCAGATATGACCTTTTCTTGTACATGGTTTGCCTTGTTAGCTGTTTCCACTTCTGCAGGATGCTAAGAACTTCTCTTACATGACACTTTCCTGAGTGAACTTGTCTCCTGCTCAGATCCAGCCCCAAGACTCATTTTGCTTTCCTTGTTCTTCTGCTTCTCTGGTCCTTCTTAAAGTTGGCCTTGACAAACAGAATCATGCTTTTGTGGTGATCCCAGGCTCCTGGGAATGTCTCAACCATTGTGGGAACTCAATGATTTTGTTCAGTGTTCTTGAAGCACATACCCTGAGGGGTAAGGGTGAAAGAGTAGCTATCACTGCTTATGGATACTGCTGTCATCTCTGATTTCAGTCTTTCACTAAGTTGCCTCATCCATTGATGTGTCAGCCTGCCCATTAGAACAACTGGGGATGTTATTAATTGCAAACAATGTTTCTCGCTGTAAGCTCTTGAGGTGACAGGTATTTGTGATATGTTCTTTGTTAAGATGCTGTGATTAGCTCTGCTTTTATTTCGTGTGTTGTGCCTTAGTACTCTGTAACGCATCCATCTGGTTGTCGTTTCTCTTTTAGCATCTCATCAGCCAAACAGAAGTCTTTGGTCACTCAGGTGTGGGATTCATTTGACCAGTGTAGACATCTGCGTCTGCTCTCATATGGGCTCCTTTTATAATCAAAGGAGAGAACCACAAGGGAGAGGAGTGTCTGGCTGTTGTTCATCTTATCTTGTGGCAGATGTCTACAACAGATCAGGCGATTTGTCTCCTGAGTGAGCCATTTCTCCCTGCTGAGTAGAAAGGCAGTTGTGTGGAGGACAGAAAAAGCCAATTTTTCTTCTTGTGCCAAAACTCCTGAAGACTTGTTTGAAAGCTGGTCTCAACTTTGGAGGCAAGATTTGTCCCCAGTTACCACCATACAAGCAGAAAGCTTCCTTGTTCCAGGACTGCTCTGTGTTTACTGTCAAATCCATGAGAGTGACCTCCCCAACTCCCTTCAGACAGTCCTGTCCGTACACCTGCGTGGAGATACCCAGCAGACATAGCTCGGGAGCTTTGTTACTTACATTCTTGCTTTTTGTCCTTTTGTTGCATGCCCTTGCTTGTGTTTATTTGCATGCCCTTGCATGTGTGTATCCCTTCAAGCTGGACCTTTTCAGGCATTTGTGTTATGCCTGGAAGCTCAGTACCCGGGTTCAGTAAAAGCCAGCTCCCTTAAGACTTAGACAAGCATTGCCCAAGAAAACAAAGGTCTGTTCAACTTGTTGTTTGGAGACAATATTTACTCTCTGACTGACGTGTATGCACTACCCTCCTGAAACCTCAGCTCTGTTCCAGATCTGATAAACACTGGTGTATTGGAAGATGGAATTCTCCTTGAAAAATAGTCCAAGCCATGTTGTATAACAGAAAGGCTTAGACAGAGAAACAGAGCAGAAACAGAGCTGCTTCTTAGCTGAGGACTTTTATCTTAAAATAAAACATGTTGCAGAAAGCAAATAAGAAGCAAACGTTTCTCACACAACTTTGATATCCTAGCTTCTGCCTCCTGAGAGCATCTCTTCATACTGCTGCCATAGCTTGTTAGGTTAGGATGGGGCATTTCCCTGTCGCTCCTGGTATCATTTCTTTGCTAGATTCCTGCCCTACTTGAGGACAGTTGCATATAGCAGAAATACCCTTTTGGTCAAGAAAGATGTTGTTGAAAGTCAACAATATGTTTTCCCAATTTCCATTTCTCAGCCTAATTATTCTGGTCCCTGCCATTGTTGTCCCTTAGAAGAAATGCCTACTCAAGCAGAGGGAAGAGAAGACATTGAATGAAGCTAATCCAATATGTGATTTAGTCAGACAGTTCAACTGAATGAATAAGCAAATAAGCTGCATTTCAAGACCTCCCTTGCTGTGAAAGCGGTGTTTTTCTCAGAGTGAATCTTGGCTCAGAAGATACAGCTGTGGTGTTTTGTTTGATTCCATCTAACCGTGTTTGCAGCACAGCAGACTCTCCCAAAAGCCTTTCAGCATAGACTCATTTTGCTGTTTGCCCAGTGAATACAGATTTTTCATTTTGATCTGTGTTGTGTGTGGTTTTGGCATGCTTTATTATAAATGGACTGGTTGAACAAGTGTTGCTAACAACTTCCCTTGCCTGTTGGTAGTCAACCGTCATTGCTCATGGGCTTCCATAGCAAAAGAGGTGAGCCACCATGGGGCAAGTGCTTCCTGTAAAGGCCAGAGTAAATGTCAAGAAACTCTTTCCCTTCTCTCTTGGCCCAGAAATGTTGCTGTAAATCAGAGTCACTGGACAGACAGTGTTGGATTGTCCATAGCGTGAGTATTTTGGGGTAAGGGTTGCTGATGTTCAGCCAGATTGTCTAGGTGAGAAATCACCGAGGTGAGACTGGACAGGTAATTTATATCAAGTTCTGCGTTTTGTAATTTATACTCTGAATCTTTAAATGTCAAAGTAAATTAACTTTCTCAGATGAGCGAGAATCATGTGTTCAGAGGGGCAGGGAGAATGCATCTGGACTCGGGAATTGCTTGGTGAGGGGACCCAGGTACTCAGTCAGGCTTCCCTTCTTCTGGCCTGATGCATTTTGCTTTCTTACTCTACAGCAGTCCAAGACTGCAGAAGACACGGAAACTGCTCCCTCCCTGAGCTTCCTCCAGCCTACCAACGCTGGCCTGCAAACTGGGACCTGGGGTCAAACCCACCAGGCAGAGGGAGCTCCTTGCTCCCAGTGATGTGCTGTCATCCTGAGGCCATTGGATAAAAAGCTGGCTGCTTCACACCCATTGCTTTTTGTTGAGCATGAGGCTGTCTTTGGGGGCTGAGTTGTGGTGCCTTTTGGACCTGTATCGGACTGGGAGCTCAACCTCTAGCAGGGGTAGAGGAAGTGAAAGATTTCAACATACTCGGTTTTTTTACACAGTGACTAGAAACTGTGAATATGACCTGGCCATGAAGAAGGTGAATGTTATCCTTGAGCTTACCTGTGTGCCATTCCAGTTGAGATGGGGACATCACGTCATGCAAGACTCTGGTGAGATCTGGTCTGGGAGGCCATTTGCAAATCTGCTGTCTTGTGTTCAGGAAAGAAGAATTAAAAGTGGAGCAGTTGAGGAAGATGGCTCATACATTGATCAGGGGAAGGGAAAGGCTTTCCTAGGAGACGAGATTAAAAGCTCAGCTTGCTTCGCCTAGCAAGTGGAAGCTGGGAGGCGATACCATCATTCAGTATAAATCCTTCAGGTTGGGGGTAAAGAACAGAAGGGGGGGAAAGCTATTCAAGCCAAAGAACAAAGCTGGCACACGAACAAGTGGCACGTACTGATTGGGAATAAATTTCAACCAGAAATTAGGACTGAGGTGGGGGCGAGGTGCTGAAGGACCTCTTGTACTCTGTGTGCGGTGCCAGGAATATAGAACCCCGTACCTGCAGCATGACATTTTGCAGGGCTATAATATGGTGTCAGAAATCCTGTGCTGAAAACTGCATTTGGTTTGGACTAGTAGTGACCTTTAGAGAAACTGTTGTTTGCCATGTGGACAGAGCGGGGTTTCACACTTGGCCTCTTCTGAATTTCCTTCTTGACTGTGTTTGGTTTGTGGGAAGGAACTAGTAGGGAAGGGACAAATAAATGGAAAGCTTCCAACTCTACTTCTTAAGCCTGGGACGTGTAAAAGCCCGGTTTGCTATCGGTTTGCTGGGCTAATCCTCTACAAACAAGAGGAATTTACCCCACGGCAATCTTTCTTCACTAGAACCCTGCAAAAGGAAGTGAGGTTTAATTAGCATTTTAAAGTGGACAGCCTTGAAGTTAATGATATTCAATAAAGAAAAATTGTTTTAACCTTATTTGCACTTTTCAATTTACTTATTAGAGGCCATCTGTTATATTTTAAGCAAGAGCACTGGGAGCTAAACTCTCAGATTGTCAAATGAGGTTTTAACTGGAAAGCAGAAGGGAAAGAACAGGCTGCCTTAAATGAGCAATTAGACTGTTTTTCTTCAATTTCTCACTTTTGTGTCAAAAAGCAAATGGTCACCATTCCAAGCAACAGTTGAGTTGCGACAATGACATCTGTATTTATAGGTGCTGATGAGTCCTGGGGAATGTCACTTGTCCTTGGATCTCAGATATGGTCCAACATGGATGAAATTTAAAAAGCCAAAAGTGAGATGAAACTGGTGAGGGGTGTGAATAAGGATTTCTTCCAAGAATAAGGATTTCTATAGGTAGATCACCCAAAAAAGGAAAACAGGAACATATTGATTTGCTGCTGAATGGGTTGGTCAACCTAGTGACAAAGGGCATGGAAGAAGCTGAGATGCTCTTTGCCTTTGTCGTTACTGGCAAGGTCTGCTGTCAAGCCTCTTTACCTCTGTGCCGAGTGGCAGAATTTAGGGGAGATAGGTGCTACCTGTAGTAGGGGAGGATCAGTTTAGGGACTACAGAAGGAAAATGGGCATACATGGGTGCATGGGACCAAGTGGGATGTGTTCGAAGGTGCTGAGGAAGCTGGTTGATGTCATCATTGTGAGACTGCTCTCTATCATCTCTGAAAGGTGGTGATGATTGTGGAAGGTCCCCAATGACTGGGAAGAGGCTAATGTTAGGTTCATCCTCAAAGAGAGTAAGGAGGATCCAAGAAAACTGCAAACTAGTCAGCCTCACCTCTGTCTCCAGAAGGTTACACAGCAAATCTTCCTGGGGGCCATTTCCAGGCATGTGAGGACAAGAAGTCACTGCTGAATGCAGGGACCAGATCTCCATTGACTGTCATGGGAATCTGACTCCTAAACCTGGATGTCTTAAGCTTGAGCAGATTCCTGCTATATCTCTGAGAAGCTGGGTGCCTCTCCTGTGTCCCTGAGCAATGTGAGAGCCTTTGGCAGGACAAGGGCCAAACCTTGGTCTCCCAGGTCTCGTGAGAATAATTTAAAAACTGGGCCACCCATAATTCCTCCTGGAGGGCTGGGAAAGGAAAGCAAAAAGCCTTCTCCAAATCTCCTTAAAAATCTATGGGAGCCAGTACAGCTGGTGCTGTGCATCTGTATTTGGGACTGTACATTCATGTATGTATGTTAGCAGTCCCTCTGGATTTAATAATAGATGTACTGCTGTTCAGCTGAGCAGAGGCTCTGAATCCTGGTCTCTGGGGGATTTGCCTGCAGTGGCTGTAAGGTTACCACGTCCAGAACAAGGGTGGAGTAATCCCTTTTGCAAACGAATGCAAAATGTGATCAATGCCATGGGCAGATACCCTGTTCCACAGGAGCAGCGACTTAAATTGCCACAGCCTGAATCCCTTCAACCTGCAAATTTGAAGATTGATCCCACAATTGTTTGAAAATGTAGATCTTGGCTTCGCTCCCGTGGGCCGTCCCACTGAAGTTAGGCTGAAGTTGACTTCTCTATGGGAGGTCCTGCGGGTATCCCAGATGTGCTAGGGGCTGAACCCACCAGCTCCTGTGGACGCCAGGCTTGCTCTGCAGCCAGCTGCGTTTCTGTCCTGCGTGGTGAGTTACAGTGACAGCAGGAAGGAGAAATGATCCAAACAAAAGAAACGGGGCAGAAACGTAAACCAGATCACGTTGATTCACAACAACACTTCATCATTAGTAAGAAAACCCCTACTAAACCAAATGAACTATGAAGTATCTGTAGCAGTGAAATCTAGCTGCCAACAATGTCATTGTAAAAAATAGCCATGGGTACTGTTAGTTTGCTCTAAGCGCTAAAGCTGAATGTGTATGCGATAAAATACCTTTTATAAAACCTTGCTTTTGTGTCATTCCAAGCTTAAAATGCTATTTTGTGTCCAGACCTATAGAGAACCCCCCTCCCCGCAACTTGAGGTGACTTTTGTTTCAAGACTTTTAAATTTATAACTGAGCTGGCTAAAATGCTTTTCATCGAAGTACAAAAGTTTCATGCTGTAATTAATGGCAAGTGATATCTAATGCAATAAAACACCATCATTTGAGTGTTCTTACAAGACTATTTATGACTGGATATTGAAACTGATAATGATTCTGCCATTTGTCCTCATAATTTATTATTCCAAGGAGAGGCAAGTGGTGTTAAGGGTTCACGATCCGTTTTATGGAAAGAGTGCTGAATTCAGCTTTTTATGGGTGTAAATGACAATGTTTGGCGCTCTGTGGAAAATGTGCATGTGACAGCGACTGCAGACCCTACTGAGGGGTCGAGATGGGGGGTGTTAATGCTCTTTCTTAGAGAGCAGAAGCCCCTGGCTGTGTGATCCAGTTGCAGGTAGCCTTACTGGGACCAGTGCAACGACTGAGTCATTGTCTCAGCAGGATCCCTTGGAAGACCAGGGCGGGATTTTTCTGGAAACCTTCTACCTGGTTTCTGACCTAGATGATCTCATGAAGTATCGCTTTGGGCAGCCAAAGCTGAATTCACTATACGCAACCTAATCCAAAGCCCATGGAAGATAATGGAAAGAATTACTGGCTCTGGCAAGTCTTGTGTCAGGCCAAAACAAAAGCCCGACTCTGGAGGAGACTTCCCTTGGTCTTGCAAAGCGCCAGCCAGACTGTATCCCTCTGAGCGCAGCCCTTTCATATTGCACTGGGCTGAGGCTGATTTATTGAACGCTCAGGCTCTGATCCTCACCTTATTCAGGCTCATGGAAACCTGGAGGAATTTCTTTAAAGTCAGTGTTGATGCAACTAATGGAAAATTTGAGTGAAGTCAGACCTTGGGGTTTTTTTGGACTGAGATCTGAAAAACAGAGATGATACATCAGTCTGCTGGACTCCTGGACCTGAGACTACAGCTTTCTGGTTTTCCCCAGCCTGCTGTTCGTTTGCTGTGGTATAAGGTACTGTAGGTAAAGATTTGCTTTTCCATCAATAGCCCTAGCAGCAGTCTAATGAGTTTCTTGCTGCTTTGCAAACAGCTTGGACTGAATCTGATGCCACAGAAGCAGAGAGCAGGATGTGACCTGTTGTATTGGGTTTGCATGGCAAGGTTTTCGTAGCGGGGGACTACAGGGGTGGCTTCTGTAAGAAGCTGCTAGAAGCTTCCCCTATGTCCAATAGAGCCAAGGCCAGCCGGCTCCAAGACAGCCCCGCCGATGGCCAAGGCTGAGCCCATCAGTGACGGTGGTAGCACCTCTGGGATAACAGATTTAAGAAGCGGGCGGAAACTGAGCAATTGCAGCCGGAGAGAGGAGTGAGAATACGTGAGAGAAACAGCTCTGCAGACACCCAGGTCAGTGAAGAAGGAGGGGAGGAGGTGCTCCAGGTGCCGGAGCAGAGATTCCCCTGCAGCCCGTGGTGAAGACCATGGTGAGGCAGGCTGTCCTCCTGCAGCCCATGGAGGTTAACGGTGGAGCAGATATCCACCTGCAGCCCATGGAGGACCCCACACCAGAGCAGGTGGATGCCCAAAGGAGGCTGTGACCCTGTGGGAAGCCCACGCTGGAGCAGGCTCCTGGCAGGACCTGTGGACCCGTGGGGGACCCGCGCTGGAGCAGTCTGTCCTGAAGGACTGCACCCCGTGGAAGAGACCCACGCTGGAGCAGTTCACAAAGCCCATGGGAAGGACCCACCTTGGAGAAGTTTGTGAAGAACTGCAGCCCATGGGAAGGACCCCACGCTGGAGCAGGGGAAGAGCGTGAGGAGTCCTCCCCTGAGGAGGAAGGAGCAGCAGAGACAACGTGTGATGAACTGACCGCAACCCCCATTCTCTGTCCCCCTGCGCTGCTGGGGGGGAGGAGGTAGAGAATTCGGGAGTGAAGTTAAGCCTGGGAAGAAGGGAGGAGTGGGGGGAAGGTGTTTCAAGATTTGGTTTTATTCCTAATTATCCTACTCTGATCTGATTGGTAATAAATTAAACTGTTTTTCCCCAAGTCAAGTCTGTTTTACCCATGATGGTAATTGCTGAGTGATCTCTCCCTGTCCTTATCTTGACCCACGAGCCTTTCGTTATATACCCTGTCCAGCTGAGGAGGGGAGTGGTAGAGCGGCTTGGTGGGCACCTGGCATCCAGCCAGGGTCAACGAACCACACCCATTTTCTTTGCTTTTCAAGAGGTCCCCTACGGTCCCCTTTCTCTTCCCTTCTGCCTTCCCCCGTTTATTCTAATCAGCATGTCAAGAGGGAATTCACTCCTTTATTGGCGGTTACCCATGTCAAGGGAAGTTATGTTTCCATCACTACCTGGGGGCCCATCAGCAGATGAAGATGGAGAGCAGTGACTCAGAATGACTTTGAAGCAACACCCAGCAGCAACTGAAGACAAGAACATAACCTTAGCTGACGTTTAAAATAACTCAATACACAAATAAAACCATTCTGCTAAATTATGCATCTTTTTACTCTTGGCTGTTCTTGAAGGAAAGGAACGGGGTGAGTGTTTTCTATGTGTGCTTCTCCTTTTCCCGTGCTGGGAGCTGAGTGACAGATGCACACTGATGGAGCAGAGTGCATTGATTTTTGCGGCTGCAGTACTTTACGCTGAAAAGAAATACAGCTTTTAAAACGATGGAGGGCCCCTATTCAGAGAAAAACAAAGTGAGGTGTATGGGTGAGTTTTGCTGAATGCGCCTTAGTTATCTGCTTTGAGTTAAGCACGTGCCTAAATGCTTTGTTGACCAGCATTGATGGGAGTACATTTAACAGTAAGTTTGAGTTGAACTAAGTAGTGGCTAAAGAACAAGCAAGAAAAATAAGGTAATAGGTGTATTGAGAAAAATCTATCTCTGTTTTACTAATCACTGGAACCAGGAAATAATGCGTTAACGTTAAAGCTTTTCCCCTAACGGCACAAACACAGATGCGTGCCATTGCTCGCGCACTCCTCTCTTTTCCCAGCTGAGAAGTAGGAACAGTGAGTTGATAGCTGGTTTCAGCTCCTCAGTTTTACAACAGCTCAGGCTCTTTCTCTCATTGTCACTGATTTCACTCTGCTCTCACCAGCACAGCTCCTGTCCAAACCTTCCCGAGATCCTGTGGCCGAGCCCTTGCCAAGTGCAACTTCACTGACCATGAAGGAGATGCATCGATTGACCTTCAGCAATGACCTGCCCTGCGGCTTTCATTTAATGGTTCTTATTCAAAACTTTTAAGGAGGGTGTGGTGGGACACAAAATATGTTGCAAGTCATTTGGGTGTTACTGTATTAGTTTTCCTACTGCAGTGGCACTTAAGAGCTGTGGACATGGACTAGCACAATGTTGCACTGTTGTACAAACGTAGATCAAGTATCATGCTTGGGCCCTTGTTTCTCTTCCTTTTGTGTCTCCTGTAAGTGCGTAACTAGAAAAGGCAACCCAATTTTATATGCTCGGAGATGGGTTTTTTTCGCTCTTCCCCAGGCACCTGCTGTGGCAGGCAGGATACAGAGCAGCAGCAGCCTGGTTTGCAGAGGGGAGGGCAGTGCTTATCCTCACTGCATTTTGCCAAGACCTGTTTTTAAAGTGATGTCTTATGAAGCACTGCTTCTATAATGTTTTTGTGGCAAGGCTGTATCTTTCTGTGTTTTTCCAAAAAGATTCAAGTATCGCATGTGTCAAGGAAGCCATGGTTTGCAAGTGGAAAGGCCAGTGCAAGGGAGTTGCTTTAATGTTTATCCTCCTGCCCTGCCTCCAAAAAAATTGCTGCTTCTGATGGGGGCTGGTGATCTGGTCATAACTCCAAGGTCTTGAACATGGCTTGAGTCACCTCTCCGATACCTTTAGCTTGCTGAAATCAGTATATCCATTTTTGGTGAGTTTATGGTTTGAAAATATAAGTTGATTTTTAAGCTGGAATCTTACATCTTTAAGGGAGAAAAATCACACTTTTTAGAATATGTATATAAATTGAGAGCAATCTGTCTCATGGATGGTCTCAGCTTAGTCTTCTGTGAACATGTGTCCACATCACAAAATGACCATGCAATTTAGCATGACAGGCAAGAAGCATTTTAAAGGTCATTAAGGGGATACGCTGGCTGATCTGCCTGCAAAAGCTTGCGTAGATCCTGGCTCAGCCTGCGTTTTTGTGTTTCTCCCTCTCTTACACTAACTAGCAATAAAAATTTAAGCTGTGTAGCAAAAATCCTTTTGTTTCAGAGGCCAGGCAAATGTCCCGGGTTTTGTGTTTATTTATAGGAGATGAACTTGCTTGCGAGGTGGGTTTTGTAAAATTGGATCCAGCTTTAACCAGAGCCGAGCCAGATCCATGGCTTGCGTTACTGGCAGCTGGTTTTCATGGGAAATGTCTGGCTGATGCAGAGGAGCACAGGACCTGGAGGAGAGCAGTGGGGGATTGAAGAGGTGATGCAGCCGACACATGGCCCCGTGTTGCCCCCTACCCAAGCAGGGTCCTTTGGTATTGGACTAACAGGACAAGGAAGAGCATGGTAGAAGGGATGAGGATAGAGGACTGTTTTGGGGTGACAAACTTGCCCTAAACCAAACACAAAACACCCATTTCTATGCAGATCATAGAAACCTCCGACATGTAAAAATGCCAGCAATGATGTGACAAGAATGGGTGACCTTCAGTGGCACAAAGGTTGGTTAGATGCCAGCTCTCCAGGGTCGACAGGGACACTCACGTTAATGTGTTTGCAGTACCAGTAGCAATATCTATCATGGCCTTTTGGGGCTTGGCCCTGTCCTGTCTCTGACAGCTGGCAGAGGTGGCAGTCACTGCTGGGACAGCCGTCCCACCTATGCCATCCCAGGCGCTGAAGGTCACGCCACCAACTGCTGTCCCACGGCTGCATGGTCTGACCCCAAGCCCTTTTTGTTTGCAAAGCCCTGGGAAAGGAGGAGGTTTTGTTCAGCAGCATTTGTGGAAGTGGTCCCAGTCCCTGGGAGGGGACGGTGCTCTCTGGCTTGGGGTATTTTACTTTCTCCTGCCTGAGCTCTGCGTTGGCTCCTCGGGTTCAATGGTAATGTGAACTGTCATCCTGAGAAATATACGGGCACCTGTTTACCATTCGCAGAGTGGTGCTGCTCTGATGACACAGCATACATTACCCAAAAGTTCACTGGAGGACGGTGAAGGTGATTAGGAAGGGAAGAAAGTTATTTTTAATTCCAATGGCTTGAGAGCCATGTCATAAAAGGTGAAATGTTCCGGGGCGGCTGTAGCTGTGCGTGCACCGCTGGGAACGGGCTGGGCTGGGAGACCCTGGCTGGTCCCTGGGTTTTTTTTGCATAATTCAGACTCTCTTAAAACAAATGTCCCACCCCAGATGTCACGCAGTCACCTGAATCTGCTCTCTCCCAGCTTCATGCTGTCAAACAGCGACGTATCTCATTTCCCAGTGCGTGCCCTGGGCCTTCACGTTCAACCCCACACACGCGGTGCTGCGTGTAACGGTGGCCCCGGTGTCCTGGCATTGGCATTTCGATGCTCTCAGCCACGCCAGGTCCCCAAAACTTTGAAAACCTCTTTTAAAGTATCGCCGGGCTGCGTATCTCCGGCAGATCAGGCTTGCGCCTGCTGAAAGTCTTGGGAGGCAAATGGCCCGACAGGCTCACCGCGACGCGATGCTGCTCACGCTAATGAGTTTCGTGTCTTGCTGCAGTGGATGGCAATTAAAGGAGGCTGACGAGACTGAGCCCGCGGGCATGGACGGCCTGTGCGGTTGAGAAAGATGCGGCTGAGGTACGACGAAGGGTGCGGGAGGGATGAGCTTTTCTCGGAGCATCACACTAGAGGGTGCCAGATTGCTTTCCTCCGCGCCACTGCCTGCCTTCGCACAGGTTTGGACAGATTTGGCTTTGTACATCTTGATGGCTCCTTCCACCCCTTAAATGCTCATTGTAGGTGCACAGCCTTCTGCTAACCGGGCAGCAGGACACCGACCACCCCAAAATCCGTGCCATGGACGTGCGATGTCCTCCGCTGCGCAGGCTGGCTTGGTCCCAAAGCCAGAGCTGCGTCTTTAAATTCAGCAGTGGCCAAAGAGAAAATGAGGTTGATCGTGGGACGTGCCTTGATCTGGTAGCAGGAAGCATCCCTGGTCTTGGACAGGGAGCCCAGAGGCTGGGATGAGGGCAGCTGCCCTCAGCCCCCACAGCGGGAAGGTTGGGGGTTCCCCCCGCCTCCCCGTGCTGGGGTGGGTTCATGTGCCTCCCTGTGTACCCCTTCCAGTCAGCACATCCCACAATTTTGATGGGATGCTGCTCTCATTGCTGGCTCTTTGTCGCCCTTTTGCCTGTCCCCCTGGACCATAAACCAGCACCTCTTGTGCCCGTGCTCTGGAGGTGTCCTTCCCGAAGGCAGGAGGTTGAACTCACCTCTCTGGATTTCCTTCTTGCTTCTTTCAGATAGTTGCATTTCAGGTTGTGGTCCGTCTGAATTCTGCTCCTCTCCTCTCAAGCACTCATGCCCCTTTCGGGCTTGGTCCCACCATACATTTCACAAGCACATTCTCAACCCTTCATCAAAGGCATTGATCAAGACGTTGGCCAGACGCAGATCTGAGGCAAGACTCTGCAAGTTTGGGAGTGAGCCATCGCTGACCACTTTGCATGCTGTCTTTCAACCGGTTGTGCCCTTTCCTCCTCAGCTTTTCCTACAGCCTGGGGCTTTCTGGGCCCAAAGCATCCGTAGTACAAATTGACCAAGAAAAAAGCAGGACTGTCCCCCAGCTGCACAAAAAGCCGTGCCAGGTATTGATTGGTTCTTACAACAAACCAGGCTCAGAGGGGTTTGGGTACCAGCTGTGGGTCATACTCTTCACGGCTGTAAAGCACCGTATTGTGGCAACTTGTCCTTTCTGGAGGTGAACCTTCAGACCAGTACTCAGCACAAGCAGCACCTTGCTTCTCAGGTTGCCCTGGTGGTGTTAGTTGAGGTGTTTGATGAGTAACTTGTGGTTTGGTTAGCAGCGAGAGGACATAGCCTCTCATGACTTGTCCTGCACCTGGTTCTCTCCATCAGGCTCAACTTGGGTCCTGACGGGTCTCCCTTCTCCCTGTGCAGGTCAGGGTGGCAGTGTCCCATCCGAGTGAGGGCAAAGCACCTGGGGCCAGTGGCTGCTGGAGGGCCTGTGGAAATTTTCTTTTCTTTTCCACAAAGTTGCCTGGGTTTGGCTGCTGCGTACTACAGCCATGCTTTGCTGTCTGATTTAGCATAATTTCCTTGATTTTTCTTATGATCGTACTAGGAGATTAAAATTCAAGGTGTTCTCCTCCTCCTTCCTGAACGGCGATATCACTGCTTGAAAAAAACAGTGCCACTTCTCTTTTGCACCCTTGTCCTTCCCTCTAATCCTACCAAAGTTTGCAAGCTTTCAATGTTCATGCTTAAAATGCAAAGGAGGGCAAAAGGGGGGTGTGTCCTTATTTCAGGCACCGTTGCATGCCAACCTTCCTGTTGTTAATGAGCAGGGATGTTTTCTTAGGTTAGGGTGGTAGAACAAGTAGATGTCCAATGCTCCATGCCGGACTCTGCAGAGTGCAAACTGTTGTGTGGCCGAGGTTTTGAAATAAGTTGTTCTTATTGTGATTCTTGTTTATAACACCAGATTCATTGTTTGCAATTTTGTTCACTGGCATCCAATCAATAGCAGACAATAAAATATTATTTCGAGTGGTGTAGACGTTCCACAAGAATGTGATTGATTGCTTTAATTTCTGCCTTCCTCAGTGTTTTTACTAAGCCCTGTCTTGATTTCTTTCATTCTGCCTAGTTCTCTTCAGCATCAGTTGTTAAATAAAGTGACATATTTATTATATCAGCTTTATTTGACAGATTGCAGGGCGACATATTTTAGATTAATTTTTTCATTTATAGATATATGTATATGTGCGTGTGAAATTATACATATATATATATACACACTGTATAAAATCAGTGTGTGTATGAACATACTTAAGGCCAAGATTTCCAAGCGCAACTAGAAATTTTAGGTGCTGTTTTTAGGTGCCTAACTCAACACCCCTTTAACTAGCCCAAACTCAATCGCCAATATATATATGATCATGCAACTTAAGTGACCAGGTTACTGTGTGTTATATGAAGTTCCCACTGGTCAGATGAAGTTTATCATCTCTTCACATGGCTGCAGTTACAGACCACACGAGCACTCTTGGTTTCCCACGTCTGATGGGTTAGCCTCACAGACCACCATTGAGAACAGTTGTATTAAAACAAGCCCTAGAAGGGGGCTTTAATGTGTGCTTTACAGAAATATTTCAGAAATGTCTGGAAAAGTTCTTTGTGTTAAAAAAATAAGGGAATTTGTTGGAACTATTTCTGGTAACCTTCTGTCCCTTATGGAACACCTTTGTTCCCGTAAGTCTGGTGTGCACAGGGAGTGGAGGTTAAAATCAAGCTCTTTGGGTGGTGTACGTTGACTTAATCCATTTATTCCATGTAAGGATATGGGCCATGAGATTTCGCGTGCCTCCTAAATTATGGCCTAAATGAGCTCTTTCCCCCCCAAAATATTGCATGAATTTAAGTTAGGTGCCCCAGGACCTTAACAGTCAATCCCAAAAATCCAGTGTCGGGGGAAATATGGCAACTGCTTCCAGCTTTAGTTGGTCAAGATATTGGGCTGTAAATCCTAGTCTTGGTGGAGGACTGAGCATTGCTTCACGACGTGCCCAGTGTGCTTTGGGTAAGGAGTTTCATAGCTGAAGAACAGCTGGGCGCTGTTAAACATCCATTCTTGATCCCCAGACGACTCCTTCTTTTTTGTGCTAATCTGAGTTTTTCATTTAAAATGGCAATTGTCTGAACTTGCTTAACAATTTAGGATGTTCACATAGCAGGGAAGCATTAAAGACTACACAGACTCCGAACCACATATTGAAAATGGAGCGCATTCGTGTTTATTTTCTAATCCTTTCAAAATGTTATTGGAGTAGGGTTTAAGCTCAGCCATCTCCCTTTTCATGAACATAGCTTGTTGTCTCTGAGCTGAAAAAAAACACAACCACCAAACAACCAACAAATAAATCCTATTACTCCAGAATATGATTAGTGTTCTGGTTTGAGTTATAAATCACCTTCATTTAAAATGCACTGTTGCTACAAGTTAGGATTTGAAAGTACAATCATGCAAATGCCATTTGCAATGTTTTCACTCTAGTAACCTTGGCAATACTGCAAACACCTCTCCTGTTTGATACACACAGTTTGGGAATCTCAATTGTAAAGCAGAGAGGGGGAAGCTGCCAATTTGTGCCAGTCCTGCGGGGGGAAGAGGTCATTTCTGAGGTAAAATTTGGCTGCTGCAGGAGCCATGCCTTTTTAGTCCACCCCATTCTGGATATTAGTGCTTTGTTTTATGTTGTTTTACACTGGTTATATCCAGCTTTACAATATTTAAGCCCCTTGTATAAATCAAAATCATGGAGCATAAATATTTATCAGCAAAAGAAATACACTGCACAGGAGACAAGCTCAGGAACAGCATAAGCCAAGTATTGCTTATAAAAGCAAAAACAGTGGGTTATGTTTTTATCCCATCCAGAGTTATCGTGTAAAGCAGTCACAGACCCAAGCACCTTCATTCCTTCTCCGTTTGATATTAAACATCCCAGACCAGCGTGGATATTCACGCTGTGGCCACCTGTTCCTCGGGGCTGGTGGAGGAGAGCAGCGGGGCTTCCCTTGGGCACGTCTCCCTCCTGAACAATAGAACCCCCCCTCCTGCAGCCCCACAGCCCTGAAAACGGGTCCCCGTCTGATGCCGCTTGACCTGCCCGTGATGGCCAGCTGTTGCTTTTGGGTAGACCTGGAGTGGTAGGTTGGACCTGACCGCTGTTGTGTTGCTACCTACCTGGTGGAGCGTGGAGGATCCTTTGCAAGAGGCACCTCGTCATGAATGTGGGAGAGCCAGAATTTCTGCTTGTGGCTGAAAAAAAAGCCCTGTAAGACATAGCAAGAACCCTGCCTTTGTCAGCCGTTCCCTCTGACAAGCTGGTCTGACATTTTCCCACCCAGGAGGCTCCTTACCGACGTTGATTTTCTGACAGCAGCCGCTCTTGGAAATTCCTGCACCCACCTCCTCAGGCCACGGCTTGCTGCTCCTAGATGCCAGCCCTGCTCATCTTTGAGCTTGGGACACCGAAACCTGTTGTACTTTGGAGGGTGGGTGAGACGGCAGTGCATCAGCTCCTGTCGCTTTCCCCTTGGGTCACCAAATGTTGGAGGCCACCTTGCAGCTCTGCCTCTGCTGCCAGAGGTGCCTGCAAGACCTGTGCAGGGATCAGCCTCATGAGATATTGCTCTTGAGGTCTCCCAAAGCCTTTCTGCAAGGAGATGTTCTGGCAGTTCTGATCATAAAAAGCAAGCAGAAAAAAAAATTTTAAAAAAAGTACAAATAGAATTTTAAGGAAAAAAGTGTGTTATGTGCATATGTGTCTGTAAGAGAAAGTATTGCTTATGGCTGACTAAAAGTATCAAATCTAACCTTAGAGATGCTCATGGCTGCCTGAACCTACAGCCGCCTGAATACAAGCCAGCAGTGGGCCCAGGTAGCCAAGAAGGCCAATGGCATCCTGGCTTGTATCAGGAATAGCATGGCCAGCAGGACTAGGGAAGTGATCGCCCCCCTGTACTCGGCACTGGTGAGGCCGCACCTCGAATGCTGTGTTCAGTGTTGGGCCCCTCACTATGAGAGACATTGAGGGGCTGGAGCGTGTCCAGAGAAGGGCAACGAAGCTGGGGAAGGGTCTGGAGCACAAGGCTGATGGGGAGCGGCTGAGGGAGCTGGGGTTGTTTAGCCTGGAGAAAAGGAGGCTGAGGGGAGACCTCATCGCTCTCTACAACTACCTGAAAGGAGGTTGTAGCGAGGTGGGGGTCGGTCTCTTCTCCCAGGTAACAAGTGATAGGATGAGAGGAAATGGCCTCAAGTTGTGCCAGGGGATGTTTAGACTGGATATTAGGAAATTTTACTTCACTGAAAGGGTTGTCAAGCCTTGGAACAGGCTGCCCAGGGAAGTGGTTGAGTCGCCATCCCTGGAGGTATTTAAAGGACGTTTGGATGAGGTGCTTAGGGACATGGTGTAGTGGTGGTCTTGGTATTGTCAGGTTTACGGTTGGACTCGATGATCTTAAAGGTCTTTTCCAGCCTACACGATTCTGTGATTCTGTGATTTCCAGCGTTGAATTTATTAGGAAAAGCATATGAGTTAAAACTTAGTCTTCCCCAGTTCACATGATAATCTCATTAGGTCTAGAAAACTCATCCAGTACTGTAGGAGAATGTGAGTTGCATAAGTTGAATGTACCTGCAGAAATGGAGAGGAACTACAGTTAGCAATAGCTTGGGTGAGTTCGGGCGGTGGCTGGGTGGCCGGTTGCTCTGGTCCCCGTGTGCTCCCGATCTCCATGGGAGCAGGACGGGAGGGATCCCCTCAGGCTGAGCCTGCCGGGGTTTGTGGGTGGGTGGAGAGGGTGCCTTGGAGGCACAAAGCAGGGCTTGGGGAGTATTTCTGATTTGCAAGAGCAAGTGGCTCTTGTCACTCCTGTAAAAGGGGAACCCCATCGCGTGCCCTGCCTTTCTGCAGCGCACGCTTGGTACGGAAGGTTTTACTTTGAAGCAAAACACCTTTTAGCGTGGTTAGCTAGTGCGAACATGAAAGCACCCGGCAGCTGGGCAGGGGGGCTGTATGGGGGCCCTTCCCGCCTCGGCAAGGGCTCTTTGTGTGACCGTATTGTTTTGCATTGCCTTTTCAGGCAGGCATTTTGCAGCCTTTAGCATTGTTCAGGTTCTATAGCAGAGTCAAATGTTAATCGGTTTGTTGTAGTAAAATGTTTTATGGGACAATTTAGCTTTAGCTGTACCCTCCCCCTCTTCCTGCCTTGTTTTTCTTCAAAAAAGGGAAAGAACCTGTGTGGTGCTGTTTGGCAGGGTGTGAGAGGTCTCCTGATCACGCTCGCTGTCCTTTCTCACTCAAGCAGGGAGTGCCCTTGGGTAATAATGCCGTGTACATATGGGATAGGTGTTTCTTAGATCCATGGTCTGCAGATGATCCTGTCTTTGTTGGCTTTAAGAGGGATTCATCCCACCCCACACAGAAACCCAAGTCTGATGCCCGTCCCCAGGGACAAGGGCTGTGCTCAGGACGCTTGATGTCCATGGGAGGGTCATGTTTTCCACCAGTCTCCTTCAGACAACGTGTCCCATGTCAGCCTTCCAGTCCTCCCATCACCACCTGTGGCACAGCTGGGCTCCAAGTGTTGGACACGTTCCCCTGTGTTGGCAGCAGTCTTTCCAGGTTGGAGGGGCAAATCAGGAAATAATGTGGGTTTCTAATGCATCATTTTAGAAAATCATGTTTGGAGCAAGGGAGGGATAAGGCAGTGAACCAAGCATATTGTATGTCAAGCTGCTTAATGTCTGTTCTCCAGCAGCTTCCCCAGGATTAGAGTCCTCCTGGTAAGGTCTCAGCTGTGCTTGGAGGCTGGTTCTGGGATGCTGAGATGCTTCAGGATCTGTGGCCATGTTGTCTGTGGCTAGCTGGCTTCTGGTTAAAAAGCCACCTGGAAGCCAACACAAGTGCTTTATGGACACCCTGAAATCCTCCCTTAAAACTTGTCAGATCAGTATTATTCAAGACGAAAGGCTTTGGAGTAGGATGTCTGGAAGCAGACATCTTCCAAGTGCTGTAGCCCCAGGAGAGAAGCATGCAGCCAAGCGGGAGCCAGGCGGGAGGAGAGGCAGAGAAAAGAGGATGAACTGTTTCACTCTTCGGAAACTTTCATGCTCTGCCTGTAACCAGACCTGCTCTTATCCAAGTGAGCATACAGCTGGGGAAAGAAAACATCTGCATCACAAGGAAGGAACTATCATGTCCGTGGCTACCATGGATAAGTGTGTTCAAACAAGACTGACTTAAGCCAGAGGTAAAGATGGTGCTGGCACCTCAGCTGACCTCACCAGCTATCTGAAAACCCCACCACAGGTGCAAAAAGACACACCTGGAAACAAAGATACTATTTGGATGCTCTTCTGTCTAGTGAAATTCCATAAAATTCAATGGCAATAGGAGCAAGAGTGTTCTCTAAGCATCAGATACAATTCTGTGAATTTTTTTCTGCATCCTGTAGAATTTAATACAGATCAAGATCACTTCTATGAGTGTCTTTAACAATTTATTTTCTATTCAGTTCTGTTGGCAGGATCTGAGACAGAAAACATACAGTTGCTATTACAACGTGTAGAGCATCCTCCTAAGGATTTTTGCCTCTGAGATCCGTAAAAGAAGCGTGTTCCCCATCAGTTAAGGCTATCTTTTTGTCAGCATTTCCATTCTCCCTAATCCCTCCCCTTGTCAGAGGTCTTCAGTCAGCTGCAAAGAAAATCCCTCCACTTGGAGGCCTAGGATCCAAAATTCACCCTCTAAACAAAATTACCCAGACATGATTTAGTGTTTTGGAGGGCCATTGCAGTGTTGAAACAAGAATGTGCAAATGCATCTTGTCTTGTGCTTGTATTGTGGAGGAATCCCAAATCATGAACTTCTGCAAGAAAAAGGGCTGGAGGGAAAATTTCCGTGCACGCTGGCAAGGCAACAGGCGTGCTAATTAGCTGGGCTGTTTGCTACTCCGGGTCTCAAAGGACCTGGGTCTGTTCAGGGATTTCTTAATTCTTTCCCTCATTTCCCACTTGTTTAGTTGTTTTGCTTTCTTCTTTTGGCCTTCACCTGTTTGATCTTGTGGGAACAGCTATTAAAGACGCTGAGGAGGCCTGTCAGTGAGTAATTGCTAGCACCCAGTAATTAGTTGAACTAATCAGAGGTGGTTAATTGTGATGGGATAACAAATATAGTAGCCCACCACTGTGGTTTGCAGAATGGAGGTGAAGCTGCAGAGGTTGCTGCCAGCACTTATGAGCAGGCAATGAATGAGAGAGACAGGGGCCTGGAAAGGATCATTTAAACTTGGCTGTGGGTCCTCATTCAAGAAATTAGGTGACTCTTGGTCTTGGTAGCCTAATATCTAGGCACCTCCAAGCCATGCAATGGTTAAGCTGCATGACTTCCAGGTTTCATTACCCCACCATGACTTGTCATTTGTTATACCAACTTGGAGTTTCAATCCAGAGGGTTGCAATGCACATTGGATGGAGAAACTCTGTTACTGTCTTTTCTTGCCACTTGTTTATAGAGGTGGCTCTGATCTGGAATGAGGGCTCTGAAATCACTACCCTGGATTTTGATGAGGATCTCTACAACCTGAGTCCTTCTCTGCTTGGAGAACTTTAAAACCTGAGTACTTTCATTACCATTTTTCTGCCCTCTGGCTTGCTCTGGTAAAGGGCATGTTTTGTGATCCTTATCTTGTGAGACAGTAGGCTTTGGCACGTTGCACCACCTGAGACACCAATCTATTGGCTCAAAGCTCCTACATCGGCAGTGATTGAGGTTTCATACCCAAGAAGCGAGTGCAGACACTACACAGAGCCTGGCTGGGGTGGGCAGAACCCTTCAACAGAAAATGTTGTACTGTTTCCTTTCTCCTCCCTTAAATTTTAGGCAGTACTCCTGTCATCCTGCTATTCCATGCCTTTGTCTCTGAAGAAGCGTGTCCTGGTCTTCTCTTGCAGTGTTGCCCTAATTGTGTTCTCCTTGGTTATGTGCCTCAACTAGACGTGATCATTGTATTTTGCTCTCCTCATACTGCTGACCAAAACTCTAGACCATGGCTTGGATGGGCCACTTGAGCTGGCTTTTCTCGTTTGTTGGCAAGAGGCTTGGTTTGCTTTTCCTTTTTGTAAACAATGTCTGTGAATGAAGTGCTGGATCTAAAGCAATGACAGGGGAATGAAACCACCTTTCCCTCCCCGCCTCTCCTGAAGATGGACCTCATTTGAATGGGGGCTCCTGCTGCTGTCCTACGTAGAGCTTGTGTAGAAATTTCTGACAGGACGGTAGAAAGTAGTTCACGGAAGCTGAAACTTTATGTTGGAAGGATAGAATTTCTGGCCAGAGAGAAAGATCATCTAAAGTACCTGAAGATGGGATGAGTTTGGTGGTCACCCCAGAAGGAAGAAACTGAAGCTCTTGTCGCTACCATGGCTTGAAACTCACTGTGCTGCGTCCTGAGTGTAATGCCCTGCTCACAGTTTATTGGCCATTGCAGATGGGTTGTTTTTCTCCTCTTGGACCTTTTCCACTTCGTATGAGTAGTTCAATAACCATTGGGCAGGGAGAAGGTAGGAGAGTGATTTCCTTCCTTTTGTCCCTCCTTCCCTCTCCCCTTTGAATGTCTGTAAGGTTGCTGCTTTGCAGAACCAGATTTAAAAATGCCCTGTAATGATCACCGTTTCCTACCCAGATCTAGCCCTGCTGGGAGGTCTCGATGCTGCCACAGGGGAGGTGAGGGGTGTGAGTACGTCTGTGTATCCCAATGCCTGTTTCCCACAAAGGAACATTTCAGTTATTCTGACACCTTTTTTTTTTTTTGTCACAGTATTCATTTTTCATTTTTAAAGACCATTGACACACTCCCTCCAAATATTAACTTGACACTCCTCTCCTGTGATGTGTCGGAGACCCTTTGGGGCAACTATGAGCACCATAGATTATCTTCAAAGAAACTGGGTTTTTCCTGTTTTACCTGCTGGCTTTCATCACTCGTTCTTCAACCTGGAAAAAAAAACCAAACCCAAAACAACCCCATGCGCAGGAACCCAGACAGACTGGATTGTACCAGCAGGATAAGAGACAAACTACCTCACACTACCAAGCCCACAAAGCCCAAATCCATTCCAATTTTAATTGTTTTTAAACACCTAGATGGCCTGTACAGCTCACAGAAAATCTAGTTTGCCTTGTCTAAACATCTCTTGTTTGTTGTTTGCCTTCCTCTTGCTGTGTCCTCTTGTCTGTCTGTCCTTGGCAAGAGAGAAACTGCCACTTCTTGAGCATTAGAGAAAAGCTTCTCACACTGTAGGCTTATAAATAATAATAGAAACCTATAACTGTTCATACAGTAAATGCAAGTTAAGCACCGTCTGTATCTGGAAGAAGTATTCATATTTTATGAGAAACTCTGCACAGCCAGCTAAGCACACACAATACTGAGGTGTCCTGAACAGGTGAACAAATAGCAATCTAGACTATAAATTGTGTTTCTTCACCAGGAGTAGGGACCTGTTTGGTTTTCCAGAATTGCTCCTGCTTTCTCATACTGAGCGTGGCAGGGGGTTCAGAGGGGTGCGTGCATGAGTGCAGGGTCATCTTATGTTCTTCTCACTGAATCTTAACATAGATATTTTCACCACAAACATAACACTAGAAACAATCAACAGATGTTAAAAACGTGTTGTATTAATGACCTATTTCATATTCAAGTTCAGTTCCAGAATTCCCTTCTCAGCCACTAATTTGCATAACGTTTTATTCACGCTCGTTAACCATCAGGAGACTCTCTAACTCAGCAAAAGTGGATATTCATCAATTTCCCTTTGATAATGAATTGATACGACACCGAAAACCATTGTAAGCCTTCCTATACCTGCTGCAGTACCTGGAAAGAGTGTGTCGTGTAGCCCAGTCACTTCATATCTGACAAGGATGCCTTGGGGGAATTCTTGTGTTTGATTTCAGTGGAATAAATGAGCCCTGAAGAGAGGCAGTAAAAAATATGAGACCATGAGTGCATGCTAATGAACCCAGGCTTGCCTAACTGTGAAGATTTCCAAAAACTCCCCAAAATGCTGCCTGAAGTCCAGGAATCTCTTCCAGTTAGCAGCTGAAGTCTTCAAAGCTGCAGGGGTGTTACCACGAGGGAAAGAGAGGCAGGGGAGGAACCAGCATGACCAACGATCAAAAATCGATCCTAAATCTGATTGACCGACCAGCTTGCATCCCTCCTGCCACTGACCCAGACCATGTCAAACTGCATCAGGTCTTCACATAAGAGCATCTGTCACTTATCACGTGAATGGAAAGCAGATGACAGCCCAATGTGTGAGTGTGGAGAAGACCAGAAAATTGTCGATCTCTAAAGGCTGTTGAGTAGCCTGGATTATTTTTTATTTTTTATTTTTTTTAATGCTGCTGGAAAACTTGATTCTTGGGACACACTGAGTTTGTTTTCAGAGCTCAAGGGGGTTGCCTTGATGTCAATGAAATTCATAATGGTAATGGCACAGAGGAACCCAGCAAAAATGTTTAGTGTGGCATGTTGTTAAGGGAAGGATACTCAAACATGAAGACTAATTTGGAATGACTTGTTTCTATATAGTCCAACTAGACATGGAGAAGCTTCAAATTCTGGTTTTTATTTCTGAAATATGCAAAATACGATATATGTATGTATGGATGTGCATGCCTGTGTGTTTATGTGCTCTGGGGACTGAATTAGAAAGCTTCCCAATATTTGGTCCAAATGTATCGCAATGGACAGAAATGTAGACCTTCTTTGGGGTGATTCATCTGATTCAACTTAGCCATTTCTTTTAGAATAGGATGCATTGTGCTCTCAGATTCATGGCAGTTTTAATGCTGACTAGAAGGAGGACTGTGGTGAATGGCTGAGCAATAGAGGTCTTCATCGCTGTCCGTGTTTAACCAGATTTAGCCTGGGCCCTGCCAAGCACAACAAGCCTTGTTTGCCTTCAACTGTCCAGTTGCCTTCAACTGTCCATACCTCCTGAGGAAGGAAGTCAAAAGCCACCAGTTACCTGGGTGAACCTGTAGCAGGTTTCATCCCTGATCAGCGAGGGAGGACCATACCCAGCCCAGCAGCTCTTTTTAGCAACTTTGCTAATGGGGGGGTAAAAAAATAAAAGGGGGCTAGAAAAAACCGTAAATGGCAGTCAGAACTAGGACAGGGTGGATTTGTCTCTTGCACAGGGGAAGAAGGTATTGGGGAGGGCCTTTCTCACCCTCCCTCTGCTCTGGATCTGGAGGGAGCCTGTGTCTTACAGCCCCAAGTTGTGATTTGAAGTAATTCTAGGACAAAGCCAAGGCTCAGTTAATAATGTAAGACAATTCTGGGAGTGGGGGTAGGGGATAGCCTGCTGTTCCTTGTATTGATCAGGAATTAATGTCTAACCTTTAAAAATGCAGTGGAGAAGCTCAGTGTGACTGTGAAACCCTACTTTGTGCTGTGATCAGTTACCTCTGGGGACCCGCACAGCTCCGGCTGCTGATTACAGATGCATTTGGAAAAACCTGAATTTTCAATTTTTCACACGAATCTCATAAAGCGAAACGGACTCCTGCTGGGATTTATGAAAACTGGTTTACTCTCCACTGCACTCAATACATCTACTTCTTAGCTAAGTTGGGAGAGTGCTCCGACCAGAGAGGCACTGCAAGAATTATTCCACCCTCAGCAAGTTAATTGCTGCATCGTCAAGTAGCATAGTTATCCATCCTGTCCCTTCTGCTTTCTCTCTCTTTTTTCCCCCTCTTCCTCTCCAAGAGCTGACGTGTTATGTCTTTTATTTTTTTCTCCTCCTTGCCATCTGTTTCATGTTTGTAACTTGGGGAGGGTGGGTGTGTGGTAGTGGAGCTTGCGATGAAGTTTGCTGGTGGAGGCATTTCTTTCACTCTGTTAATTAGATTTGTGTTTTCGTTACTCCCAGTTCTAAGGGCCATGCAAATAAGACTAAATTATGCATTAGTGATATGCCCCAGTGTTTAAAACATTCTTATTGTTGGGGGACACCGGCTCCATCCCATATTCCTGCCTTTCATGGAATTCAATTATATTTAAACTATTAACAGGGAAAGTCTAAAAATTCTATTAAAATGTCAGTTTAATAAATCTTCCTAGGTTTAATCTTTCATTTCTGGACTGGGGGAAGGGGATGATGAATTATGACAGTTTTAAGTTTTCCCAGAGCAGCCCCTGCGTGTTAAATTGTCTGTAACTCTCAAAGTGTTTCTGAACTTATCTCTATTTGTAAAACAATTTGAGGCAATAGGAGAGTGCCTGGGGTATTTACTGGAATCGGGCACTTCAGGTCCGGATCTGAAACATGCCACCTTTGGAGAATTTGGACCCAGTCCTTTGGTTCAAACCATTACACAGAAACAAGGGAAATGGTATGCTTCATGCCTGGTCTCCACTCCCCTCTCCAGGCTCTCAAAGATGGGGTTATCTGGCTTTAGACCTGTGATTTGGACACAGCACTGTTTAAAACTGATTAGATTGCTGTTGCTTTTCATTTCTCTCTTCCTCCACGTGCCAATTCAGGAATATCAAGGGACCTGCTGTCGTTCTGATTGGTACCCCGTTGTGCTGAGCACCATGTGAACATCTCCTGTAAGTGATGCTCTCTTCTCCCCTTCTCTCTGTGCGCTGTACTTCAGCCCTTAGTAAATGCCAAAATCGTGTCTCCTCTGTTTGCTTCAGCTAACTCCTGATTTGAAGCTGTTCCAGTGTCTAATGCACAGGGAGTTTTCTACTATCTCCTCTCAGCATTCCTGTGCTTGAAATCAGGACTCACATATGACCATATAAAGAGATTGTAATGTTTTAGCCCAAATAAAGAAAATCCAGCTCTTGATCCTGCATCCTTATGACTGTAACACAAAGGATGCAGGTGAGGTGGTTGTTTTGAGACCTGGGACATGAACAGAGCATCCAGGAGTGCCTTGTGACAGGGCTTCTCCTACCAGTTGAAGATTCAGGAGCTAAACATCCCTTTGTGTGGGATTTTGTGGGCACCAGCTGGGAGGGCAAAGAAGATCCAGGTGGTGATTTCACCCAAGTGAGTCTGCTTGCACTTGAAGTCCTCCTGGGCCTGTGTGGAGACAATGATGGGAATGGTGTTGTGGGTGATGTTTTTATAGAGCAATTGGTAGTCCTGCTCTGCCTGTCCCATAAAAATGTGGAGCTTTGGTGGTCTTTAGATGGTGATGGTTGCAGAGAGCTATGAGTGGCAGGTCTGACCTTGCTTGAAGGGGCTCAGTTGGGGTTCCTCTGGAGCTGCCTACAAACGGCGACGATCGTGATTTGTGCTGACTCTGCAGGCATTGCTCATGTGTCAGGGGCAGATCCAGGACTGGGAGCAAATCCAGCAAGTGTGGGCTCTTCAGAGGATGGACGCTGAGAAGAAAAATCCAGCTACCCTGCCACGGTGTGGACTGATGCCAGAGTCGATGCACATGAGGATCTATATTGAGATGGAAGAGATTTTCATTAGTTTCTTGGCTTTGCTGGGGAATCCCTGTGTGGTCTCAGTGAACTGGCTGCACAGCAGGGAAATGTGGTTGGCATGGGCTCTGCCATAAGCAATGAAGTCTCTCTGAGAGGAGATACTTCCATGTGAGAAATGCTGCTCTGGGTGTTGGTGACATGGCACTGAATTAGAAATGAGTCCACTCAACAGCCCTGCCGACCAGTGACCCACACAATGACCTAGGGAGACCAGCATTTTGCAGGGTGCCTGGCATTGCTTCTCCTAAATGGAAATGAGTGCAGCCTGGCACAGCCCACCAAAAAAGTCAAACTTCTCTTCTTGCCTCCCTCTTGCAACCACGTTTTCAGCTTCTTCCAAATGTTTAAGCTCAGTAGAGTTGAATTGCCCTATTGCAGCCCTGGAAATGGAGAAAGCCAGAGACCAGCAAGAAGGGTCAAAATGTTCTCAGTAGCTTCTGGGGAGAAAGAGGTGATAAATGATACTGATCTGATGCCTTGGTCAGCTGGGCTGCAGCGAGGAGCTAATGCCAGGCTGTAGGGAGAGCGTGCGGGGTGCAGTGCTTTGTTTGGGTGAATAAACCATGCATGTTCATGGAATATTAATTAATAATAAATGAACATGCATGAATTATTCATGCTCATAAAAGCAAATTTGCCCTGAAGGCATAACACAAGATAGGTTTTAAGAAGTTTTTTTTTATTATTTTTTTTTTTAACTAAGGGATGGATTTGTATAGGGCATAACTGATTGGTGGTAATTTGAATCCAAACGTAGTGTGACTGCCACAGCCACGGTCGAGCCAGTGTATCTCAGCATACTGAACAGGCACTCCTGCTTCCACTAATGCTATTTTAGTCATTCATTTGTCTTCCAAGATGCATATAGGGACCTACTTGCTCTGAATCCCATTTGACTCTAGCAGGCCAAAAACGGTCCCCTGGGTTAACACCATTGCTGTTGCAACAGGGATGGATTTGTCCCTGCACGTTCGTTCTGCTGACAGATCTGTTCCACCAGCGTGTAGCGCAGATGTCTCATACATGATGCAGGATGTCAGGTAAGATTTGAAGCAGTGAGCCGACGTAGGAAATACTGCCTCTGTGTTTTAACTCTAGATTATGCTAAACAGGCCAGCAGAACCTTTCGCTGTGCCAGTGCCTGTTCTTCTGGTCAAGAAAATAAATCCCTGTAAGAAGAATTTAAATAAAATTATGCCTTTGTGTCTTGGTGATGTGCCACCATGCCACCAGAGGCTGCAAATTGTCCATAACTTAGGAGGTATCTTGACGTAGCTTCGTGCTTGACTTTTCAAGGCAAAAATGGGTTGCTGCAAGAGGTACATCTAGGACAGGTGTCACTGCAGGACTGTCATGTTGTTCGCTGTGCTCTGTAAACGCTGACCTTACAGAGACCAGGGGCTAGTGTGTTGTAGCCATGCAAAGAAATATGGGCAAGTATCTCGCCAAGTGCTGTGCTCTGTCGCTGGTCTACGAAGTGAAATGCAAAGGAAGTAGACGCTGAAACATGGCCTCCCCACCTATCCATGTCCCTGTACAAGTTTCACGTCAAGATACTCCTGGCCTCTCCTGAACAGATGTGGGCAAACTGTGTAAGCTGGATGTCACTGCACTTGGCCAGAAGCTGCCTATTGATGGCGGGTAATTTGTAGCTCTTCCTGGGTGCTAAAACCTCTCCAAAATGTCACCCTCTCCAAAATATCACCCAAAATATCAAATATTCACAGGAAATGTTTCCAGACAGGAAAGCTGTCTGGGTGGTGTATGTGTGTGTGACATCGTGGCTGAAGCCCCTATGCTTCCTCCCCAGCCTCCTTGTACACTCCCAGCCTTCTCCCGTTTTGCACATCTGGTCAAAAATTGCAGGTGGCTTCCAAGGTGGGCGGAGGAAACACGTCCCTGCACCGTCCTTGCTCCACAAAGACACCGCAGTTTGGCCAAAGTGTCTCTGGGCAGGGAAATGTGGCTCGTAAGAATAGCCACGGTGTGCCATCTACTGCTGCAGTGACCAGCCGGGGAAAGGGCTGCCCACATCTCTGGAAAGTGGGTCAGGACCCATGAAAGTGAAGGATGGTTTGGACGTTTGCCGAGTGCTGCTGGAGGCAGCACAAGATCCTTGTGGGCTGGCAGGGCAGCGGATGCATGGCAAAGGATGTAGAGCAGCACGGGAGAAACATGGTGCTTGTCAGCCTCCCAGCCGTCATTTCATGGGAAAACATCAGGGAACATTAGAAATAGAGGTGAGAACCTCAGACACAACTCAGGTCCGCTATGAATCTGGCCTCAAACCATTAAAATGATCTTAAACTCCTTTTTATTTCCTTTCCTATTTTTTTTCCACAGAAGCTTGCGTTGACTTCCTCAGCTAATAAAGAGTGGGGCCATAAACTCTGCTGCTTTTCCCCAGCAAGGCCATTCCCTTTGGTAAGCTGCATCCTCCTGTCTTAATCTTCCCGTTATTACAGTTTTAGTTTCTGCTTTTCCAACAATCCTTCACTGCTGAGCTGCTGCAGTTTGATCCCTTCTTTTTCTGATTCCATAACAAACATGTTTTAAAGCCTTTGCTGCTGGTCTGCAGACAGTTTTTCCAGGAAAAGTGCTTCATGTATTACAACTTAAAATCTGGGTGGATTTATTAGGATTTAATGTATTGGGAGCTAAGCCTTTGGTCTCCTCTTTCATATGGCCACGGAGGCAGACAGATGGGAGCGATTTGAGTAATTTATATGTTAAGAAGTAATAATCTTTGCAACCATTTTATCCACCCAAATGCTTTTAACTTTGATCTTTCTGTTTTCTGGCAACACCTTGTGTTTTTTTCAGACTTCTTCACATTTCAGAGATAACCATCCCTGATGACTCCTTTAAGCACTTCCCTCAGCTAAATAGAAGCAATGCCTGATTGCCACCGTGCCATCCAAATATCTCCACAATTAGCTGCAATACTTTTTGGTGTCTGGGGGTAGGGCAGCAAAAGGAAAATGCTCTCTAGACCTTGAAAGCTGCTTTGTCCTTGCACAATGGTAATCTGAAGCCCTAGGTCTTGCTGTGTTTAGAAGTCAGTAGATTTACTAATTAACGTTCTTCACTCAATTAAAAAGCCCTTGATCTGAGCCCGTCAATAGATTTTCGGTATCTATAGAAAACTTTGCCTTGTGTTGAAAGATTTAGTGATTTCTTTCTTTCCCTTCAGACTAAGGCTCGGTAGGGATGAGACACCGTTCGGCTAAATGGGCTTCGTCGCTCTGCTGGGCTGTGTCGAGGCGGTAGGAGCCCCGTCAGGAGGCCGTCCCCGGCTGCAGCTGGGAAGTGGGCTTAATTGCAATAATTTACTGGGCTGGGTAATTATCGGATTAAGGGTCAGTGTTGTAGCACTGAGGGGCGGCATTGACAGAAGATAGGGTCTTGTCAGAAGAAACTGGCAGGGCTGGTGCAATAAGCGGCAAAGGCATCAGTGATACCTCTTTTTGAAAGGTCCCACAGCTTAGGGAACAAGGCAGCTACAGGGTGAGATTTATTTTACTCTATTTAGGCTGTATCCAAGAAGAGGAATATTTTATTTCACCTTGTAACAGGGTAGAGACAGTCAGTGCTACATTGTCTCTCTTTCACCTCTTGCTATAAATACCTGCTTGCGAGAAGGATCTTCTCAGCCCACTTGGTTTGCATTTTAATTATTTTCTCTGTCTGGCACTTTTCATCTGTTGAGTCATCTATTGTTGTTGTTTTGCAATGGTAAATTCAAGTTGAGCTTACCGTGAGCATCACCGTGAACTGGACGTCCCAATTTATGTGGGAAAATGCATATTAAAGTTTTCTCCATAAGAGAAAACCCTGAAGTGAAAAACTGGATGAAGACAGTTTTTCCTAAGACCATTAGCAGAGCATGATGCACCCATGTCTTGTACTGACCCAAGTCCAGCACTTTACAGTATTAGGGACTATTTCAGGGGCTTTCTTAAGAGGTTTAGGCACACGTACCCTCCGGTTAAAATCTTTGTTCTCTTGCAAGATTCATTACCTTGCTGAAGTCATGAGCCTTAAAAAAAAATCTCTGATCATGCTCCTTTTTTTAGAAACACTCATCATTGGTTGTCTCATTAGACCACCTTCCTTCCTTCCCTGCAGCATGGAAACCCCTTATTAGTCTTGTGTGTGCAGCATGTCTAAGTTTTGGATGAGTTGGGTGGTGGCAATAGTAAGGTATGGGTGATTGGTAGGTGTCACGAAGAAGCCAGTTGCTAAAGCCTGTCCTTACTTGGCAGTGCCGTGACAGAGCTCACTGGATACCCTGCCATGCACTTGCGACTGCCCCAGCTTGGAGTGGGCACAAGCTTCAGGTGAAGGGCCAGACAGGGGCAGGGAATGAGCCTCTATGGCTTGAAGGGAAGGCAAAGCTCATGATCTGTCATCTCTCACACTGAAAGTGAAGGGGTAGGCGAGGTGCAAGCGGCACAAGTCTCTGCAACACACTCCCCCTTCTGCTCTCCTCTTCAACAGCTGAGCTCTAAAGCCAGAGAAGTCATCAGCCCCAGGAGGCTACATGGGTTTCATGTCCAAAAATGCAGTTCAGATACGTCTCCCTTTCGCTTGCCATGTGGTTGTCTGGTTTTCCAAACCAGACAAACCCTCAAGTCTCTTGGTTGGAGCGGGTGGGTCTCGTCTCATGAAATTGGCACCCGCAGTGTAGATGCTGACTTCAGCAGTAGTCGCCCGGGGCTCCTGAAGGGTCTGCGGAGATCGAGCCAAGGCAGTCGAAGGAGCCTAGGCCATGATTCATCTCTTCTTAAACTAGACGTCTAAAATAGGTCTGGAAAGTTGTGCTCAGAAAGTGCCGATTTCTCTCAGCTGGCTGTGAAAGGAGCTGACGGTGATTAGCTCAACGTCCCTGTTGTGGATGTCTGCGTCTAGTCAGATGAATCCTACCCAGATGGCTTTTGGCTGTGTTTGTATACAGAGCTCATCACAGGGGGGCCATATCCTCAGTCACTGTAGATGTTACTGTAATATAAATAACTCCACTAGCACGACTGAGGACACGTACTGTATGTCTTTCGTTATTTCAGCTCCACAAACATATGTCTTACCATGTACCGTGGTTCGATATGTATTCATTAATATAATAAGAACGGGGGGCAGGCGTGGGTGGGTGAGTGAGTGTACGGTGTCCAGTATGAATAGGTTGAGATAGGCTGATATCATCAGACAGCATTTCTGCATCCTGATTGATTGAGGTGCTCTGTTTCCACATTAACTTGCAATAAAGTGCTCTCTGATGCCGATACACATTCATCATGTGCAATTGTGGAGACTGTTTATAACTTAATTTACTCCAAGGTAATGATGATTATATCTAAATATTTATGGAGAGGTCAGCGCAAGTAAATTTCTCAGTAATTTTGTTTTGCTTTTCTTTTCTTTCTCTTTTCTTCAGCCAGCCAAATTATCTCAATGCTCCCTACAGACCTTCCGCTAATTCCTTTGTTTGCAGTGACAGTTAGTGGAGAAAGAAGGCTGATTAACTGCAGGCTGCCTCTGCGCCGAGCCAGCCAACAGTCTAACCAGAGGTGCATGCCGCGTCTCTGCCTTTTATTTTAATTCTGACCTGCAGGAATGTCATGGGCCAGAGCTGTCTATTAGAATATATCTAAATTGTGCGTGTGTTTGTATGAGTTAGCAACACAAGCTTCCCACTAATGCTGTTAAAATTGATACTCTCTGCAGATATGAAAGCGGATGGCATCAGTGTAGTACTGGTCGTTTCTTCATCCGACAATGATTTGTTCAGTGCAGACTGTGGCTGATCATTTTTAGGGTGGACTCAGTCAGGAAATCAAGTTATTTTTGGCACCTTGGGGTGCTTTTTAATTTTGGGGTGTGGGCATATTTCCCCATTTCTTCTCTTTGGTCTTTCTCTGTGCTCTTTATCTCATGTGACACACTCCACTGGGGGGATCCCATCTCTTCTAATGGGATTTATCCCAGTGGAGCTGTGGTCTGTAGACACTTCGCAGCCTGTCTGCCAATATTTTGGACTGGCTGGAGCTGGAATTTTTCACCCAGGAATTTTCTGAGGCAGCGTGGAAAATGGACCATTTTGTTATCTCTGAGGGAACAGGAATTTCACGATATTGATATAAAACAGCTGAGAGGATGTTTCATTTTGATGTCTTATGAAAAACATCTGTGGATCCCTGCGCTGCTTGGCTCTCCCTGCTCCATATGCAGAGCTCTGATACATCACCTTATTCTCTTCCTTCTTCTCCTCCATTAGCCATGTTTTTGTACTCATGGTGACCCTGAGTGCCGTGCTTTGTGCAGGACTTGTTGCCTTTTGCATGCATTAGGCAAGCACTGAACATGGAATATGTCCCTCGGGGGACTCAGGCAATGGGGTGCCTGGTTCCTGGATGAGTGATGAACTTCAGAGGGAGATGGATGCTTATATCCTCAATTTTATGAAGGTGGCAGTGGGTTAGATGGGTCTGTAGGATCTGTACCTGGATGTCTCTTGCTCTCTTGGACATCAGCATCTGCAGAGGACAATCCATTTCTGCTCAAGAGGTGCAACTCCAAGACACGAACCGACCGTCTGCCAATGGCAGGTTTTTTTCAGCTTTGGGGGTTTGAAATGGTTGTGAGATGTGACAGCTTTTGACCTAAATGGTATGCAGAAAGATGCCTAGTGCCTGAAGTCTTCCCTTGAGTTTGGCCCCCACCAGTACTCTTATTACTGCATTCTAACACAGTGGTCCATGTTGCCTTTAGAATTTATCCTCATCCTACCTTAAATGCTGCTTTACTTCCATCCCTGACACTAACTCTTCAAATATTTTCTGTTTTTCCCTTTCCCAGTTATATTTTCCCTCGAGGAGCAGTAGAAGCCCAGTAGCCATGTCTTCCTGTGCGAGGGCCACTGCCTCTTGTCCTCACCCTGTGCTATGCCATGGCAGAGGGATGCCAAAACTCTGTGACTGGTGATAAGTGATTGCTCCACGTATCTATGTATCAGTGATTTGGTGGTGAGGATGTATTTTTAGAAATTCCTCAAAATATTTGAGTATCCAGCTGCAGCCCTCAGCTGCCTGGATCCAGCTGGAAAATGGACCAGTGCTGTCCTGTGGTTCAGTCTTTATGGCCTGGAGAAAGGCAACTGTATAAATCCACTGTCAGCCTGAATCAAATGCTGCAAGAGAGAAAAGATATTGAAGTATATTGAACCACAGAGGAAAAAATTATAAGTGCAATCTGCTCCATTAAAAATTTCATAGGCCGTTACTTTTACAGTGCAATTAGCTTTGCGATTTCGATGCTATTGGAAGCCCAGCGCAGTGGATAATCAGAGGCAGAAATGCCTGTGCAGGTACATTTGCAGAAAACCTTTAGGTTTTAGCTGCTTTTCACGTGTTCCCAAGTGCGCTCGTAAGTCAACGACTGTTGCTCCCTTCCCTTCAGCTCTGCTTTTCTCCTTTGCTTGTGTTTCCTTCCACAACTTCAACAAGCCCCAGCCCCTGTGCCTTGATGTCTTTGTTCATTGTGCAGCTGCTTTGGGAGGGAGGCACAATGGGACGTGTCAGCGGTGGGGAGCGGAACGGTGGCGAGCGAGGGGCTGCGGGAGCTTTTGTCGGGAGGGAGTGTTTGCTACCTTTGATGCCAATCATTTTGGAAGAGTTAATGCTGACACGGGAAGCAGCGAGAAGGCTTTTCATGTGAATTCTGATGAAAAGAAAGGCATCCCGAGAGCCACATAAGCACGTTTCCATGGCTGAATGCTTCATACGAAGTTTGTGTTTTCTTTTTAATGCAAAATGATAGCCATTTTTTTACTGCAAGACTTGGGGAAAACTGTCCATTTCTTTGATAAAGGGCCTGACTCTGGTCTTGCTTGCACCAAACGTGCAGTAGCTGGCATCAGGGGACAGGCTCTGCCTAATGCCAGAGCTACAGTGGAGTTTATCTCAGGCAGAGAAATGTTTTGGGCTTATTTTTTGCACGACCCACGACCCAACGTGTGTCACTGTGAGGACTCTCAGCCTTGAGATTTGGATCAAAGCAATAAGAGGGTTTTTACCACTTAGTGTTTGAAACTGTTGAGCACCTTGGTTGGGTGTTCATGTCCAAAGGCTCAGGTCTGCCGAACCTTAGCAGAAATTTGCAGTGGGCAGGGGGATAACCTCACTTGGGGTAAGCTGCAGACAAATAGGAAGGCAGACCCTGATTTTCACGCGTGCTGTATGTGTGCTTGCAGCTGGGTGGATGCTCATGTAGTCACGCAGCATGGGAGGTGAACTCTGCAAGTGGACACGCACATGTGTAGGAGCACAAGTCAGGCGTGCATGTATATGCATGCCAATGACCAGCCATTTCACTGATTAATTTGACAGTGAGCCCCATGAAAGTTGCTGGGAGCTTTCTTCCCCCACCCCAAAGCCCTGAGTTTAGCGTCATGCAACCGCACAAGAATCACTAACGAGAGAAAAAAAAAAAAAAAAAAGAAGTTCTTATTCCTTCTGGCTAAAAAAGATAAATTTCCTTAAAAGCCCAGACCCTGACATTTCAGAGAACTGGAACTGAACACAAAGAATGTGTATTGTTTCTAAACAGATGCATAAATAAAAAAAAAATCTTCTGCTTTTCAAGCCAATCTCATGATTTCCAAACCTGGCTCATGGTTTTTCTCATGCTTCATGGTGACAATGCCAAGCCTCTGTTGTCAGACTGCTAAGAAAGCTCATTCAGTTTCATCCAAATACCAAAAAAATGAGCAAAATCAGATCAGTCTCTGAAGTTTGGACAGAGGTTATGTCTCTTGTTACGATGCTGTGCCTTAGAAGAAGAAATACGGGCAGGAGGCTGAGCTGCAACACCAAGAGGTCCTCCCGCTGTCTCACTTCTGTGGCTATGTACAGAACTCCATTATCTTCCCTCTCTCCTAAAGTGTCTCCTCACAACCTACTGCTTACAAAAAATAATTCATAATTCAAGAGAATTAATTTCTTAGTGTGAAGCCATATTGCAAAATACAGACTACCACGATGCTACGGGTTCTGCACGACAGCCTTTCCCTGCAGTTTTCTGGTATGTCCCATCACTGCTGGGGTTTCTCTTCCCTGGACATTTCCCCACCATTTCAAAACTGAAATTTCTCTCCTTTCCCCCAGGAAAGGAGAATTCCAGCATCCAGGTCTGCTTCCAGCTCTCTTGTGTGAAAGATCCCATAGGTAAGTTTTGGACTCGCTTTTGGAAATGTGCTGGACTCCCCAGAATACAAAAGGTGCATTTTTCTTCTCGGCTATTTTATCATCTCAGCTCACAAATCCTTGGCTGCTTGGGTGCCCTTTGCTGTGTGGGATGCGACAACCAGCTAGGGCTCCCAGAAGCAGTCTGGACAGATCCTGGGGTGAACGTAGGACCCCAAATCCCATACTGGAAGGGAACCAGTAACCCTGCTAAGTTGTCAGCACTCAAAGGGCTGCAGAGGGAAGAAGGAAAATTCAGAGTACCTCCTCCCCAGGTCAGTGGTTTATTGCATTGCAGTCAGGGTATGAGTGGCTGTTACTATATCAGCTATGGGGGAAGACTGGAAAATCTAGGCACATGCACCTGGTGGGTGGGACGAGGCTAAACTCCTGCGGTTCCCTGCAGCTTGAGGTCCCCATTTGCACAAAATACTATGTGTGGTGGTGTATTCCCCTACATAAAAGTGCTGTTGTGCTCCCTGCACAGTTTGAAGAGGATTCTGGTAACCAGAGGTTTAGGATAAATCAGTTGTTCTGTTGCTGTTGTTATTGCCATGAGCAGCCTGGTACTGCTGAACTGCGGCCAGGGTCTCCAGTCCAGCGCATGCATATTCTGCTGCCTTCTCCAGCTCTGCTGGAAATCATCTCGCTAGCCTGTCAGGCCAGATGTTTAGCAACCAGCTTTTCCTAGTAGGAAATTAGTCCCCATCAGGTAGCAGGTGGCATTTTCTCTCCTTGCTGTACAGTCAAAGGCTTCGGGGAGCGAATATCCTCAGCCTCTCCCGCCTGCAGCTATTTCCAATGGGCAGCAGTATGGAACCGGCACCGGGAAAGCCTATTACTTGGAAGAAGAGAGAGGAAATGAGGGTAAGAAAAATAAGTGTCTGTAATGGACCCAGACCAACGGCAGAACATCCACGTAATTGTAATTTACAGAGGCTTTGACTATTATAAATACAGTCTCAAACAATGAGGGGTATCTATTTTCTGCTGAAGGCACTGGAGCGTCTCCGTTTAATGTTAGTAAGAGCTACGCACACCCGGAGAGAGGGATATAAGGGCAAACGTGTCAGACAAGCAATGCAGCTTTGCTTGCCCAGCTGCCGTTGCGGAGGTGGCATGGGCGGGGAGGGGGGGGCATGTTTTGCAAAGGGGTTTGGTTGCGGCTCCAGCGAGCAGCGGTGTGCACACGTGAGATCTCGAGGCGCGATTCCCCGCTAATGTGCACCTGGCATCTGCTCTACCTGTGCCAAGCGCCGCGCTGCCGGAGCGAGCGCTGCCCGCTCCCCCTGCCAAGGCTGGCTCGCCGCGCAGGAGAGGTGTCACTGAGCAGTGACTACAGCCGCCGCGTTCAGCGGATTTAGTGGGTGGCGTGAAGGAGAAGAAAAGATTCTTTGAAGACTCCCCAGGGAGCAGGCTTAGTAGCTGAGGTCTCTGGGGGATGCTAGATCTTATATACCTATTTATCCATAGGAGTCTGCGTGCACGGGGGCTTGCAGTTTTCCCTGGAGATTAGCGACTCTTGCTGGTTTCCTCAGCATATAATATTGGCTTGACAACTGTAACTAACTTCTGGTTCCACTTACTTTTCCTATTAGCCGGCAGTGTTGTGTGTGAAGAGGAGCAGATTGCATTTACGCCTGCAGATCTGAGGGAGGACAAAGACAAACCAGGAACGGCCCCGGTTTCCACTCAGAGCTGGGGGGTTTTGGGGGAAACTCCATGTGAATAACCCCCAGCTGGTGAGCGCTGCGGGGGTATACGTATGCACGTGAAACACAGGCATACATACATTTATGTACACAGTTGCTGTGTTTGCATGGTGTGAGTGTGGATGCAGGTAGGTTTTTGCATCTGCCTGCGTGCACCCAGCACGTTAACCTGTTAGCTCGCTTATCATTTGTACCTTTTGGTGGCTAAATATTTCCCAAATTGGGTCAGTCTGTGCAGAAGTGAGCACTGACTCAGAGGGTTTTGGGATAGACCAAAGGGTTTGGATAATCTGGTAGCAGAGGCTGTGGCAGCCGGGGGGACAAGCCCAAAGCCTGGCCCCTCACCACACCCAAAGGTCAGGCCCCTCGCGGGTGGTTGGGCTTTCCAGGCACTGCGCCAGCTTTATGCCAGATGTGTCCTTCCTTCCCCGCAGGGTCAGGATGTAGCTGGTGACTCCGTGTGATCCTTGGCTCTGCCACGGAGAGACCCCGCGGGTCGGTGGGTGACCTCTGAGGCTGCTGGCGGTGCATGCTCCTGGGGGGACTGGGAGCACTGCTGTGTCCAGCGATGCTGCAAACCCTGGAGACACCTTGGCCCTCACCTGAACTGCAAAGGGTCTGGTTTACAGGAGGATGCAGAGCCAGATTTTCAAAAGGCATCGATCAGGATCTCTCTCATCTCACGGACTGTGACCCCATGGCTCGTGCCAGCTGTGGCTCTGGTCACAGCTCTCCTTAAACCTCTTTTGGAGCCCTGAGACCAAGTATGGTTTCCCAGGGACCACTGGCTGCAACCAACTTGCAGCATTTTGGCAGAGTGATGACAGAGGCACAGGCAGGGTTACAGTGTGGGGGAGTAGACCCGGCCCCATGGCCGTGATTGTGGTGTCTGCTAGTCATGTTCTTGCTTTGGGCTCTATGGCGGGGAAGGACGGGGACTGTGCCTGCTGGTGGCTTGGGCCAGATGTGGCCAAGGGGTGTTGGGAGCTGGGGAACCAACGAAGACCCACGGCACAACATCAAGACCAGGAGAAATGGGGTCTGAAGCCCTCTTGGCTTGCCCATGCCATGGGGCAGAGACATCAGGACCCGAGAAGAGCTAAAACCTTCTGCTTGCTCTTCGCTCCAGGTGAAAAATACAAAACAAGACAAAAAACCCATCCAAATCCTCACCTGGTGCCAGCAGCATCCTGACATGAGCCAGGGCTTGGCCCCGCACTGGCGCCTGTCCTTGCAGGCTTCGCCTGCGTGGGAGGAGGCTGCGGAGGGGGAGCGGCATTGGTAGGCAGAGCTGCTCCACTCTCTCCTTCCTCCCCATCCTTCCCAGCCCCCTTCTTTACGGGGTTAATTTTATTTTTTCCTCCAGGGGTTTACAAACAGCTAGCTGAAATGCGCAGGCCAGCTGCCTGCCGGTGGCAGCAGGAAAACAGGCAGACAAAGCAGATGGACCCAGCAGGGGTGAAGGAGCAGTGTCTTCAGCGGGCCATAGGCACCACTAAAGAGTAAACAGCTCTCCAAAGGGAGCCGGGAGCTAACCCCAAACCCCGTCCTCTCCAAAGTACTCAATCACAGCACATTAACAAGAGCGCCTGGACTGCTGGGGAGAGTAAACAATAAGAGGCCTTGCTGGCGGGAGAGTGGGAAAAGCAGTGCCCCCTCCAGCTAATATTTATTGTAAAAGGGTGTAAAAAGTGGCTTGTGGCTCAGCGTGTTGTCAGCGAGCTGCGGTCCGTGTCACTGCTCATCTCCTTTTGGGACAACCGCCCTTTCCCTTCCAGGGAGAGCAGCCGCCCGCATGTGCGCATGGTTTGAGAGACCTGCCGTGAGGAAGGAAGAAAGGAAATCCAGAAGCTGGAGGTGAAACCACCGCCCTCTCCTCCTTGACCAGCTGCGGCTTGGTGGATGCACCCTCGCTTCCCAAAGCCGGGCAGGGGCTGGCGTTTGGGGGCTCGACTCTCCTCCTACACCGGAGGCACTCAGCCATGCTACCACCCAAGCGAGCTGCTCCCATCTGGGAGGGGGGAATTGTGTTTGGGGGCCCAGGGCTATTGTTTGGGAGCAGGAGGGGGTGCTTTTCCTCCTGCTTGTGCCAGCGTGACTTCCTTGATTTTGCTGGAGCGGCTCCTGATTTATGCCTAAGAACTGGATCCCTCTCGCCAGGCGTTGCTCTTTCATCTGCAACATTGCAGTGAAGTTTGTTTACAAAGGTTTTGGCACGGCCACAGATTCCTTCTCCCCTTCCCCCTTCCTCCTAATCAGTTGCAGTTTTCCCTCTCCTTTGGCTCCTGCTGCAAAACTGATTGACCTTTCTGGGCTGTGTCTGACACATGAACCGTGCAAAATCCTTTCTACTCCCCCAGCCCTGTGCTTGTTTGCTTGGGAACCCGGCCGCCTGGAGCAGCCCAAATGGGTGGCCTCCGGCAACTGAGTTTGCTGCCTTTTGGGAGCTGCTTTGCTTTTAATATTGGGCATCCTTGACATTGGGTGAATGCATGTTTTGTGGCTGAGTCTCCCCAGTGCTCTTTGTGAGCAATGATGCTATCACTAAAAATGTGCCCGTGACATGCGCTCAGTCCCAGGTTGCCTTTAAAACAGACCCATTTAAGCAAAACTGAATTTCAAGCCAGAATATGAAAATTTCTGGCCCAGTGGCTCCCTCCATCCCAGTGAGGTGCACCCACATGGAAAGGGCACAAAGACAATTTATTCCTTCTTGTTCAAACACTCAACAGAGTGCTTGCATGAAAAGCTAGTCTTGGGGCATGCAAAGAGCAAGTCTCAAGTCTCACCTGCGGTGGGTTTATGTTTTAGCCAGGGGTAAGAGTTGCCTGTGCTTGGCTTGTTGGGCTGCTAAAGATCTCACGAGAGCCATGAATTTGACATAAATGTAGTTAAACTGTTTTTTTCTTTCTGTATCTCTTGAGGGTAAAGGAGCACGGGGAAAGAGATGAGTGGTCTGATGGGCCCGCTTAAATTATCTTTGCAGCCATTTCCATGGACTCATATCAGTCCAGTGACACCGGAGCCAAAACACCCTTTTACCCCTTCTTGAGCACACATTGGATCTCAGCCCTTAGACCACATCTCAGTGCTGGTTCAGCTTTCTGTTGTGTTTCTTGTCCGTATTGCAAGAGCGAAGTTCAGAAGCAGTTTTCCACTGGCACCAGGTGGAAATGGAGTTGTTTTCCAGGCAGGCCAGTAATTGCTAAAGGTTACTTTTGCAGTCTGCCTTATGTTTTAAAAGCCAGAGTTTGAAGCAGGTGAAAGTATACAAGTGTTTTCTTGCTCTTGTCTAGAGCAATGTGTTTCTTGTGCTAACTAGAGTAACTATGTTATACACCATGGTGAAACCCAAGTGCTATTCACCTCGACCATCACATATCAGAGGAAATACAAACAGTAAATTGTAGCACAAGCAAGGACGGAGCTCTGAGAAAAAAGTGCCAAGGTGACCAGGGATGTGTCAAAGAGCGAAGGCTGTTCTGGCTCTGAGAGCAATTCAAGAAGGTTCCATTTCCACAAAAAGACAACAAATTGTCCGAAATAACTTCACAGTAACTGTGTGGGCTGAGCCTCCTCAGACTCGAAATGTAAAGCGCAAGGGACCCATGGGGCACCCAACCCTGTCTGGCATGTATCCGGCAAGGGGAGCTCTCCTTGGCTGTGACATACCCCAAATGACCCATTCCCAAGGTCATGGATGTCGGCAGAAGGCTTTCACAGGGCTCGAGGAGAGCATTGATGTAACTGAACCACGGGATCTCCCTCCCTTTTTCAGGAAAAGACGTGTCTTCAAATCAAGTAAAAAATAAAAGCATTTTCTTCACTTAGCCCTCCTACGATCAAATTCCTCTGGTGCTGGTGATGGGCTCCTATTTTCCCTGGGCAATACATCAATTTGATTTTCTCCCTCAAAGGATTAGTCACTGAAAGACACCACCATCCTCTTCCCCCCAACTTTTTGGCTGCCTCCGGGTGCTAGGGGAATACCAATGAAAGGAGCTCTGCTTTGCTTCAGCCCTTCTGTGATTGCTCATTTTATTTCTCATGCTTGCTTCCTCTCTGATCATTCTTTCTTTTCTCCCCAAAACATCCTCCTCCCCACCAAGAGCTGGTGCTGCTGGAGCAAGAGCTGAGCATGCCCCAGTGTCCATCCTGGGCAGCTGCCCGTCCCTGCCCCTCCCCTGCCAGACTGATCCCTGCATCTTTGCATCATTTGCTGAATAAAATTATTGATAGCAGCAAGAGAGTCCAAGCGTGTAGATCCTGCTTCAGGGCAGCTGCAGAGCTATACGCTAGGTGTAAGTGTAGAATAATTTGACATCTACAACTGATGGTGGCAGAGCCCTGACACGGTGTGTAAGACCAGTCAGCAATGAGCAGCTTTTCTCAAAGGGTGATACTCAGCAGTCCTCCATCTCCCCGGGACACGGCGACAATTCACTCCGGTGACAATGAACATGGTGGGCTCCAAAAGCACCCTGATGCTTTCAGTACACTGTGCTGGTTTTCACATGGTGCCACTCCGTATCTGCCTGGGGTTTAAGCCCTACAACGCTGATTTCTTTTTCCCCATGGCCAAATAAATGCTCCTGTATTTCAGGAGGTTGCACAAGGCAGAGTCATGTGAAACGTGTTCCTCCTTCCCTGCAAATGGGCAGAAGAGGAGGGGATTAATTTTGAAGACACCTCAAGCTTGTTTTTCTTTTCCTCATGCCAATGTCGCACTGTTTGGATAACTTGGCTGGAAAATTCAAGTGGAACGAAGACATCACCCTCTTGCAGCTCTGGTAGTGGTCCGCAGTCTGCTCCTAAAGCCATGCTATCAGGGAACCCAAGGGCTGAAGGGTGACTTCTGCATTGCTGACCTGGGGCCTGGGGATGCTGATGCAGATCCCAGCAGAGGTGAAGAGCCACCGGGGCTTGTAGAAGTGACTTGTGAGTTGGACTGCTCTCCCCTCCTGGATGCTGCACTGTGCTGCTGCAGGGGCTTTGGCTGGGATTGCCCCAGGCTGGCACAGTGAGATCCACCTGGGGCAATGGGGTCCCTTGGAGGGGCATCGGGGGGCTTTATATTTGGCCTTAGTGATTTAGGAATGCCTGTCCCTGCCTCCACGGCTCTTAATTTCATGAGATTGCATGTTTTAGGGATCTTTAATATTTTGAGTGCTCAGTTTCCTAAAGCAACTGAAAATGCTGCGTCCCCCTGCCTTTCAGAGGGTCTGCCAGGAGGCACCCAAGACAGTGCCTGTGTCCTGGTTTCTCCTGGGATAATTTTTTTTTTCCTAGTAACTGGTAGAGTGCTGTGTTTTGGATTTAGTATGAGAATAATGTTGATAATACACTGACATTTTAGTTGTTGCTAAATCGTGCTTACACTAGTCAAGGACATTTCAGCTTCTCTTGCCCTGCCAGCAAGAAGCTGGGAGGGGGCACAGCCAGGACAGGTGACCCCAACTGCCCAAAGGGCTATTCCATACCATATGGCGTCATGCTCCGTATATAAACTGGGGGGAGTTGGCCGGGGGCAGCGATCGCTGCTTGGGGACGGGCTGGCCATCAGTCAGCGGGTGGTGAGCAATTGCATCATGCATCACTTATTTTGTATATTCTATTATTATTATTACTATTACTATTATTATTATTATTGTTATTATTATCCCTTCCTTTTCTGTCCTATTAAACTGTCTTTATCTCAACCCACGAATTTTACTTTTTTCCCCGATTCTTTCCCTCATCCCACTGCGGGGCGAGGAGTGAGCAAACGGCTGCGTGGAGTTTAGCTGCCTGCCAGGTTAAACCACAACACCCTGCTTTTGGGAATGACTCTGCCCGCTTCCCTGGGATACAGCCAGTGCTGGCTGCCACAGTGGCTTCAAACTCTGGAAGGCAACTCTGGGCTGAAAACAGGTTGAAGAGCACGCTGTGCCCGCGGCTGCCCAGCAGTGATCTGTCAGCCCAGTACAGGCATGACGTCATTTTAAGGACAAGAGCTTCCTAGCCAGCACCTAGGGATGTTGCGAAGCTTCCTTAACTAAAGACTGCGGAGTGCTTTGGGGTCCTTGGAAGAGGGGCTCTGTCTGCAGTGAGTCCCACATCCCAGTGTTGTTCCCAAAAGCTGTTTGCCAGCAAATTGCCTGGATTTGAAATTCAGGTGAGTTGTCAGATGAAAAAATATTCTTCCCCACATTGCTCTGACCTCTGAGGTGGCTGGTTTATTTTTTAAAGGCATTACTGCTCCCCTCGGGAATGGTGTCTTCCTCTGTTTTATGCTCCAAGGACATAGCTCTTTTCATGTTTATCTTTGATTCAAGCATTGTAAGGAGCAATCCCTCGCACTTATGTGCTTCATTGTATCTGGCCATGAGAGATTCTCCCCTACTGTTTGTAGCTCTCTTTTCAGTGCAGCTAGTAAAATATTTGAACAGAAAAGGAAAAAAGACCAAAAAAAAAAAAAAAGACACTAAACAGCCTCCAGCATTTAGAGGATAAAACGAGATGTAAGCAGAAGGATGGCTGTGGTTAATGCACAGGGCTGGGAGGCCTTAGATGGACCATGGCTTCTCTTAGCTGCTCTTCTCCTGACTACTTCTGTGACTTTGTCTAAGTTATTTGACATCCTCCTGCTACAGCTCAGGGGTCTTTAACACACACCATGTTTTCTGCCTGGAAAACCCATGCAAAAGCAAAGCCACAGTCAGAGCTGCAAGGTCTCGGCGGGAGAGATGATGCTGTTTATTAGTCCAGCTCATGGCAGACGAAGTCTTGGTGGAAGAGCTCAGATAGTGTTGTGCTGAGGTGCTGGAGTGTGTGAGGGGCTGTGCACAAGCAGATGCAACCTCCAAGACCAAAAGGGTCAGGAGTTTGTCCCACTCCAGCTTTTTTCTCCTTTGCTGGCCATGTGAAGACTTGGGAAGTATTTAGGCTACAGGTAGCAAGACATTTTGGAGCATGAGCTGTTGTCCTATGTCAGGATTCACACTTGCTGGACACATTTATTGGAGTTGTTTGCAATGTGGTTGCATGTCCACATATCTGCTGAAGCCCCAGCTAGGCTGAGGTCTCTTCCCCCGCTGACTGTTTGGGGCAAAGGCAGTTTTCAAGCCACCTCTCTGCGAGGTCTAATGCGGCAGGGAAGCTGTTTTGCACAAGGTGGTTGCAAGCCAGTGACTTATCCACTGAAAAGTAAATTAAATCTCAATGGGCAAACTTGAGTCAAAGGGTCCTAAGGCTGATTTCCTCCTTTGGAAACCTGCTGTGAATTCAAAACTGAGCCAAACTGGCATGAAGGGGCATCACAGGGTTAAATGTTTGGAAAAGTAGAAACTCATTGTGATGGTGATCATGAGGTGGTTGAGGGGAGGCCTCAGTCAGGCAAGGATCTGATGCAATCCAGGTAATTCCTAAATAAGCCCTCACATTTCAGAGGGTTTTCTTAAACTTCTGGGGCATAAGGGCACATTTGGGGATGGAGCACAAAGTGAATATTTGACATAAATAAGGCCAATGTTCGTTTGTGGGAGAGGGGCAGAGGGACCCTGTGAATTAATGATCAGCTTTTAATTTGCCCTTTCATTGGAATCAATGAAAATGTCAGAATGATTGAGGTTTATGTGCTCATGGGAAAGATGTGAGCCCAAGAGAAAGAGATCAGGCCTATTTTTTAATACATTTTTTCACTGAAGAAGATGCTTCCCTTCATCTCTAATACCAGAAAAGGGATGAGAGAAAGTGAAAGGGAAGCCTGAGATTTACCCCTTTATGGGAGCTGGTCTGAAGGTGGTGATCTCTGAGAGTGATTTCAATCATCTGGAATCAAGTTATCCATCCTGCCCTGCCCAATTTGCTATGAGTGAATTCCTCAGGAAGCCTAGACAATGCTCAGGTCCCACCAGAGTCCTCAAGCCCACCGTCCTCGGGATGGCGGCTGCCCTTGGCACAGGATTCAGCCTGGCTGGTGTTGGCAGATGAAATTTTGCTGGCTGCAGACGCGTGCTGTTTGCTCTCCCCAGTGCTGGGAGGTTCAGGGCTGGGTGCATTTCAGGATGGCAGGAGGACAATGAGAGGCTCATGTTTCTGAAGATCCTGGTTTGAAAAGGCTGGATGCTGCTGACGGATGTGAAAAGCTGGCATTAATGTGTTGGAGGCAAAACCAGCCACTGTGGCCAGATTTGGATTCTGATTACTGGGAATATTGATGTTTGATCCCCACAGCCACATATAGTTCCTAGTTCTGCAGGACAATGTTAACCTTGGCTTTGCACAGGGTGCCACCTTCCCCACCACGGGACCAGAAGGACTAATGACGTTTTCAGTATAAGGAAGCTTCCTGAGAGCTTTCTTCAAGAGCAAGCAGTTTCATGCTTACAGACATACATTCACAGAGGCCTTTCACACCTAAAATGGGCACCTACATCCTTGTTTCAGCCAAAAAAAAAGTATTTCTGAGTCTTGGCAATGCTCGGGCATAAGGATGCTCCTCTTTTGGCTACTCACTTGGTGCTTGTAGCATTTCCGACCAGTAAGCCAAGTATTCAAGTGGGTGGTCAAGGGTTCAGCTGCCTACAGGAGGGACCTAGGGTGGAAATGGTGGCCTGAGGTTGTAGACTCCTTTGTGCAACTCCCCCGTCTTGATGGAGGCTCTCAAGCAGCCCCATGGCAGGGGGAACGTGTCTGCAAACCACCAGGTGTGCTTTGGCCTAATTAAGTATTCATTGTGACAAAATACCACAAACACAGGGGAGTTTTCAGCGATTGCTTCACCCTAGATAGCAGGCAGACCAAGGCCTGCTTGCTCTGGCAGGACTCCCACAATGCGTTTCCTTCCTCCCTCCACACTCACCTGCTCACCTTGGTCACCCTCTTGTTCCTCGTAGGGAACAGGGAAAGGGTGAGCTGGGCTCTTTTATCTCATGACTGCTTCGTCTCAGTGCATCAATCCCCCCAAATGTTTCTTTTTTGTCATGCGGGGGCCTGATTATCACATCCCACACTCTGCTCTGTGGACTCTGGCATTGAGCTGAGGTCTTCTCCAGGTGGGTCAGCTGCCAGACTGGACCTATAGCCCCTCTCTTGCTTCTGCACGTTGGCTCAGGCTGGGCTTTTGTTGCAGAAAATTTGTCATTCCCAACACTCCCAGACATGAGCAATGCAACCGTGCTGCTGCCAGCAAACACAGCCCTCAACAGGAGCTTTTATGATAATATCAGCTCCGCTATTGCTACTTCTTTTCCAGCCCCGTGGCCGCCGTCTCAGGAACTGACCTCACTGTTTCCTGATTTTGAGCTCAAAACGTGGGTCACGGGGAATATGAGTGCACAGCACCGCTCGTTGTAAAACCTTAGCAGCCCGGTGAGCGCATCCTGCGTGAAACCTCCCGGCAGCCTGTCCCTGCATGCCCAAATCAACACCATGCGTCAGGGACCACGACCTTCCTTGGTGGTCTCAGCAGACACAGGTTTTAGCCAAAGTAAGGGTCAACTCTTACATGTACCTGGAAATAGAAGTGGAAGGACTGAGCGTCAGGCTCCCGGCTTCCAGCTACATTTCTTTTCTCTTTTGAGATGAACATGCATTTCTTGTGGAAGGCAGCAAACTGGATGTCCAGTCTATCCTCCAGTCCAGCTTAATACGCGTCCCACAACCTGACCGGTCCTTGCCGATTCAGGGCAGATGCGAAAAACCCTGCTGTTATGGAATAACTTACTCAGAGAGAAACTTTTTTACAAAATCCTTGTTTTGCCTTCTTCTCCTTCCCCCATCCCTCCAAGCAAGGGGTTTTATATCCCCGTTGAACTGCTAGGGCTTTTTTAACTCCTTGCTTTTATTGCTCTTGCTGTTCTTATTATTGAAATGTCCAACCCTGCCTTGAACATGTAGCTTGTAGAGATGTACCAGAGCAGTGAACTGCATGGATAAATTGTGCATTATGTGAAATCCAGGGCCTCAGAAATCCTTCAGTGAGCTGATTTTTAGTGGCTTTAGTTTCCCAGCTGATTATTTAGCCATCTTCACCAGAAAGTTGTCTCAGTAAAATGAGAACTCGCCCACATTCAGGATAAACTCACTGTTTGGTTTTTTTTTTAGGGTTGGAAAATGTCGGGTTGTCTCTGGTGGAGGATGTGTGTGTGTGTTTTATTTTGTGTGTGTGGCATCCCTGCATATGTCTTGGATTGGTTCAGAAACTGAAATAGCAAAATAAGCTTTTCTTTATTCAAAAATGGAAATGAAATGATCAAACAGCTCAGACAAGAGCTATGTGTAATGCTGTATTTTTTACTGATTATTTAGTAGATATCAATAACAGTAATTATTATTGCTATGACTCTTTATGCTGTTGCTTTCCCCATCACTCCTGAGTCTTTCTATATTGGCGAAACATTTTGATAGCCCGTTCCTGTTTGTTTTCTACCCATTGATGATGTTTTAAATTCTGCTGCAATCTGCCTAGAGGCTGTGGTAAGCCAAAGACAGCGGTTTGTGCAGTGCACTGGCAGAGCAGGAATCCGGATCCATGGATCCGTGCACAGAGGCGGTACTGGGGATGCTGCAGCAGCAAAGCACCAAGTTTACTCTTACCCTGCCTCAGTGGAGGTGTGCATTTGACTCATGCTCAGCTACCAGGGAGCATCCTTATGTCCTTTAGGTGAATATCTCTGGTCACAGGGATGCTCTGATTTTTGGGCTAGGGATGCTAGGACTCACAAATACAGCATAGTGCAATGGACAGGCTCTAGGAGGGGGAATCTGAGACCTAAGGGCAACGTTGAGAAGGGCAACGAAGCTGGTGAAGGGTCTGGAGCAGAAGTCTTATGAGGAGCGGCTGAGGGAGCTGGGACTGTTTAGCCTGGAGAAAAGGAGGCTGAGGGGAGACCTCATCGCTCTCTACAACTACCTGAAAGGAGGTTGTAGAGAGGTGGGGGTCGGTCTCTTCTCCCAGGTAACAAGTGATAGGACAAGAGGAAATGGCCTCAAGTTGCGCCAGGGGAGGTTTAGACTGGATATTAGGAAATTTTTCTTCACCGAGAGGGTTATCAAGCATTGGAACAGACTGCCCAGGGAAGTGGTTGAGTCGCCATCCCTGGAGGTATTTAAAGGACGTTTGGATGAGGTACTTAGAGACATGGTGTAGTGATGGTTTTTGGCAGTGTTAGGTTTATGGTTGGACTCGATGATCTTAAAGGTCTTTTCCAACCTATATGATTCTGTGATTCTGTGATTCTAAGGGATGGTTGTTGACAACAGAGGGCAGCTTCGGAGGAAATCCTGCAGGAAAGAAGGTTGTGGGGAAGTAAAGGAGGGGACCTGCATAAATCCATGTCCTTTTGCAAATCTCAGCCATTAGAAGATGTGGAAATGCAGGGTAGAAATAATTTTAGGGAACTGGTTTTGTTGCAACTACACAGCTATGTAAGTCAAGAAACAGAAAAAAAAAAGCCAAATCAAAAGTTTTCAGGCTCTGTATTTTTGGATGGGGCTTTGCTGAGCTTTTTAGTGGATTTTTTTTCCCCCTGAATTTGGCACAGTTAGCACGACAGAAGCTAAGATGATACATATGTTTTATAACAGTAGTGCACATTGCGAGTTTAAAATCAGTTTATCAATGTCTTTTCTCCTTTCTCTCTTTTCTCATTCTCTGTATTTTCTGTTGTTCTTCATGAAAGTTCTGCAGCCTCAGCTGAGGAACTAGATGTCATTTTATTGAGGGAACAGCAATGACATTTTGTTTGGATGGGGCTGACATTCTTGCGTTTCAGGTGTCCAGCAGAAAATGACAGCCAGATAGGTTTGGTTTTTTTTTTTCTGCACATAGCTTCTCAAATCCTGGCTATGACCATAAGAGCATTCATTTAGAAGAAAATTCACTTTCAGAGAGGAATTACCACAGCTAAGTCTAATTAAGAGGAGCAGAATGCCTAGCACAGCACACGGCCCATTTGGATGTAATGGAGACTCTGTGAAGAACAATAGCTTCAGCTTCCCTAGAGGTGTTGGCCACTGCAGATGTGTTGACTGGACGTATCATGGGGCAGAACAGCTACATGCATTCAAATCTTCAAACATCCCATAGCTAAAAGGTTCACAGTATCCTATATTTCTACATTGGACAAGATCCATGCAGCCCACAACTGGATATATCAGGGGTAGGTCTAAGACTGCAGATGTGGGAAGGCTGTCCCTTGTGTAGGTCTTGCTTTAGCATCTTGAAAGTGAACATTGCCCCAGTAAATCCAATGTCTGTACATGAGGCATAAACCCGGGAGTGGACCACCCCAGCTTGGCATGTTGGCAAGCTCTGGGATGGGATTAAAAAGGACACAGCACTGGTTTAGGTTGTTGGCTGATGCTCGCTTGGTGTTGTTCTACTGATTTCCATGAAGCTAAGCTGAATTACATCTACTGAAACCAAATCCATCTAATTTTTTCCCCTTGCTTCTTATGTTCAGGCTTGATGTATTATGTCTGGAAGCAAACAGTTAGAATAAGATGCATTTGTTAGATTGTGTCTTTTCATTATCCAGACAGAAGGAAGAGGCAGTTGACAAAGTTTCAGCAGACGGTGCATAGTTGTTGTTTATGTTAAACAAAACGAGAATGTGCAGCATTCGGGTGTATAAACAGCATGACAGCAATAAGCATAAAACATAAGATTGGAAGCAGATTTCACTTTCAGGCCTTGGGGAGCAGATGGATCTGAGATCATTGTGCATTTGTGTACAACTCCAAGACCTATAGAAACTCATTTATTCCCCATGCTGATGTGTTTTACAGGAGTCAAATGTAGCACGGCTGCAAATGGATGCAGCTCCATTGAACATAATGGGCTGGACCCAAGCACCTAGATCTGTCTGTTAAATTGCTCCAGCAACACTAAAAGGATGGAGATCTGCTTTAGTCTTGCAATCAGAGATTTCCTTGTCATCTTAATGTTCAGGTGACATAAAGATGAGGCAGCCTCTATTTGCTTCTCTGTGCGCAGGCTGGAGGGAGCTAAATGCAGGAGGAGCCACAGCTGGTGAACTTGCACAGAAGCTGGTTTCCTCCCCATATCTTATATATATGATATATAGATACATAAGAAGGCTTAAACTTTTCTCCCGATTGCTCTTTTCTTACCCCCTCAACCTCCAAACTCCCATCCCAGTTCTTGCACCAGGGTGAGCACAGCTGGAAGTAGAGATGTGGCTCAGTCAATGGAGTTGCAGCTGTTTGTACCTATGTGGTTCAGGACTGATGCTGTAAGATAGAGGAGAAACCAGCCCACCCTCTATACAATGGTGGAGACAAAGCCATCATTTCTCAGTTTCAGTGGGCCAACTGGATCGGTTCAAAGGCCGCACTGATTTGGTACTTACGGAGGCAGGACCACATGGGTTGTCTATTATTTATGGCCCTGATTCCCTGGCAGATCTATGTCATTGAAGTGAAGGACATAATGAGGGATTTCAGTCCCAAGCAGAGACTATCCAAGCAGGTGGGAAAATGACAGGCCAGTGTCCAGCCTTCAGAGTACAGACCAAAGCAAAGCTGTTTTAAATAGCAACAATAGCCCTAATCCCCTGGTAGGATGGAGAGATGCAGACTGGTAAAGGGAAGAAAGGGTAGAAAATAGTAACCACAGAAAGTGTGTGCATGTGAGAATCCCTTTCAGGATGCATTAATGGGATGCAGTGAATAGGAAGAAGAGACCCCGGAGTGTGTTTAAAACTGATTCCTGGTATCATATGAACTGCTGTAAATGAAGCGCTGTACAAAAGAAATAATAAAAATATATCACTGTAGTCAGTATCACTAGCTGTGTCCGTGTTTAACCGCATCAGAGCTCATCATTAACTAAGAGGCAGAATAACGCGAGCAAACAAGACGGCAACTGGGAGGAAGAACATAAAGACCACAACGGGGCCCCAGTGAGGTTCCTCCCTCCGCTCCTCCAAGAAATGGGGACCCAGGAGGGAAAGAAAGCCCACCCGCCGTGCACAGCTCAGCAGAGACACCTCCAACGATGGTGTGGGTATGCGCTCACCTCCTCCGTCGCCAGCTCTCCTGCAACAATTCGTCTGGAACAGCCACTCGCCTCCGAATGAGGAGTTTTAATAAATGATCGTCATGCGCAAGCCGTGCATGTATGTGAGAGAGGATGGGGACGTGTATTTTTAAACGCGAAAACTCCCACCAGCCGCAGTTTGAACACGGACTGTATGATCTTCAAGGGAAGGAGAAAAATGTGCTGGTTTCCTCTAGAATTGGATCATTTGCTGCAAATTGGGCATCTGATCCGAGAGGAGTTACGGAAAATGTCGTCCACGGTGGTTAGTAATTTCAGGGTTGTATTAATTCTAGGATGGCCTGTTAGAGGCCCTGTCCCAGGAGAGGTGTTCTGTGCTTTCTGGAGATCAAACCATCTCTCGATGCTTCAGGCTGGATTGCCCTGACTCCAGCAGTTGAAAACATAAATCTATATGAGGGGGTTTCCAATGGCTGATTGTGAATAATTTGTGCAACCCTTAGGAGAAGGGTGAAATCCTGCCTCCACTAACGTTAATGGTAGATGGGCCACTGGCTTCAGGGGGTGCGGACTTCCCTGGGCTGCCTGACTCTGTCCCCTTGGCTGACTGTGGTCTCCAGCTCAGGTCTGAAGCCATGCCAGGTCCGGAGCAGCATACCCAGTCTCTCAATGTAACGACTCAGGCGAGTCAGATTTATCTACCCTTTGTATTCTGGATGTTTTACTTTTCAGTGTTTGATACCTTGCCTGATGTAAGCTTTAGTCATGCTGAAGAAAGCAGCTTTATTGAATTTAGCTTTATGTTAGCATTGACTGGACAGACTGTATCAATTCAGAATGGGCTATTACCATCCCTTTCCTAGTTATCCGGAGCTCAAATATCCTAAATAACATGCTCTGATGATGTCAGTGTCTCAGTGTCAATAACCGGTCATCAATATATGTCCGTGCTAAGATCTGCTGTCTTTTTCTTCTCTTCTTTTTTAGCACGGGAGAATATACACGTGGTTGTGCGACGTTTATGTTGAAGGCCGTGATCTGCTTGCACAGAAGTCAGTAAGGGTGCGCTACAGCAGCCACGAGCTGCTGTAGCTGAGGGAGGGCTGGGACTGTTTAGCCTGGAGAAAAGGAGGCTGAGGGGAGACCTCATCGCTCTCTACAACTGCCTGAAAGGAGGCTGTAGAGAGGTGGGGGTCGGTCTCTTCTCCCAGGTAACAAGTGATAAGACAAGAGGAAATGGCCTCAAGTTGCGCCAGGGGAGGTTTAGACTGGATATTAGGAAATTTTTCTTCACCGAGAGGGTTATCAAGCATTGGAACAGGCTGCCCAGGGAAGTGGTTGAGTCGCCATCCCTGGAGGTATTTAAAGGACGTTTGGATGAGGTACTTAGAGACATGGTGTCGTGGTGGTTTTTGGCAGTGTTAGGTTTATGGTTGGACTCGATGATCTTAAAGGTCTTTTCCAACCTATATGATTCTGTGATTCTGTGATTCTGTGATTCTGAGCTGAACCGCTGGTCCCCAGGGCTGAGCTTTGGCTACCCAACAGCCTCCACTATGAGGCTGCTGCCTTTGGCTCAGCAGTATCACTGCAAGAGCAACTTGAGCTGCATTTGGGGTTCCTGGTTTCTGACTCTTTGAGGCAGTTGGGAAAGTAGGAAAGGAGATGAAGAAATACATCCTACGTCTGCCGAGCCTCTCCAGTGAGCCCAGTGGGACGGAGGGTGGTGAGAGTGGGAGGAAGGTTATGGGAAGGAAAGGGGACACCATAAAGGACAGAAGTAAAGACTTTACAAAAACGTGCTGTATAGGTTTAACCTAAATACCCACCTGTTGCTCTGGCCTCTCATGGCCTCTGGGGACTTATTACCACAGCTAGAGGGTGGTTGTGCATGACAGGGGATTTTAAAAATGAGTGATGGAGAAAGCCTTCCCGGAGCCCTCAGCCTGACCTGCCATCCCCCAGCCCGCACAGCTCGCGATACCCTACATTTCTACACGTCCCAGCAGAATACCTGCATACCTCCAGCTGCAGACAGAGCCCCGGGCTGGCAAGGCAGGTTTTAAGTCAGCTTCTCAAAGCTACTCGGCTGTCGTCTGTGTGTGTGTTAGAGTAGCATTTCATCCCAATGCTCGAGGGCTGTGCAGAGCTCCTGGGTGACCAGCATTTCCAGCTCTAAGCCTTTCCAAGTCCAGCCAAATAAAAAGGAAAGGACAAAATTGGTTCTGCCTCATTTCTGCCGAGGAGGCACTTCATGACAAGTGCAAATACAGAAGTTGCTTTGACTCCTGGACGGATAAACTCTGGAATCTAAAGGATGTTTGAGGACAAATTTTCAGAGGTTGGCACGTACATACTGACTGTAAAATTACTTCATGGAGCCTAGCTGTGAATGTTAAATCCATATTTGCCTGCGCAAACAAGGTGCTTATGCATGCACTTAGACGTTTTGCAGACACAAAGGCAAAGGCGAGTTCAACCCTGGCTTTCTCCATCTTTACAACTGTACTTAGCAGTGCTCTCCCCTGGCCAGGAACACTTCCCTGGGACTCGTGTTTGTGAGGAAGAGCTCATGCCGTGGCCCCAGATGGAAAGGTTTTAAGCTCATAGCTTAGTTTCAGATAGGCCATTTTAATTGGGATGGTTCCCAAAGCAAAGAATAATCAGCCTTGAGTTTTAAATTACCCCGGAGGAAAGTCTCTTTGGCATACAGTGGGAAGGTGCCTGCAGCATGAATTCTCACTCCCCATTTGATGCTGCAGCTTCAGCTCCCGATGTCAGCAGGTAAAAGCTCAGGGTGGCTCCTAGAAAATGCTCTAAATTACCCTGACTTCTGCCCCAGGGCAAAGCTCAGGGCTGGTGTCTGTGTAGGGAGACAATGCTCGGACCCATGGGCAGCTGCAAGCCGTGTCAATACTCCCGACTCTTCCAACTTCAGTCCATATCACCAGCAGTAGGTGGCTTAAGTTCAACACCTCCATGGTGCGTAGGAGAACTGAGCTTGGGTTTCCTTTTCCAGCCTGCGTGGATGGGGTTTTGGGTCCATGCTCTTCCCCTGCCACAGCCCTCCGGAGCAGAGCTTAGGTGCAGGGCTGCATGCAAATCAGACCGGTGCTGGGTAGACCTGGACTGGAGGGTGGGCTCAGAGGTGATGGAGATGGACCAGCTGTGCATGGGGGGAACAGAGGTATATATCAGTCCTGGGTGCTGCAGAATATCGTCCCTGTTTCAGCACATGAAAACTGCCTGTGCGTTCTGCGTACGGGGAATTACACTGCAAAAGCAGCTGGTCGCACCTCGGTGTCCAGAGGCAGAGAGAAACCGTGCTGCTCTTAGGGAGATAATAAAGGCCTAAACGTCCACAGGCTTTGAAAATAATTCTCTGAGTAAAGCGTGCTCCTAATCCTGCCTCTTCCATGACATTCCTGCCTCCCCAAAGATCTTTGTCTCCTGCTTGGCTATCCGATGCAGCTCAGCAAGAAAACTCGTGTTAGTTAATAATAGTGGCTTGGGGCTAGAGATTACAACCAAGGCAACGTAAATAAGACATTTATTTTCAACAAATGGGGTAGGGTGTCTGATCTGCCACATTCGCATTTGGCATCTGTGGAAATTTAAGGCCTGATATTTGGTGTCCGGCGCGTCCATAACAATGTGGGTTCATCACAGCCCTAATTATAGCTCTTGGGCAGCTCACGTGGGGTAGCATGAGGCTTATTTATAGGTAATATTTATAAACAGACCCACAATCTTCCCAGGAAAAGGGCTCTTAAGGCAAGACATGTTATGGGAATTACTCTGAGAGCCATCACGGGGACCGTTGCTGCACGAACCCTTTCCCCCTCCTGGGCAGGGACTGTGCAGCATCACTCCCCTGCAGCAGGCGAGTGCCAGCCTCCTCATCCCACCCCTACCCCAGCATGCAATTCCTGCTTGGGTACCCAAACTTACTGCTTCACTTTCTGGTTTCTTGCAGGAAAAAGTCTGAAAATAGTGATTTCCCAATGACACTGAGGGCATGCGACAAGCATGCAGTTGTATCTCAATAGGCCACTGCAGTGTTCAGCTGCAATCATGTGGCTTAATCACCTGACTGTACAAATGAGTTTCCCTTGACAAGATTCCAATCCCTTTGGGCCCCTTGACTAATTACCTGCTATTGTGAGAGGCCCTGCTTGTTGGGAAAAGCAACTCTTGTCCCCCAGCAATAGCAAAATAGAGAAATAAACACAAAAGTCTGGAGATCAGAGGGTGCTCATTTACTCTCCATATTTAGTGCCACATAAAGGGCCGTTAATTATGTTCCTCTTTCATGACAAAAGTAGCTTTTGCAAACAGTTTTGCTTGTTTGTTCTCTTTTTTAAACAAAAGTACCTGTACTTTTGTGTTCCTAATCACTCTGTAGCACGCAGCAGCCTTGCAAGGAGGAACTGGCAAGAAACCATGTCACCCAGCTCTGTATGACTTGGGTTTCTCAGTGCCCAGCAAAACAGAGGGCAGAGCTCCCTGTCCCTTGTAGATCCCCTGGATCAGAGCTGCAAATTGCTATGAACATAGAGGAGCTGCCTGGCACGTTTCTTGTGTCTACCCCTGCATGGAGGTAAGGGCTGGCCAGAGAGCGCAAGGCAAGTAGGAGTCAGGCCACAGAAATGATGCAATACCTGAGTCCTGTAGGGAAAGGCTTTTAGTGTCCTCTTCTAATTGTGCATGCTCATACACATCATTTTCCATGCATATGGGTGGCAATGATGTACAAAAACCATCTGAGAAAGTAACTGAGTTGCCCAAGAAGAGAGTTTTCATCTATTTAGAAGAAGCCATCAAGTCTGTGGTGCACGTGGAGACCTTTATTTTATTCTGCCAGGCTTGCCTTGTTCATTTCTGGGTACGTGAATCTGGAAATGGAAGACAACAGGGCATATGGCTCTTTGATCCTTCTGAGTGGTGGAGATGGTGTTGACATGCCAGTGCTTTCCCTGCACTGCACTTGGGTGCCCTGTGATTTACAGTCCCCTGCCAGAAGTGAGCTAGCTATAAACTTTAACAGGCCAGGATCAACTCCTCTTCTTTTTTATTTTTAATTTTTATTTTTCTGAATATGCAGAAAACAGCCCCAAATTGTCCTAAATTAGCCTCTGTTCTGACGTGCTGTCTCACACCTCTTTGGTGTCAAATTCTTTTTTAGGTAGTGCTAGAAAGCACAAAGATGAAAAGAGGGGAGTCGTCTGACCTGTACCTTTTCTTAGAGCATCACACGGTCATGGCTCACAAGCTGGTATAAACCAGCTCCACTGGTGTCAGTGACCCTGTACCAGCCTGGTCCTGCCCTGGGATGAGCAGAAGGTCTTCTCCTGCCCTTCTTGGGGAGAAGAGGCCTCTTTGGTATCTCCTAATAGGGATGCTTTATTTATAACTGATAATCCCCTGAGAAAATGATCAGGAGCAACCTAAGGTCATTTTCTATTCTTACATTTTTTGCTGCTTTAAGCTCCACCTAGGATAATGAAGCTGCTATAGACATAGGCAGCAAAGCTGAAATCCAGCTGAAATGGGGCCTTAGTAGCACTCAGTGGTGCATTGGTCCAAGCTTTCAGTCCTGGCTCCCTTTGTGCAGCAAAAACCCAGGAGAAAGATGCATCTTCACGGGTTCTTTTTAAAGGCACACAGTGGATCTATGCTTTAAAAATGCAGTTTCTTCTCCACTTCTTTTATGATTTGATCTTAATGGGAATCTTCCAAAGAAATTTCCACTCAGGAAACACTCATCTTTCAAAAGCTAGTTTTTCCCAGAAACATATATAACTCAGTGAGACTTTTGAAGGGTGAGTTTCTCAAGGTAAGGATGATAGAAAGGGACATGTGGATACTGACTCCTGCCAATGAAGCAATAATATGTGTAAGACACTTGGCTTGGACCTGCAAGGATTACATTCAAGACCCTGCTCTGGGTCATGAGGTGTCATGAGTCCAGCATCCTAATCTCTGTCTTTTTCATTAGTTTGATGAAGAAGAGCAAGTCAGTCAGCATTTCTTTGGTCTTTCTGTCTTTTAAACAACGCCCCGCCACATCATTCAATGTAGACTGTTCTTTCCCAAGTTAAGTTTTTATATTTTCACCACTCTGATTCCCCAGAGTACAGAGGGGCTTTCACCGTGTCTGTTCATCAGTGAGTTGCACTTGATAAAGACTCGTATCTTGACCAACTTGCTGCAGCTCTGCTTCCAAAAAATCTCGTGTAGCCCCCCTCTGGGAGAGAGATTTATCCTCCACAGATACTGCTGCATATCTTGGCAAGATCAGTTTGCAACCAGCCTTGACCCATGGTGCCCAATTAAGCAAAGCACACCTTGTCCAAACTATGGGGCAGGGTTGCTTTCCCCTGCTTCCTGATCTGCAGCTTCAGTTCCAAGCACCACAGCAATCTGCATGTCTGCAGGGCGAGAGGGTGTGCACCGTCACAAGGGCACGCACCTCGTTATTCCATGTAACGGAGACCTCCCCTGCCCCTGACTTCTTGCACCCCTGCATCTGGGGTGAGCGGTACCAGCGTCTCTCTCTTGGAGCCTTTTTGACTGACTTCAAGGTCTCTTTCTGTGCATGTTTAATTTCTTGCTGCCCAAATTAATTTCCCCACTTGTAATTTTTTCTACTGACTTTAATGAAGCTTTCCCAAGACTCCTAATCTTGATGAACTTTCTAAGAAAAAATACAAGTCAGCTTGTTTCCCCAGGCAGTTTTTCCTAATTTCTTACAGCTCTGTTGACGACACATTCCCACCTCCCTCTAATTTCCTCTGGAGATGATGACTTCTCTCCTAGCTCTAGAGAGAGTAATCAATATTGGGAGGAAATACCAGCCTTTTTGGCTGCTTGCTGGGGAAGCAGTTTGTCCTGTTTAAGGAAACTCCGGGGAGGGTCTGTTAGACACAAACCACAGTGAATTACCACCTCTCATGAGCTGACAACTCACATGTCTACTGTTTTCCTTATGCTGATGCTTTCAAAGTCTGCGTCAGCCACTAGCATCCCCATTGGGGTTGCTTCTCACCTGACTGCTGAGATTCCTGATGAGGGCCATCATGCGGCTTTTTTTTGCACTATGATATAATTATACTTTTTGCAGCCAGAGAAAGCAGAAGGCATTTGGAGATGACCAACTGAGGCATCTGCTGAAGCTCGCGTCTTCAGACATTCTCCTGTTGAAATCAGCCTTAAAGAGCCAGCCTAAATGACTTGCCAAGGGTCACCCAGGATATCTGTGGCAGTGAGAACTGAACTCTGGTCTCCTGAGTCCCACACTAGTGCCCTAAACAGGGAATTATAGGTAGTCTCTTCTGTAGGAATGAGAGAGAGGAGAGGTATGGATTTCCAAGAACAAGACCTCACTTCTTCAAACTTTAAAGGCCATGCAGCTAAATCTTGAGCTATAAGTGTGCAACAGGACCAATATAAGCAGGGCAAAAATAACAGTAACCTTCAACTCAGATTGGCCTGCAATCAGAACAGCCTTTTTTTTTTTTTTCTTTTTCCCCTCTTTCTTTTTCCCCTTCCATACTGAGGGCATTTAAAGAACAACGAAGACTCAATGACTATTCATGGGGTCTGGATTTCTGGCACCGCTTGAGCTACTGCAGAGGAGCAACATCTCTGTATTCAGATGACTTGCTGACTCTGTCACAGCCTTGGTAAAATGCTGTTAAAAATAGTTATTTCTAATGATATATTCCAATGCAATGGAGATTCCTGTGTACACTAATTTGCTTTGAGGATTGCATCATCCCGAAGGAAGTGTAGCCAGAGAGATTTAAAACAAAAGTGGTCTGTCTCCAGGCTGAGCTGTGATACTTGGCAGCGATACTACTCTCCGCTGAGCCCAACGCGCTGTTTTAACATACTGTTCCCCTCCCTGTAATGTCACACTGGAAGGATGGCATTTCTTGTCTCACGATCCGTAAAAGATACTGGATGAGCTATTCAAGCTACCAGTGTCCTTGAATGAGGTTATTAGTCCACGTGGGACCTTGTACTGTAACACTACCAGGATTTCAGGGCAATTGTTCAGGAAGCAAAATACTGAAATAGAATCTCTCATTATTGAAGCAAAAGCCATTGAAAACTACTGATAAATTGGTTATAGGACTGACATATTTATCGCTGTTACTGTCCCAGTATTATATTAGCCAGGGTCATAAGTTAAGAGGTGAATTGAGGCGGTTGGAAGCCCAGGAGAGGGGAAGGATTTCTTTGCCCACCTCCAGGATTCACACAGTGGAAATAATCCTAAGGCACACATTTTCAACCCCAAAAGCTGACATATGTCCCTCGCTACCTGGAGGGGACACCTCTGGGTATTGGCTTTACGATGGGTAGAGCTGGTGAAAGGGCAGAAGATATGTTCTGGATGTCTGTGGAAGAGCAGGTAACTGGACAGTCAGGCCTAGTAATGTTCACAAAAAATTTGGATAAACAACACTGGTAAGTTCCTACCCGTTGTTGAAGGTCCTGAGAGAGTTGTGCTGAAGGTTTGGAGTGCCGGAACTTCATCTTATTCTTCTTCCTCTGTAAGGGCTCAAAATGCCAAGGGAGGAGCATCTAGCTCTTTCCTTCATCTGTTTATAACAGCACCTTGGTGGATGCTTGTCTCTTAGGCGAAGGACGAACACATCAGCTCTACCCTAAGAAATGTGAACTGTGGCTGCATGAGGGTTGCAGCCAGACAAAGAGTTGATTTTTCTTTTCTGCTGGTGTGAGTGACTGGAGTAGAAGGAAAAGAGATACCTTGGACTGAATGACAATAAGATTTTTTTTCTTTTGAGATCACAACTAATGAAAACATTGCCTGTCAGAGTTCAAGGAGCATCTGGACGACACTCTTAGTTATATGGTTTAGTTTTAGGTAGTCCTGTAGGGAACAGGGAGTTGGACTTGATGATCCTTATGGATCCCTTCCAGCTCAAGATATTCTATGATTCTATGATTGTCTTAAAAAAAAAAAAATTGAGGAAATCAAACATTGGTCCAAAATGAAAAAAAAAAAAAAGTATCTTGGCTTTTATAGTTTCATTTATTGACAAATCCACTATAAAATCACAGAGATTTATGGTGAAACCTAATAGGACCTGGATAAAGAAAAAAGAAATTCTGCCTGATAAATGTTACCCTGTTTTAGGACTGATACATGGGAAGTACTTGTTATGGTATATTGCTGATGTTAGTGGTCATGTGGTGGGGATATGGGAGTGAACATGGATGGGTAAAATGCTCCTAGGATTTGCATAGCACAACCTTCCACCTCATTCTCTCCCTTGGAAGAAAGGGAACTCCTATAAACCTGGCCAGAAAACAGGGGACAAGGTAGCCTGTAAAGGACTAGCCCCCTCGGGTTCCCTGGTACATCCATGCTTGCTGTCTTAGCATGGGTAAGATTGTCAAAAAGTGATTCCTAAGCAATCTCTGCTGAAATGAAGGCTATTGCAATTATGTTATGCCTTCCCTCCCACCCCACAAAGTGGTTATTAATTAAATTGCATAACAATTCTGCCTGGTATTTAAATGTTGTGCATGGATTATCTTCATAGTTCATTATCCATTCCCATGGAGATCAAAAAGCATGGCTTTGACTCCGAGGAATATCTCAGTTAAAAAATGTAATCTTTTGTTGCGCTAACTACCTGTAATCGGAGGTATATCTGCCCACTCCATCAGCTGGGTGCAGATTCTGCCTCTGCAGCTCAGCCTCGTACGGGAGCTGCCTGATGAATTTATGCTCAGGTTCAAAGGGCTTCAGTGGGATAACTGATCAATTAAAAGCAGGAGTCATTTAATCTGCTTTAGATACGCTTTCGATGGTGAAGTTTAGAGGTGCTTAAGTTTAAAGTTGGTGATTGCAGGTTTCTTTTATGTTCACTGGAACAATCACTCCAGGATCCTTTTACATTTTCTCGGTGGAGAAAAACGGCCCTTTCTAGAGGGCGGTTCTTCTGACCTCTCTTAGATGCTTATTTTAGGATGAGATCACTTCCCGTCTCGCCGTCGGCTGTAAATGAGGCCAAGGGTGAATATGTCTCAGTTAGGCTTTTGGATGCTTAAATTAGGGTAGATAGGCTGCACCCTGCTGTGCCCCTCCATATGAGCTGGGCCACGGGACTCCCCTGCTCCCAGCCGGGGAGCGAGCGGGCTCTCGGCCGGTGCCCGCCTCTTCGGCGGGTTTGTTTCCTGAGCTCAAGCTCTGGACACTTTCTTCTTCCTTGATACGTGAACCACTGGACATCCAAAACTGAGGATGAGTTTGCAAGGCGGGTGGCAAGCAGAGGGGAGACCCTCCCTTATCGATTTATTTGGAAATGGAGCACACTGGATATAACCTTGTTGGACGACAATAAAATGGAGTTCATGGGGGTACCTTTAAAGAGTCAGCCTTAAGAGCATCTCCCGCACCCCACAAGAGTCTGGCTGAGCTGGGAATACAGTCTGGGAGGCTTCAGTCTCTCTTCTGCTCTGTAATACACACTTCAAGCAAAAGGGATCGTACTCTTCACCTGCAAGAGTGAGAGGAGCCGAGGGGAAGGCAGGAGCTCAGCATGCTAACAAGCCACGTGTCTTCGTTACTGAGGGAATAAAATCTCTTTGCACCTATTATTCCTTTCTGTGCCCATTTATAAGTGTTTCCACAATGCAAGTAGTGTTGTTCAGAGTTCTCTGCATCTGACTTGTTTTTTAAATCTCTGTTATACTATTATCTGGAGCATATTAACCCCTAGGTACTTAGATTTTTAAATGTGTAAGAGATGCCAGAGGGAGGGAGAGGGAAAAAAAAGTATCTAATCCTGCTTTAAGAAGAGCCAGAAGGTGAAATAGCAGAATAATCACTCTTTAACACAATTTGCTGTCACCTTCACCACAAGGTCCCTTTGCTCTGATGCCCAGAATTAAGAGACAAACTCGTCTAAGTTGCTGCAATTCAAAAAACATGCACATGTACACAAATAAATCGGTGCCCAGCAGTTCCCTATGGTACAATTGTTGGAAGCACAAACCGTTTTTAAACTGATACCAGAAATGAACTTTTATTTTCAATCGTATTTACTATAAATTAGAAATTACTCCGTAAAATGCAATCTGTTAGGCAAAATGCATCCTGTCACTTTCAATTAACCAGCTAAAAGGTTGTTAATGAATAAATATTGACTTTTAGAGGAAATGCTTCTTAACCAGCTGCAGATCCATGTGCATGATATTTGACAAATGATCAATATGGAGCTGGTACACTCCTGCTAACCTGGAGGTAACTGTTCAAAATACCTAGGCACAGCGTTAAATGACAAGTTGCACGGTGGCCCAGTTGTAGGGGTAGAATAAAGAGATGCCAAGATATTGCAAAACTGCCTTATGTTGACGCACCCAACTCTATTGGGTGTAGAAGAACACCCCTTCGAACACCCCTGCAACTTTCACTTGATTTTTCAAAGCCTTGAACACTAATGAGAGCTGAGACAGCTCAGCCCCTTTCTAAGTCAGACCTTTTATTAGGTACCAAAAATATGCATGTAGATGCTGTACTGATTGACTCTTTAGGCTTCTAAGAGTTCCGTCTGACAACTGTGTCTGGAAAAATATCCCACGATGACACTCCAGGGCTGTACTGTCTGGTGTGTATGGTGACTCACACCAGGCTCTTTGCTAACCCAGAAAATTGAATCCTTGAGCCAAAGCTGTTGTGGGGCATCAAGTCTCAAAATGCAGGAGAACTGATTGGGTTGTGGCATGTGTGAGTAAGGGAGATCCAGGCAGACAGGAGGATCCCAAGATGAAAGAGCATGACTGGGGTTTAAATCCTGGCCCTAGGCTGCACTTTCAGGGCTGGTCATATTGTTGCTCTAATTCTCATTTGTATAGGAAAGAGAGATATTAGTGGGACTGTTTAGCTGAGGGCTGTGGGTGGAAGGGTCCCTAGTAAGTCAGGAGCGGCTGATCCCAAGTATGGAGTTAATTATGCTTCAGGTAGCTTCAGCCACCTTGTTAGTAATGGCTGATGCGACATGCCATGAGAAGTAGTCCATAGCATGGACTACAAACCACTGCTTTGCTTCACATGACTTCTTCCATGGGATTAAAGCTGTACCTGCTCCAGGACACTGTTGGGCACATGGCTTGGGGAAAGGTGGGGATGGGGGAAGGCTTCCATACCATGTGAGGTTATTGGAGCTTCTTGGGATGACCAGGGCTGTCAAATGCACCCCATTACAGTCTTTTCTTTCTCTTCCATGTCCTGTATGCATGAAAATAAAGGTTGCTTGGTTCAATGGTTCAGCACTTCCAGTTGTTCCTAGAATAAAAAAAGTACCTTTCAATCCGTCATTTCTAAAAACAGAGCGACTGTGTGTGAAGCATGACAGCTGCCATTGGACATTGACTGGGAGTTTAGAGTTAAGTGTTTTTAACCATGTTGGTGTTTCAAGTGTTCTTCTTGCTTGAATGGAAACACAATTGTCTCTGGCTCCCTGGGCTGAAGATGATCGAGATTATGAAGTTCATAGTTGCTTTGCTGCTTTGGCACCTAAATGGAAATGAGTCCATCAGCTGGGACTCCTCAGGAGACCATCAGCAAGATTACTGTTTGAACTAAGCCAGTTGCTGTAGGGTTAAAAGGGGCCTTTTGGAGAGGTATTAGCCCTGTCTTAGATGGGCAGGATAGTCTTTATTCTAAATATCCTGCTGATCACTCTGATGTGGTGGGTTTGATTGGTTTTGTTATGTGAGGGCTCAAAATTATTCCAGTTGCCCTTGCGGTACTTGTGACCCTGCAGTAGCAGAGGGCTGTGCTGTCTTGCCGTTTCAGATGTATTTGCTCCTTTCTTTCTGCCTGTCCTATTTACCTGGTTTATTTTTACCTTTGACCGGAACAGCATGCCCTGATATGTGCAGGGCAATTCAACAATTGGACCACCTTTGGGACCTGGCTGGCATCCAGGGGCATGTTAGTGAGATGCTGTGCCCAATCTAACAAGCCCCATTTCTCAGCAGGACTATTTAGCACACTCGTGATGGTCCAGCTACGGCTTCTGGCTCTGAGGTGGCTCATTCAGTGCCCACTGGAGGATTTTTTGCATATGACCCTAGTGCATGTTGAAGGCAGGACCTTAGAGACTTCTGGCCTGAAAAATGTGTTGGGATATAATGCAATGATTTTCTTGATAGGCCAGGAATTTGGAGTCTAAGTGAGTATTTGGAGGCTCTTTGTGAAAATTATAACAGAATTTTGTTGTTCACTGAAAGGGGAGCACATGTATAGATCAGATTTATACCCAAAGTCAAGCGCAAGGGACCCTGCCTTTCACACAAGTGTATCAGTAGATTTTTCTCCAGCTTTAATACACAGCAAGAACTCATGTGATCTGATGCTCTCTCTCTCCAATTCCTTTAATTTCTGCTCCTCAGATGCACCTAGATTCCTCTCACGTTCTCATTCGGGTAATAAGTAATGCAGCACAAATTATGGGAATGGACATTGGGTGCATCAACAACAGTAAAAGCTAACTGCATTGCACGGGGACCAATAAAGCTGAGATAAGAACTGCTGGGCTTTTCGCTTCTTCATTGGCAGTTAAATGTGATTTCTATTATCTCACTGTTTGCTTTAATGTTATATGGAACCTGTCAAAGCCCCATAGTCTTGCCGCTCACTGTTCGACTAGAGAGAAAAGACTCTGTAAATTACAGTACCTTTTGCTACTGAAAGGTGTGTAAAACTATTCCATCTAATTCATGGTCCCCTTTATCATATGCGATAGTGGAAATGCAGAAGATTAGCAAGGTCAGATGAGTTTGGGATATCAGGCCAAATCTGTAAATCTTCTGAGCTTACTGTATTCTCACCATTATCCCTAGACCTGCTACAACCTATATTCACCTCTTGTGTGCTCCACCTCCAGTCATCTTCTATACAGTTCCCTGTTTTGGGAGCCTGCTGGCCAAAGCTACCAAAACTGCAATAATCCAACGTATGCCAGAGAGGACATGATTTATGGGATGGTAAGTCTTGTGAACCTTTGCACTCAGACTATTTCCTCATGCCCCTGTGTGGACAATGATGGGAGACAGGTATCTTGAAGAATGATTGAGAAGGTCATTACCTGTACAAAGTGTCTTAACTCAAAAATTCAGATATAGTCTCATGCCAACCTGACTACCCTGTTCTCTTCGGGAGCCCTTTCTTGAACATCTGCATAAAACTACCTTGCACGGTGTATAGGACCTGACATACACCTCGAGGCACTTCGAGGTGGCAGAAACTTTAGGTGTCTTTGTTCTACCTGTGGGGAGAAGCTTTGTTATTAACCTTTGTGCAGTGGCATCACTTACTCACTAACCAGGCTGGGCTATCATTCTCTTGTGTCTGCTGTTCTCAGCACAACTCAGCTTCTGCCTAGTCAGATTTTACGCAGCAACATTGACTTAGAGGATGGCTTTGATAACACAGCTGAGTCCTTGCTGGGGGCCTTAAGTTCCCTCTCTGGAGCTGTGTTAGGGGTGGCTGTAAAACAGGCAGAATGGGACATGAGTGTATAAGGTATTTATGATATAGGAAGGAGACTCAATCTCTTTGGTAAGGGTCCAAATCTTCAATATGATCAGATTTCTTCAGCTGGCCATTTAGAGTGAAGGAAATATCAGGGATCTAATCAAAATCTCCCAGGACACATTGCTCATCCTGTGCCAAAATCCTCATCATCCTAGTGTTGTTATCAACAAAAGGTCATAACATTGCTACTCAATATTTCTGTTTCAATATAAATCAGGAACTGTTGGGCCATGTTGTGTTATATACTGCACAAATACATGAAGTTGCAACTCCCACCCCAGGGAATTTGTAAGAAAGACGTGCAAGCATGTAGGGCATGGCAGAGATTGCAGGCTTGGAAGGGAGAACCTCCATGGCAAATCATGACATTTTCCCACCTCTGGGCTCTCTCCTCAGCTCCCTACACCAGAAGGACAACCTTCAGAAATTTCAGAGTAACTTTTATGGGAATTGTTGGTGTGGGTGATGGGAAGTAGTTGGTAGGTCAGTTCTGTTTCTGGATCAAAACAGAAGGATCCTAGCAGATAAGAGATATTAAAGACCATTGAAAGAAAATACCAAAGGGGTGAGGGATGAAGTACCCTGTGATTACTCCAAAATAGTGCATGCCTTTTTCTAGGCTACTGCTGCCTTGAGTATTACACTCCTACCATTGCAATCTCACCTGAGCCAAGAGCTGATCCCTTCGGTCTGTGCGTGAAGATCACCAATGTCCCACAAATTCTAGTGGTGCCCAAATTTACATGCAGCTGGGCTAGCCAGGATCTAGTGATTCCTCCCAGCTAGGAAGTAGGCAGCAACCTGCACCCTGGACCCAGCTCTGGGAGGTGAAGGGGAAAAGTGGAGGATATGTGTTGAGTCAGATCTTACTAGTACCAGGTTGAGGTCTGTAGAGTCCTGCTTAGATGATACCTTTTTGTGGGGGGAAAGGACATGCAGAGTGTCTGATTTCAGAGCTGGAAACAAGGTAAGTTTTGAGCTGGCAAACATGTGCAAGGAAGGAGAGGCAGAGCTTCATGTTCACAGTCGCCTGTGCATCTGGTGGAGAACACGTTGCGGAGTAGCAGGACTGAGGATTAAAGAGAATCCATTCCCCGTGCTCACAGCAGGAAAGGAGAGCAGTCTTGTCATCCTCTCAGGAGTTTCTTTCAGACACGGTCTTAAATAAGAGAGGATAGTGATTAAATTCCTTCCCTGGGAGCTTGCCTTTCTGGGACAAATGAAAAAAGGAAAGGAAACATGTAAACAAATATTAAACAGACAGACCAGCCTCCGAGATTTAATCAGGCTCTGGGCTGTTGCTTGACTTGCCTTTTGAAGGAGATATGTGTGCCTGTGTTTCTGTGCTTGCTTCTGTTTGCGTTAGCCTTTCTGCAGCCTCCCTCCATCTTTATCTCTGTACCCATCACTTCTTGTGCCTGAGCTGTACAGTGAACTGAAAATTTTAAAGTGGGACTGGGACTTTTGCTTTTAAGAGTTCGTCTCCAAATGGATTTAGAGATGATGTTTGATTATTCAGAACAGCTTTTGAGGCCATGCAGAGATTACCTAGAGTTGGGTAGTGAGGTCAGAGTTTGCTCCTGCAAAGGACACAAGCAAGATAGCTGCCAAGAGGCACTTTAGCACCCAAAGCCAGCCTACAGGTCCAGGCAGAGCTGCATCTTTTAAACATTTCAGACGCATCCTGCTACATTGAGCTGCACCTCACAAGTATGTTCTGTTGCATTATGTCAGGAGTTGACATGACATGAGGTAATTGGATTTGATATGACATAATCCACCCATAACGCAACATGTGATAGATGAAAGGACTTTCCCTGAGGCAAGCAGAAACCAGCTGGTACTGTACAACACCTGCAAAAAGGGAAGGTTTTTAATCATCTCCTCCTGCCTGGCTGGGGTGGCAAGTTGTTGTGGTTGGTTGACCCTGGCTGGATGCCAGGCGCCCACCAAAACTGCTCTATCACTCCCTTCTTCAACTGGACAGGGGAGAAAAAATATAACAAAAGGCTTGTGGGTCGAGATAAGGACAGGGAGATCACTCACCAATTACTGTCACGGGCAAAACAGACTCGACTTCGGGAAGTCAGTTTAATTTATTAGCAATCAGATCAGAGTAGGATAATGAGAAATAAAACCAAATCTTGAAACACCTTCCCCCCACTCCTTCCTTCTTCCCGGGCTTAACTTTACTCCCAATTTTCTCTACCTCCTCCCCCCCAGCAGCGCAGGGGGACAGAGAATGGGGGTTGCGGTCAGTTCATCACACATTGTCTCTGCTGCTCCTTCCTCCTCAGGGGAGGACTCCTCACGCTCTTCCCCTGCTCCAGCGTGGGGTCCTTCCCATGGGCTGCAGTTCTTCACAAACTTCTCCAAGGTGGGTCCTTCCCATGGGCTGCAGTTCTTTGTGAACTGCTCCAGCGTGGGTCCCTTCTACAGGGTGCAGTCCTTCAGGAGCAGACTGCTCCAGCGTGGGTCCCCCACGGGGTCACAAGTCCTGCCAGCAAACCTGCTGCAGCATGGGCTCCTCTCTCTCTCCACAGGGCCACAGGTCCTGCCAGGAGCCTGCTCCAGCGCAGGCTTCCCACAGGGTCACAGCCTCCTTTGGGCATCCACCTGCTCTGGAATGGAGTCCTCCACAGCTGCAGGTGGATATCTGCTCCACCATTAACCTCCACGGGCTGCAGGTGGATATCTGCTCCACCGTTAACCTCCATGGGCTGCAGGTGGATATCTGCTCCACCGTTAACCTCCATGGGCTGCAGGTGGGTATCTGCTCTACTGTTAAACTCCATGGCTGCAGGAGGACAGCCTGCCTCACCATGGTCTTCACCACGGGCTGCAGGGGAGTCTCTGCTCTGGTGCCTGGAGCACCTCCTCCCCCTCCTTCTTCACTGACCTGGGTGTCTGCAGAGCTGTTTCTCTCGCATATTTTCACTCCTCTCTCCAGCTGCAGTTGCGCAGTTCCCCCCCCCCCCTTCTTAAATCTGTTATCCCAGAGGTGCTACCACCGTCACTGATGGGCTCAGCCTTGGCCAATGGCGGGTCCATCTTGGAGCCGGCTGGCCTTGGCTCTATTGGACATAGGGGAAGCTTCTAGCAGCTTCTTACAGAAGCCACCCCTGTAGCCCCCCCGCTACCAAAACCTTGCCACACAAACCCAATACAGTTGTTCAGTCTATGCACATCCCTAATTGAAAACTCAAAATGATTAATTGTTTTTTTAAAATACCGCTGCACATTTTATTGGGTTTGAAACAAATGAAAGTTTCCGTAAATTCATATCAGCCACCCACACAAAAAAGAAAAAAAAAAGCCAAGCTCAGGTGAACTTCTACAGTATATGAGATACGATCAGTTTGCTTCAACCTCTTCTGATCTAAAGTACATTCTGCTCATTCTTGATATGTGTATTTAACCTCAGCTTTGCTATTAAGGGGAACCTTGATGGGCTGATTGATACCCATTTAGATCTGATCCTGAACAGAACTTCTTGTGGTGCTTCCTGCTGTTCTGCTAAAACTAATGACCACTACGTGGTCAGAGTTAGCTGTATCAGAGGTGTAACTTGGAAATGTCACAGCTGAACTCCACATTTGGTTGTCTTTTCCTTGAGGACATCCCAGACTGTGATATCCCCTGAGTGGAAAGGGAAAGCCATGAACAGAAGATTGTTCATGGCTTAGGAAAGTGTTTTGGTACCTTCATTTCCGAACGAAGACATCCTGTGAAAAGAGCTGGAGGGGTCAGAGGAATACTTGCTTTAGATGAATTAAAAGGGATCTGATCCTAAAGGGACCTGTCCCCTGTCTGCTTTGATTTAGGTTACTGTCATTCAGCCATTTTACAGCCTTCCCTTTCAACATTACTTTCTGGAACACTGTCACCTCTTCATTCACTACAAATATTTCAGAAAGGTTTGAAAAAACTAGTAGTAGGAAATCCTGACAAATATAAGGATGGGAAGGAGAGGGTGTAATTTTCAATGTACGTGTCCTAATTCCTCTTGGCTTTGATGTATGGCTCCTGTCTTAAGCTGTTTAGCACAGACTGTCTTGTGCATGTGGCACTTAGTTCCATGACCACACTCCTTATTTTTTGAGGTGCAGCATGTGAAGGTTCATGTTACATCGCTTGGCTGTCAAAGAGATGAAATGCTCTTTTTTTCCTTGTTTCAACTTCAACCCAACCCCCAGTATTTTTTTCCCGAGGAAAACCAGACAAAAAACCCAAACAAGACAAAAGTGCCTATTGGTGTCCAAGGCTCTGGTTCATCTAGGGGGGAGCAGCTAGTAGCAGCACCCTTACAGTCCCATGGACTTTCTTGTCCTCTTTGCTGGCCCTGCAGTAACCAGGCTGGGCTCTGCTGAACTTCTTGAGTTCTTCTTTTGTAAGCAGAAGCAGCTCGACTAAAAAAATGAGGCATGTGACTTATGATGATGATCTCCAAATGAGAGGTGATTTTGTATTCCTGTCAAAGGCTCTGCTGCAGTTTCCTCTTGCTGGTGTTTCCAAGTGCTCCTGCCAAGTGTTGCCATCTCAGTGGATGCCCTCACGAACAAAGGCAAACTGCGCTTCAGTGCTGGCCTTGAACATCCTTCGACTGGGGTTGAAAGAGATGCTGAATGTTGTTCTAAGCTGTTTCCTTTGTGATGCCTTTAGTATAAATCTCTGCCCCCTTTCTTAAAAGCCAGCTCAGCCACATGAACTAGACTTTATTTTATGAGTCTCATTATTTTTATATTGATGTTCATTTTCTGAAAATAGTGTGAAAGCTAAATGCATACAGCCCCCTAGACGTTTTAACAAAATCATATTTCAGTTGCAGTATTGATTGTCTATCTATAAAGCAATATATGGCCAGGAGTTAATGTTAACAGTGCACTATGTTAACTGAAGTAATGTAGTGAAAAACAAAAATGAGAGTTGGGCTTGCTTTACTTTTTGCTGCAGTGTGACACCTCCAGCTGAGCTTTATTGCTTCTCCTGAGCATTAGGTAATCACAGAGATGACCTATAGCAGTTTCCCTTAATGGATGATAAGCACAATCAGCCAGAGTTCATGGTTGCTAGTATGGGGGTGGCACATAAACAATCCTCCTTTCATTGTGTTTACACACATTTTGTTCCTGTCCTTTGAGCAAGAAGCAGTTGGGAGCGGGTTCAATGTTAAAGTGATGCCTGCACTTGGTTACTTCTATACACTCCTGCGCTCTTGAAACTGTTCTTGCTTTGTTGCAAATGGGTGGAATTTTTATAGGAACTATATTTGTTCAATCATTTTCTCCCAGGAAATGTGGCTTTAAGGCTAAAACCAGGCAATTCTTTAGGCTGCAAAACCTTTCTTTTATGGTTACTGCAGATATGCAAAACGAGTTGGGGGACCTGATCTACATTATCTCCATCTATAGTAGGGTGGATCAGCTCCTGTTTTCAGAAGTCAGCACCATCCCAGCAGTTCCATAATCAGACAGGTTTTCTAGATGCATTATTTATTTTGGGTTTTTTTTTCCTGAAAAGGGCAGACTATTTTGTTTCTGTATATTTACATATGGGAGCATTGATAAGTAGAGGAACGTAGTGATCTGGCCAAAATCACATTGTTCCACCAGAGATGGCAGCAAACCTAAAAACTCTCTGGTGTAAAAAGAGTGCGATGGACCCCAGCCAAAGATCTAGCTTGTCCCTCAATCACTATGTCCCTTCAATTTGAACAAAAACTTTTCTATCTTGTTTTTAAAATCCTCCAGTGATGATAATTTCAAAGATTACCCCAGCACTTGCTGAATAAGAAAGTTATCCTGTTGTCCAAGCTAAAACCCGCTTGATTCAATCATCTGGCCTGTGATTCCATCTCCTGCCTACTGTGCTCATGGAAAAAGTTTATCCCCTTTGTCTTTGCAGCTGCTTTTTATGTGTTTGAAACTACTATGGTGCCACTTTTCCATATTCTCTTCTCTGGTCTTCCCTGTTCTTGTTCTACACAAATCATGTTTTCTGGCTTTCTGGTAATGGTCTGGATTTTGGATTTTGTTTTCTTTTTTCTTTTTTTTTTTTTTTAAATTTAAATCTCCTCTTCTCTCTTTCCCATTAATCTAACTTCTCCTGACATACAGTGGCCAAAACATGAAAAAGTTCTCCAGTAAAGCCTTTACCAGCAACAAACAGAGCAGAAGGCTTTCTTCACACATCTCAAATATGACGGTGCTCTTTGCATGCCTCAGCATGGTGTTTGCTGTTTTCAACATAACCCTGTTGATTCACATCTATCTGCCGATCCCTTCTAACCCGCAAGTCCTTCTCCGCAGAGCTGCCACCCAGTCTGTTGTTCCTGGCTTGTAGTTGTGCAGTTGTTGTTCCTCTCTGATCTTGATATTTGTTAAGGACAAAAGCTAATTTGCATCCTATTTTTTCAGACCACTTCTATCATTTGCCAGGATGATTTTGAACTCTAGCCCTGTGTTTTCTGGCGTGCTGCTAGCCCCTCCCTCTGTGATGGTGTGTGTGAATATATAAACATAAAGGTTATGCTGTCACCCAGATTGTTAAGGAAAATATTGCGTAGTGTGACATTCCAGTCAGAACCTTGAAGAATTTTTCTTGATATATACCTCCTTCTTGCAAGTGAGCTACTGATTACTGCTATACTAATACATATTTTTTCCCAGATAGTTTTGCATACTCCCATAGCAGTTTAATCTAGACCATAGTTCTGTACCTTGTTATGAAAAGATATAAGCTGCTGAAGCTGAGGTATGATCTCTATTGCTTTTCTTCCATTCACCCTGCCCAGTGCCCTTTTCTGGGAGGAGGAGGTTTAGCTTCCAGTCCCTCCTGCTCCAGGGACTGTTTTTGTCATTTAATATGATATTTTATGCATTTTTTGATATGTAAAGTGGATAATTAAACCACATTAAATCTCTTCATAGACCCTCATTCAAGTTTAACATAGCATTAATTTGGCTGAGCTTAATTTACTGTGTAAACTGAATTAGCGACACTTTAATTCTGAATGAGAGTGTGCATAAAGGAGCCTAATGTGGATTAAATAATCCAAATTAACTTAAAGTGTGAACAGAAAATGAATTAATTTTCCCGAGTGTCCCAGTGTAGGCTCAATACATCAATCATCCTCTGCTGTGACTGCTCATCCCACGCAAGCGAGGATTCCTCTCCAGTGGTTCTCTCCCTCTTTGCTACATGGGCCTCTCATTTCTCTGTGCGGGTGCTGACCAGACCCCGCCGGAGCACTGATGGCGAGCTGGATTGGCAGCAAGGGAACAGGGGGGCTGTCGACAGAAAAGAGTGTGAGTGTGCAGAGCACACGGGCAATGCGAGCAGCTCTCAACCAACAGTTAAATGAAGAAGGGAGAGAGAAACAGCACCTCCCGACCATAAGAAGGGAAAGGAAAAAGCTCTTTCTCTGCTTTTAGCTTCGCTCCCCTTTGCTTTAACCACCACTCCTGATTTACACTGAAAAGAAGGGCTGGGCTCATGGCTCCTAAAGGTAAAGTATTCCCATAGGACACCATCCATTACTTGTGCTGCGTAAGCACTAATAATCCCATTGAGTGCTCTTTCACTTGTGTCTTGATGCTAATGCCTTGTACACCAGCTTTCGCATGCATCCCCCTTCACTGGGAGCTCTGGGGAGAAAACTAAAATCAACCACAGATTACTCAGAATTGCCGAGTGTGCTCTGCAGACTGGAGAGTACATCCTCAGCTCAATGCATGTGCATAACTCCCGTTTACATTAATGGGAGTTATGTGCTTACATCCACAGGAGGCTATTCCCCAATGCCTGACATCTTGTTTCATCATTTATGGTACTGAAATGACCTGCAAATTGGAGGGGTCAGGAGCGAATGCCGATATACCGGAGTGGTGCCATGGTTGCATGTAGACTGGAGATCCCCTCTCTCTTACACCACGACAGTGCCTGGCCCAGGGCACCTTTATTCCCTCACTGCTAATAGGACAACTTCTAGATAGTTTTACAATATTTGCCCCATGGAATTGAAATAAGTCAAAATTTAACCTCCCAAATGCTTTGACACCCCTATAGAATAGATTTATGCCAACCCTACGTGAAAGGGAATTAGCCCTGTGGCAACAATCAGCAATTATATATGCTGGGGAAGAAGAACAGTTGCTGCAAAGGGGATTAATTAGGAGTAATGGGATAAAATCAGGGGGTAGGGGAGTTCTGTCTGAATGTTAGGTCACGCTTTATGCTGTTGCATTTCTCAGGCTGTGGAACAGTCTCTAAGAGGGGAAATCTTGTCACTTTGGGAATTCACATGTCCCCCGTGTACAAAGCTGGAAGCCTCTGAAGGGACTTCACCTGGCTTAGCAGTAGTGGGGTGGAATATGAAAAGGATGGGGCTCTCTTCATGGTGCATCAAGGTGAGCCCTCTGGCATCCCTGTGTCCCCTCCTCCTTGGCAGAGGGGACACGGGCTGTGGACATCAGAGCTGCCCCACAGAGCAGGTATGAATTTATCTATGCTATAAGCAAGAGAAATACAAATCAGTGACCAACATCTTTTTTTTCTTCAGGAGTGCTGAGGTCTTGTAGCTTCACTGACTCTGGAAGGGCAGTTGGTCAGAAACAGAACAATCCTCATGACCACAAGTGTGAAAAAACAAGGTGCGACTGGGGAGAAGACTGCTCTCTGCAAGCCTTGAAAGACAGTATAAGAGGAGGACTTGGTGGATCTGCTCTTACATTACTCCTACAGCCATAACTGCATGGCTCCACAGTTGGGACTTATTTGCACCTCAGAGTGCCTACACATGGTTTTGTCTTGAGCCTGGAGCATCCTACCTGTCCCATTGACCAGGGAGACACACATACAGGGTGGAGACTTGCATGTCATCCTGTAGAAAGTGTGTCCCACAAGGCACGTGGCAGAGCAAGCCTGGGCCCAGCCTCAGGCAGGGTGATGGTGTAGATATACCCAATATGTCTCCTTATAGGCATACGCATACGTCCAGTTATAACTGTGCAATGGTTCATTTTTTAAGGCAGATCCCACTTTGTGTCCTCTTCAACATCATCACCATGTCTCTAGAAGCAGCTCTGAACAATCTACTATTCTAACAGTGGACAAAATTGTTGAAAATAGAGTGGTTCCTTGTAATTCTTTAGTACTGTTCCCTAAACATTTTTAATCTAATTTTCTTTGTGTTCTTCTGAGTTTGTTTTTCTCCCTGACATACTCAATTGGGTCACTAGGCTCATGGGTGTGTTCTTTTAAGCCTCAAAATGCCTATAAATTTTGGGGCTGCATTGTCATGGTGCTTTGCACCAGTTCGTGCTTTCCTGGCATAGACCATCCAGGTTGCCTTTTGCTGGGATCTGTTAGTGCTCTAGTGATAGTAGCTGGCAAGAACATGCATCATCTACTCTATTCAAAACCTTAAAGACCACAGATGATAATCAAGCCTGGCCTCCTACTCAGAAATGCTGTCTCTGTTTGCAGGAAGTCGCTAGAGCAGGAAAACATCATCCTACACTACCAGTACCCTACAGATTGCTCCCACTTCTCCCAGCCTCCCCTCCCACCCATAGTGACATGTCTGCAAGGAGTGACAGCCTGCTCAACACTACCCCTTCAGCCAGATGAAGGTTTGCCCGAACCATGGCGGTGCTTTGCCTTCAGAGTGACAGAGCATTTATTTATAGTTAATGGCATTTTTGACCTTCCTCATCTCCTTACTGCTCTTTTAAGTCTGCTTTAATCTCATTACATAAGGAAGTAAGAGCCTTAGAGGGAGAATCTGTACCCAAGCAGGCCAGCTCAGATAAAGCTCTAAGCACTGTAGGGTGAAAAAAACCCAGTATCTGGTTACTGGCTACATGGGAATCAACGGGAGTGAAGATGTGACCTGGCAGCCAAGTGACAAGACTTAGAAGGAGGCTGATTCCTCCCTCTGCTTCCCTTTTGGTTTAACCAGACTTTTTCTGATTCATCTGGGTAAAGAAAAGTGATAGCAATAATCAGCCACTGACTCCTGGGCTTTTTCCCAAATGAGGTTTGAGAAGGCGATTCATCCTTGTCCTGGTGAAACACTAGAGAGGAGGTGACCTCCTGGTTTCTGTTTCTGTAGAGGCTGCTGAAGGCTGGTTTGGCCCATGGCAAAATTTGTAGCAGGTCTAACGCTTGCTTTGTGTTCACAGCAGGAATGGCAGCTCTACTTTGGTCAGGCTCCTTCCCACTCCCAACCTGCCCTGAAAGAGGAGATCATCCATCCCCATGTAACCAGCAGAGGTGACAGGGATGCACTGGGAATGCAGGGAAGAGATGTTTGTGCTGTGCATACAATAGATCTGAGTGCACTGAAAAGAGTTTGGGGTTATGTGCTTGCAGCTAAATGGGAAATCCCCTGTCATCGGGGTTGTGGGAGTTTCTACTTGGGTGTAAGCAGTTGGAGGCAGAAGTCTCAGGACCTCCATTTGAGCTCTTCTTTCAGGGGCAGAGAAGGATCCATAGTCTCAGAGCACTGGGAATATGCCAGATGGGTGCAGTAAATAACCCTCTCCTGCATAACTCCCCAAAGTCATGTTTCTTTTCTCCTCTACCCCTGCAGGCTTTCCTGGGGCAGCATCACCTCTGGTCTTAAATTTAGTCTCTCAGCAACACTCAGTAAGAGCAGAAGCATTTAATCTCCCATCCTGCATCCAGGCTGATGCTCCACTTTTTATTGTCTACATATATCTGTAATTATTAACTTACAGCAATATTTCATTGGCCAATAAATGTTAGTTATGGCATATTTGGTAGCTTTATGAAATGTAATTAGTGCTAGAATAGTATGAGATACTCAGGAGCTCCAGCACTGCTAGATGAACCTTTTATCAGCTGTGGGCATTTAATTCACTTTAACAGAAAAGACATAAACAAATAACAATATTGCATCCTTGGACTGGCCTAGTTTCATCTTGTTTGCTTGCCTGGCTGCTGTGCTTCTACGGTTTCCTTATATGATTTTTAGCTCCCGCAGGCTTGTAGTAAATTGATCATTGTTAGTTCTGAGATTCAAATTTCCCTTTATACCATCCACAGACCATTTATTACTGCTTATCATATTTCACTGGAACCTAGGAAGCTCCATCAGTTTTAGAGGTCCTTGCTCAAGACTCTAAGAAGTACAGAACAGATAAAATTGGAAAAATGCTATTACCAAAGCTTTTAAAGGATGCATTTTTTTTTTTCACTTTGGCAATCAAAATAAAATATATACTATTTGGCTTAAACCAAATTATGTTTTCCTTCAGGTTATCTGGCCAAAATAAATAACCCTGAGTGCCATTTTATATGAATCAAAACATTCCCTTCAATCTGGAGGAACGCATTCTGTTTGGTCATTTGTCCAGAAAGTAAAGGCTCAAAGACTAGCAACTTCCCTAAGCAGTGGGTGTTTCAGAAGACTTGCAGAGGGTGTTGGAGACCCAAATTCAACTATTGTTTCAGGATGAGAAAACCTGCATCCACTCCTGCACCTCCCAGGAGAAGGCTTTAACCACAAGGAGAGAAGCTATTTTGGGTGAGATGCACTCGGTATTTCTCTTCAGCTCCATTCCACTTTATGCAATCAAACACTCACAGGAGCAGGGGTAGGTTTGGGTCTACCACCTTCTAAAGTGGGTGTCCCGGATGCCTACAAGGATCACCTTCTCAAAACACACCGACTCCAACAAGATAAGCTGAGAGATGCCTGCCTGAACTGCAGAAGTTGTGGGTCCAATTTACTCTGCCTGAATCAGAGGCCCAAATCTTCAAATAACTCCTGGCTGATCAAAATGGATTTTTAGCATATCTACTGGTTGTCAAAAGAGCTGTTCTGGAGCTCTGGTTATTATTTCTGCTTTATGGCAAGTTAATGTGAGGCAAGTGAGGTTTAAAGTCCAGGCACAATGGAGAGGTTCTGCGCAACGCAGAACACCTTTAAAACTTGCCTGCTTTTCTTGGGCTTTTTTATATAGCATTCTTCACACGGTATCTCAGCACTTAGCACATCTGAGAGCTAACAATGCTTCAGGGATCTCTCCTTGCTTCTGTTATGGATGTCTCAGCACACTTTTCTCTGACATGTGAGATGGCTCGTGGCAGCCATGGGGTGTGGGTGCGGGTCACCACACCAGACCCCAGCTGCAATGGGCACCGTAGGGTCCTTCATCCCACCGAGGTGCACCAATAAGGCCATGGCCACTTGCAGGTGTGAAGTCTCCCTCACTATGAGGTCCCAGTGGTGAATATCTTCTACTTGCATGGATGCATCACGCATCTCCTGTGACTCCTGAATAATAGGAAACCTATTTATATATATATCGTATATATAATCCTATATAATCCTATAATCCTGTATAATATAACATAATAAAATATAATCCTATAGGTTTAATTTCCAAAAAGACAGTAAGCCAGGTCCTGAGTGTTGGCCTCTCCACTAAAGTCTTCTCTATAAAGCTTTGCTTATCACACCGAGCAATCTCCCCAGCAAGACCTTCTGGGGAAGAGTCTTCCCCCTGCCCCTCACTCCCAGGGGGCTTATAGCATCATTAGCTAAAATCCACAGGCATGTGCTAATCTAGTGGAAAAGGGAAAATAATATGCCTTTAATCTGACTTTATTTAGCTGGGAACTAATGCAGAGAATGCATGGACGTGGCACCGTTAAGAAGCCGTCTGGAGCTGCCAGGACCTGGTACAGGGTTATCAGCGTGTTGCGGGACTGGTCTCGGTGCAGGCTGACAAAGCCGGCGGGAGGGGGAATTCTCTTGTCATCCATTGGATTATACCTGATTTACGGTTTCGCTCATTGACTTCAGAAGTCTCGCAGTGGCAAGCTGCATTGTCTTAACTTTGCATTTGTAGATTATCCACACTGCAGAGTTATAAATCCTTCTGAGCACAGCGTGCTTCCAAGGCCTAATTATATTGTCAGCGATAGGGTCTGGAGCAGGAGTGTATGTGCTACAATGCTCTGCTGGCCCTGAGTTCAGGAGGCATTCATAGAGGCATTTTATCAGTCAATTTCATGAGACATTAATTAATGAGATACTTCAATTAGATCATTTCTGTCACTAGGAAGGAATTATTCTTCATGGTCAAGATTACATCATCTTAATTAGTCCCTCTCCAAGTAATTTGCTTCTTTTCAAGCCCCGAAGAAGGGTACATTCATTATAGATAATTAATATTCAAGTTAATTGACTGTACCCTACAATTCATGGAGCCCCTTTGAAAGAGATTTTCTAGTTAGGCATCGGGAAGGGCTGTTAAAGTGGCACTGCGCAGTCCTATGTAAGGCTTCTCAATCATCCGGGGGACCAAATTATAATTATCAGCCCCAGGCCTGCCTCAGCCACTCCAGTTAATATTCACCATAGGGTGCCCATTCTGAGCAACTACTGTGTAGATACAAAAGTTGAGACCAAAAGGTTAGGCTAAATCTCTTGTATTTATGTACACACTATGCAGGGAATCTATTTTTTGTTAGCACACACATTCTTCACAGCAAAATTACTTTGATTTGACTATTTCAATTTTAAAAGGGAATTTTTATAGCACGCCAATCAGGAATAACAGATACTTGAAGCTCAGATGCTCTGTTTGTTTATTCTCTCCGAAGAAAGGTCATGCAATATTAATGTTGTGTCTTTTAATGTTGCCAATAATCCACAGAAACCACCGTATCCCATGCAGAGTAGTAAATTTAATGGAAGTATTCTGTATCATATACAAAAGTTGTTGCATAAATTTTCTTTCCTTGTATGTGTACTTAAGTTTTTACGTTTGACTTAAGTCAAAACTTGATTTTTCTCTGTCCTGTTTCACCCTATAGCCATGATCTTATATTTGAAAATGCTGCTTGCTTAAAATCTCAGAAGCTGGAAGCTCAAATGCAAGTCAGTGTTTCCAAAAGCAGCTATTTAAAAAAAATATTGATAACACTCACAGGCTAGCACACTTAGAAGCACCTACAAGTCTGGAATAAACAGCTACAACTCCCATTGAAGCCAGGGAATTGTGCTGGCTGTGCTTGCATCAGGGCTAAATCTGCCTAATTGCAAGTGCAATATTGCTGCTCTTCATTTTTATGCAGATTGCTGAACCCGTCTGATCCACGCAGAGCTTCTGAGGAAAGGAGATGCAGTCCATACGTGTGCAAGTCTTTGTTTTTAAAAACAAAACTTCCCCTTTGACTTGAACTTTAAAGAGTAGAGCCAGGCAAATAATGTGGATAACGTCACTGAATATGTGCTCAGATTTCGGCATTTTATAGCTCTTCTTGTCTTCATGCCACATATTAGTTTTCTCTGAATAGTCTTTCAAACAAATTAAATGGCAGGAATGTTAGTGGAAGCAGTGAGATATAAACAAACACTGAATATTCAGAGTGACTATTTTTATTCCCAGCAGAAACCTAATTTTAAGATCAGACTTTCTCCAACTGCGGAGAAGAAATATTAGTATGAGTACAACAGCGTTTGTGTGCTGTACTATTACAGGAGCGCTGTAGAAGCTTGCCAGGAGCAGGATGCTGCTGAGTGAGTACACACAAAGTGAGACTTGGGGCCAGTCCGTACGGGAGAGGGTTTTTGGCAGGTATGGTCGATCTGCTGCCTGCGTGGCATGGGCTGCATGGAGAAAGAAGTCTGCTGTCACACTATTCCCACCAGGGACTATTTGAATAGGTTAGAAGCAGGGATGAACATATTCTAGGATTTGGCTATTTTGAATTCAGTGGTATCGATGTGGAGCTGCTCTGCTTGCATTGCCCTTCTGCAGACCTCCCAGCCTGCTCCAGCCACCCTGTGAAGCTCACTGCAGGAGGTGGGCACCAGCCCCACAGAAGCCGTGCAAGGCAGGGAATATGGGTGCCTGGGGGGTCACCCTCTCTCCTGAAATAGCTAGCACACCATATGCTTTCCTTTTCCTCAGCAGTGGTGGCTTGGTGGCTATCTGGGGCTCTGGACTAAACAAAGCTCTTGCTGAGATGTTACCGACCTGCATATGTGACAGAATTAATCTAGTGCAGAATCCCAAGTAAGGAATAATTTTGCAGACAACTGTATTCTGCATTTGGCTATGTGGCAAGGAAAGGTTAAATAAAAAGAGAAGTACATAAACTTCAGCGAGGAAATACTTTGTTGAGAGTTATTCACCCAGGGCTGTTAAAAATGTCGCTTGAATTAACATCCTGGCACTTGCTTAGTGCCTCTGCCTAATTCTGTTATCTGTGATTGATTATCCAAGAGCAATTCTCGGGAGCTTGCCCAATTTGTTTTTATTGCTAGTTTGGCCAATGAAAAGCAATCGTCTAAAACTTCTTGTTGTCTGTCCCCCCTCCCTTCTCCATCTGCATCCCTTTTCTCTAGATGACTTACACAACTCCTAGCCCTGTCCCCTGCATCATTTCTGCACTGACTTACTGATATTTTTTTCCACTTTTTGTGCCCCACAGAAGAAACCAGAACCCTTTTGTTGTTGGTTTTAGAATACATTAGAGTTGACACTTTGTGGTCCAAATCAAATCTGCGTTCTGTCATGCCCTTAAGAGAGTACAGGTTCTGCCTTCACTGGAGCAGAGTGCGGTAAGTGCACAGAGACAGAGCAAAGGACTGTGCTTCTTCAACTGTAATTTTGAAAGGGTTCCTTTATTGATTTTGGGATAAAACAATGCTAAAAAAGCATTTCTGATTGTGTTACGAACTCGCCCGCCAGGCTGCCTGACGCCATGGCTGTGGACACCTTTGCTCTTTCAGCTCTGGGGCTGGCAACGCTCTCTGCATCGTAACTATCACAGGGTTAGTTTAGGAGAATCACTGCAATATTTTTGCACCTTTGGAGCAGCCAATTTGAGGATCTCAAATTGCTCTGCAAACAAAGGTGCAAACTCTACCAAAGAAGGTCAGTAGCATTAACCCTATTTCAGCGCTGGCTAATTTAATGCCCAGAGAGACAGAAGGTTCACACTGTGGAGATGCTGAACATGTGCACTTTGAATTGAAGTCCGGAGGAGCTGTGGGTATTTGATGTCTGTGGAAAGCAGGGATCCCACTGGGCGTTTGTTTAAGGGTAAACAGAAGAATAAATGGGAAGTCTTGACTCCCAGTCCTCTCCTCTGATCACTGAATCACACTAAAGGGTAACTTGTTTAATCATCCTATGTCTGTATAATACCAGCCTGAAGCTTGTAAAAAGCTTCCTTAGTATTTCAACAGCTTTGTTTCTTATCCTGTGAAAAATTCTTACTGTTTAACAACACTCCCAATATCTGTGCAGTTCTAATATTTAAACTGGGCTCTTCTGAGTGGTGGCCGACTCAGGCACATTTAGGTTGTTCACTGTTCCTTCATGAACATCTGAAGATGCTGATGGAGATTTTTCATAGAATCATAGAATCATTCAGGTTGGAAAAGACCTTTAAGATCATCTAGTCCAACTGTCAACCCAACACCTCCAAGCCTACTAAACCATGTCCCCAAGTGCCACATCTACACGGTTTTTGAACTCCTCCAGGGATGGTGACTGCACCACTTCCCTGGGCAGCCTGTTCCAAGGCTTGATAATCCTTTCAGTAAATAAATTTTTCCTAATATTCAATCTAAACCTCTCCTGATGCAACTTGAGGCCATTTCCTCTCATCCTATCACTTGTTACCTGGGAGAAGAGACCGACCCCTGCCTCTCTACAGCCTCCTTTCAGGCAGTTGTAGAGAGCGATGAGGTCTCCCCTCAGCCTCCTTTTCTCCAGACTGAACAACCCCAGTTCCCTCAGCCGCTCCCCATCAGCCTTGTGCTCCAGACCCTTCACCAGCTTCGTTGCCTTTCTCTGGACACGCTCCAGCACCTCAATGTCTCTCTTGTAGTGAGGGGCCCAAAACTGAACACAGTATTCGAGATGTGGCCTCACCAGTGCCGAATACAGGGGGCCGATCACTTCCCTAGTCCTGCTGGCCACACTATTCCCGATACAAACCAGGATGCTGTTGGCCGTCTTGGCCACCTGGGCACACTGCTGGCTCATATTCAGCCGGCTGTAGACCAACACCCCCAGGTCCTTTTCCACCGGGCAGCTTTCCAGCCACTCTTCCCCAAGCCTGTAGCGTTGCATGGGGTTGTTGTGACCCAAGTGCAGGACCTGGCACTGAGCCTTGTTGAACCTCATGCAATTGGCCTTGGCCCACCAATCCAGGCTGTTCAGGTCCCTCTGTAGAGCCTTCCCACCCTCAAGCAGATCGACACTCCCACCCAATTTGGTGTCAGCTGCATTTTGCAGCATTACACCATTGTTCTCAGTAGCCCAGAAATTTTGCCTTGCACTCAATTTTCTTATACCTTGGTTTCTGTCCCCAGACCTTTATTGACATCTTCTGGCCCTGACTGACTCCAAATTAGGGAGGAAATGCCCTGAGAGAGAAAGCACTCATCAGCACACCCTGCATACTGAATAATTATGGTGAAAACCCACGTCCATTGGCAGAGGTGAGCAAAATCATGGAAAAAAGATAATGGAGTCCATTGGAGCAAAAAATCCATTTCAGCACAGATCTCTGAGAGCTGGGGGAGCTGTCTTTGGTGAGAAAATAACAAATTGCACATTTTAAACTACATTTTCCCTTGCAGGGCTGAGAGGCCCATGGACCGTGGAGAACCATGTAGATGCTGTCTTTGGACAGCCGGGATCCAGAGTCCTGCAGTCCTGCCAAGACGAACTCGAAATTTGAGAGCTGTTTGGGATGGAAACACTTCCTGATGTGATGCTTTGCCAGACACAGGGCAAGAGGCAGAAATCAGAATTTTCTGAAGCGACTGATCGGCTCTGGCAATGTGAGGCAAGTTAATCACAGGTTATGCTGTAACCTTGCCATCAGGCAACTTAACTGTACTTCTGCACGTCTTAATGGTATAGTACAGTACACTCAGCATAGCAGTGTGGTGGGTTTTTCCCAGCTAAGCATTTCTTTTTTAATAATCTCCAGCTTTTCATGAGAAAACTTCTTTTAATTAGGGTTAACTTATCTATTTGGACATTTTCCCTTTGTCCTAACATCTGGTGTTTGCTTTGTAGGTAGGGACCATTGCTGGCACTCGCAGAAAGCAGTTTTTTCCTGGTCTCCGATGAGGCTTAGGGAAGAGCGGTCGTGGCCCAAATCTGCTGTCAGAGCAACATGAGTCATTTCCATACAGTGTTTTGAGTCTGATGGGCTGCAAACAAAGGGAAAAAGGGAAGTGCTCCCTGAGTGTGGCCATGGGAGCTGATGTGACAACCTGATGGGACCTTTCCAATGAGCACTGAAAATACCCATCATCTGCATTCTGGAGAAATTCTTTTCAAGCTTTTTTTTCCCTCTTCTTTTCTCTTTTTGCCTCTTCTCTCTTTCATCCTCTCCTTTTCATTTTCAATTTCAGCCACTTGGTCTTCAGATATTTTTGAAATGACTGGGAAAAAGGGAGACAAAAATGAAGCCCACATAAGGGAAATTGAAGTGTGGGGAAAAACCACAGCAGTTTATTCCAGACCTTGTTTAACGAAAAATAATTAGAAAATTTCCAAACACTCTGCAAACTGCAATCCCACTTTCTGTTTATTCGTGATGGACAAAATCCTTGAAGCTTTGGTTTCCTATGATAAAAGCAAGCGATATTTACTTTTTTTAATAACTTTTTTTCCCCATTTGATAACTTGAGGGGCTTTTGCATCTGAAGCAGACACAGTATTCAGAGTTCTGCATTCTTTCTAACTCTTTTTGTCCTGCTCCCCCAGCCTGGTTGACATTTACCTCCATGGCCTCCATCCACCCAGAGCTAAAGCCGTTAGTTGAAGATACTGGTGAAGTGGTGCTGACTCATGGAAGGAGACAACTTGTGTCCATGCCCTGTTGGGACTGGTCAGGCTGGGTCTTTTCAGTTTGGAAAGCAGATGACTGTGAGGGAACAAATCAGAAGGCACCAAAATCAGGTGTGGAAAGGAGGAAGCAAAGAGTGAAAAATTATTCACATTTTCTCAAAGTGCAAGACGTACCTTGACCCAATGAAATGATCGGGTCACATACCTGAAACAAACAAAAAGCAGTATTTTCCACCTAATAAAACTATAGAACTTGTTGCCACTGGATGCTGCAGAGACCAAATGTTTAAGTGTACTTAAAAAAGACTAAAAGATATGAAGGATAGCATTACTGGTGGCTATTAGACATGATGGATGACACCCAACTTCCAGCCCAGAAAGCCCTGAGCTGCCAGCTGACAGAACCTAGAGGGATAAACCAGGTTACAATGTGTTTTGTACAATCTTCTCCTCCTCCTTCCACCTCTACTGTCTGTGATAGGGTGGACCTTTCACGTGTTGGAGTTTGGTGGATTTTCTGTACCAATATGCCATTCCCCAGCCCAGTTGCACTTGGATTCTGTTAATTAAAGATTGAGGATGAATTAGCTGAATCAGTAGGTAAATCTAAACCATTAAGTAAAGACAAAGACTTCCTTCCCAGTTATCCACTCCAAGCTCTGTCAGTGCACCAAGCGCTGTGGCAGGAAAAGCGGTTTTATTCTTGACGTCTCTAAGCTCTTGGATAAAATTGTTTCTTCTTTGATTATTTTCTCTTTTCACCTGTGTTGTGTATGAACTGTTTGGAGAAGAACCTCTTCAAAAACCTAGATGTCTTCCACTATTAGTACAAAGCCTAGTACCATGGAGCTTTAACCTTCTTGAGGTCTCTAGGTTCTCCTTTAATACAAGTAAATAATTATATTTTCTATAAACTACAGCATCTTCAATTAGGTCTTCATAAATATCTTCTGGTAAAACAGGGCTTGTAATAAAATTAGTTTTTGGTCTTACACTTACTGGGTGATGAGCAAAGTTCTCTCTTTGATGCTATTTCCCTACTTTCACCTTTGAATAAAGTGGAAAATATCTGAAGGATGTACAAGGGCTGCTTCCTGTGGGGTTTTGTTGTTTTGCAAGTGGTGGAGTATTTTTAAAGAGATCTAACTTGAGAACCCCAGGAGTGCATTGATTAAACAGATCTAAATATATCAATATCCATGTCAAAGTAGAGGTGGTGTTTTGCTACTGGAGACAGGGGGAGTGTAGGCTTTCCACATGCAAAAGAGCAATAATGACATTTGATCATTCAGGTAAAAGAAAAAAATTGCCCCTTATGAAGTTATTTTCCTAAGTATATATAATCTCAAAGTGCTATTGTGCTTGTCTGTCTTTGCATATGGTTATTATTCAGCAGCACCAAGTTAGGTTTGGTTGTACATTGCCATGTGAAAGCCATTTGAATGATCAGGATGTGATATTTTTTGGGTTGGTGGGCAGGAATGGGGGGAAGATCTGCTGTAAATGTCAACAATGAAGGACTAACCCAGATTTTCCGTTCTGACAAGCATGTAACTTGCACAATATGAAGTTTAAAAAAAATTGCCTGGGAGACAATTTGGATTCAAATAATGTTTTCTAGAAGAAGCTGCCTGCTGGCAGTGTGTCTCAGTCCGCCGCGTGTTGACAAGCCCAAAAGCAGAGTTAAGAGGCCCTCTGAAGTTGACTGAAGTCAGTGTCAACAAAGCTGGGATTCCTTCCAACCAAAAGCCATGCAACCAGTGTGAAATGTTTGTCAGGCTGTAGAGAGGAACAACTAGAGGAGCTACCAAAATATTTAACTGAGAGTCTTAGAGAGACATTGGGTTTCTACTAAAAGATACTGCAGTGACATTCAACACTGAGTAGTGTTTTATCCAGAAAGTTCCTTGAGTTTCATCTTTAGAAAGACGTCACTGGGAGGTATCCCAACAGTTGCAAGGTATTTAATGTTCAGAGCACAGGAGAGTTGTGTTGTGCTGTCCAGAGGCTCGAGGCCAGCTCCAGCTGCATTTGGGGCATTCAATTCCAGCCCTGCAATTTGCAACCTGGCTCCCCCCAGCAAGCTTCTGCCTGGTCCTGGTGTGCTAAACTCCATGTGCACCTCAGTTTCTGCCCTGAAAATATTCCCTGTGAGGAAATAAACTCCCTACGGATGGAGAATAAGCCTACCTCCATGCTCTCCATTGACTGCCAAGGGAAGGACGAGTGACTGAAGATCTGAATTAGGCTCCAGTTCAGTGGTGGCTCTGACCTGACAACAGCCTGTGCAAGAAAGATCTTCAAAGGCACATAAGAGGTGGAAAGAATGAGCAGCCGAGTATAGTTTAATGCCTGATATGAGGGGTTAAATCCACTCCCACCAGGACCTAGCATCCGCAAAGCACCTCAATCTTGACATTGTTGGGTGCTCTCTCACACTGGTGCCTGAAGTGGTGCAATTCCTTCATCAGATGGCTGTATTTTGGAAGCATCTAGTGTATGCTTATCAATTTAAGTCAGTAGGTTAAACAAATTACATTCACTCTTTTGGTTTCTTTTTGCTCTTTGACTTTTCTAATCGGCTTCAAAGAATTTTTATTTATATTTCTGTGAATTGCTCCAGCTGCTTTCAGAGTATTGTCACCTCTAGATCCCCAGTGATCTAGTGTCAGCCCTAGACCGTGGCTGGCACTCTTTCCTGGGAGGTGGGAGAGGTGGATCTGAAATCCTTGAGGCAAAGAAAGTCATTAAATCTGGGTCTCCTACTTCCTTCCCCAGGCTTCACATCACCAGTGATTGTCTAAAAGTAGGGCAACTCCAGTGCCACACTTTCTGTGGATGTCCAGCACTCGCTCCAGGAATGAATCATGCAATTTCTTCTGAGTATTTTTAATATCAAGTACAGACAGCCCTGAAAGCAGCGACCCCTCCACCTCTGCCACAGGGGAGTGTGCTAACCAGCAAGTGAATCTCACTCCTTTCTGTAAAGTAGAAGAGGTTGAGCAGATGCGATGGAAACTTCCCAAACAGCCTGTGGTTTAGTTCTTAGGACAGTCTCTGGGGAGACAAGAAACTGTGTCCACATCTCCATAGGCAGCAGCAGACCTCCCATAACAAGCAGCACTGGTCCTTACTGTGCTCTAGTAACTGGCACCCCTCCTCTCTCCCGCTGAGGAAGAGCTGGGAAAGAGGAGTCCCCCCACCTAGGTTTCCATAGGAGAAGTTGTGGGCATGACATCAGGAGAGGTGTCTTTCTGCAGCACAATGTAAGCCACTGAAAGAGGTCTGATGTCTGTTCCCACCAGTCCCTGTGTGCTCCACAGGGTGGTTGTTCTGGATCCTGCTCTGAATTGCTCCTTTTCCCCCAGCTATTCCAAGGTCTCAGGACACTTGGGCACCTCATTCCTGTCTGGAATGCTTTGGTGGAAGGTGGATTTGGGAGGACAAATACTTCAGGGATGTATCCCTTTTTAGAGGCAGCCCAAAGCTCATCGAAAATCAGAACTGGTCTGTGATCTTCTTGATTCCTGCCATTTTAGTGATACTGAATTGCTCACTCTGCCACTCACAGACAGATGCTACCACACTGACAAACCACAGACATGACATTTTTCCTAACTCCCCCAGAACGCATGTTAGAGCTCTTGGTGTCAACTACTTGCCCAATAAACGGATTCTTCTCTAACTCCCCCACTATCCTAATGTTTAGGATGACTCCCAAAATGAGGCTATTGAACAAGAGTGACTAACTATGACTTTACTCCTCTGTGGTGGAACATAGCAGCTCTGGTGAACACACAGGCTGCAGCACCTATGTGGCATGTCCTTGAGGTAGGGATTTGGCTAATGGCTTTGGAGCAGTAGAAATGAAGCTCCACCTGAAAAATCCAAGAGGAACTCAACACAAGCAAATTGGTGAGGACACTAAAGATAGCTCTCCCGCTCCTGAGAAAATGTCTGTGTTCTGCTGTGCTCACAATTGCTTACAGTCTCAGCTTTATTTCTCATCTAAAGGGCAGCTGCTCGATAAGGCATTGGTTGGGAACCAGTTTCTTGCTCTGTAAAGTTGTATTAAATACCCACTGAGGCCATCACAAGGAATCTTTGCAATGGCCTCAGTGGGTGTTTAATTGAGAATAAGAGAAGACATGAATTTTAAAGAGGTAACATTCCCTAGAACAAGGGACTTATATGAAGCAATTTCTACTTGCTTTGCCACCTAACTAAAAGATGCATGGATCATTAAAGTGCATGCTTCCTCAGCATCTGGGATAGTGATCCACTGTGGCTTCGATGATGATTATCTACAGAGCTTAACCATGAAAGCCAGGATAGTTTATGAACTCAAGGTACCAAAGATCAGTAGGATTCAAGGCTAGAAGACACAATTAGATTATCTGTTCTGTTCTCATGAACACACAAGGTAGAAAATGTCATCCAGTGATGCCTGCACTGAGCCCAAGGTCTTACGTTTGATTAGACCATCTGCGTCGATTCAAAATCCTTATTGCCCCTGTTTGCAGACTGTTTTAACCAGAAGTCCCATCTTGCTTGAGAATTACAGGAGTGCAATGGCAACTGTTGAGTCTGTAAATAGACCAACACACTATCAAATATTATTTTGTGGTCATAGTAATTGAGACCTTTGCCCCTTAGCATAGGAAGAAGAGGAAAGACAGTGTTTACATTGACTGGAGGTAGCAACAAATGCTGGATTCTCATGGGTTAATTTATAGGACCCCATGGAGTGCTGAGGAGTGGAGTGAATGTTTTGACCTGGCAGGGTTGAAGCCAGTTCTGTTCAATACGCTACAATGAAAATATTTTTGAAGGATTGTCCTTGCTATTGTTTGGTGTTAAATGAAAGAAAAAAGGAAGAGAGACAGAGTAAAACCAAAAATAGAAAAAAAGACAGACAAAAACATTGGCATGGAGCTCACCATTTTTGGGGGGAGGAAGGCAGTGGGGAAATAATACCTTTCCTCAAAGATTTTGGGGAGAAAAAAAAACCTGCTGTGCTTGCTAAAATTCCCTTCCAGCTCCCATTGTCAGTGTTAATTGGTGATAGCCCCCATCACACAGAAGCACTATGGAGGTAAAATGAAAGGAAATATGTAAAGGAGTGTGTGTGAGTAAGAGGCTGCTGTATCACATGAATGAGGAGCACAACAATGGCCCAGAATAAGCTAATATATATAAATGAAAATATCAGCTTGATCCTTTGCTGGACTTTTTGATGCTTTGAAAGTTCATGTTAATTCCAGCTGCGTGGGTCCCTTTATTAATTAAATGGTCAAGGCAAGCTCCATGTGCAGAACCAGCTCCACTAGCAAACGATGAAAGCACCGTGTTGACATCCTCATTCTAAGCTCCACAGTCACCTTCAGGGGCTGCATTCAGGGTGAATTACTTTGGCTTCAGTGAACTTAAAGAATCCCAGGCTTCTCTCAATAGATTTTAAATCCTTCAGTGCTGTCCACCTAAGAAATGAGAAGGTCTCTTGCTGACACCCTTCTTGATGTTCCTGATAGTAAAAAAACTTTAGAGCCAAGTAGGTAGATCTAATTATTTCAAAGGGTTCCCAGCTGCACCGCTTCTTAGCTTTCCCTTTCATCATCTATTTAATTAGAAAAGGGCTTTGTTTTATTTATTTTTACATGGTATGTGGTAGAATTTTATTTTAGACTCCTAATAGCTCATGGTTTGTCTGTATGCCAGAGACTGTAGCACATGTTCCTCTTGTGCTTGGGTAAAGTTTGAGACCAGGTGTTGACATTTCTTCTGTGGACAGCTGCACAAGCATGGATGGCTTTGGTGACATAAGAGGATTTGCTTTGTGGCTGACCTAAGCATCTGTATGGGGCAGCTTTGTCCTCTCTGTGCACAGGTAGGACCTAACTATAAAAGCTGAGGGTCCTTGCAATTACACTCTCAGTCCAAAAGCCACCTCTGATGAATATGCAACCTTTGCTCTTTAGCACTTCAGTGTGCGGTGTCTCTGGGTGGCTCTACAGAAACACACTGAATGCAGACCCCAGAGGTTTGCTGAGGAGGAGGAGGGATAGATGTATGCTTAAGGAACAGAGATATCCCAGGGCCCTGTGGCTCTGTTTCATGTAGACAACAGTGTAAGGACTGTCCTCCCTCACCCTTCCCCTCCTTTCTCTGCCTGGTTGGGTCTGGTGACTTTTCCTCATCGTCTTTTCTGCAGCCCTGAAGTTCTGCAGGAGCCAATTCTCTTTGCAGGTAAAATGATGCAATGTTGAGGTGTTGGTCTCCTTTGGAAATAACAAAGGATTTAGCTGCCCTCACTGAGGAACATTAGATGTCAATGTCTAAGCTAATCTAAGCTTGTGACCCTCCTCTGTGTCAAAGGAGGGGCTTCCTAACAGCTCCTCTTGCCCCCTGTCTAGATTTTGAACCCTTCTGGAAGCCTTTTGCAACAACACCTAATTGAACACTAAATTAAGGCTGTGAAAATAAAGGCAATGGAAATGACATAAACCTTCACGAGTCGGGAGGAAACACACTCCCAGCTCTGGGAGCTACGAGGAGAGCTTCCCTGGGGACAAACTCTCATGTACCAAGGTCCTTCTGCCCCGGCAATGCTCGCGCTGGCAGACGCAGCCCTGACCTCCGGCAGCAGCTCCTCAGAAGTGGTGTCCAAATTTGGGTGCTGTGTGTTGGACTTCTCCTACATGTTATGACAGGTTTTAATCCTTAAGTCTCAGAAAAGAAAGCATGGGCTGATTTAGGGATGGATATCGTTATTCTATAGCGATTAGGCATTGCATGAGCTTTCCCTGGTTTAATTCACTGTTATTTTACTCCATCCTATCACGGCTCATCATCTGAGGTTTGAATCAGCAATCTAATAACATGCTTCAACAGCCAAGTCAATTCCTCCTCCTGGATTTTTTTCCTTTCCCTTCTGACATTAATAGCAATAAGGGAGATGAAGGCGCTGGATTAACAGTTGGGCCCGGTGGCCGTCCAAAGCGGTAATGGCTTTTTCCCAAGCCAGCACATGCCGCTTGCTGCATGGTTTAATGTGCCAGGTGTCCAGAGGGTAGAGCCAGCTCTTAAGCTGCTTGTCATCCCTGGGTGGCGTCATTAGTGCATCATATGTTTCAGAAAGAGAGAGCCCAGTGAGAGCCATGCGTCGCAGAGCAGAAGCTGAAATGCTGATGCTCTGCCCTTCTGTCGCTGGGAAAAATGTCGCAGCAAATGGTCGAGTAGGTTTGGATGCGTGGGAGCATCTCTCCCATGCTGTGCACACCGGTTATCCGGAACACCAGTCCCACTTCTCCCCCCACAGCAGAGCATAGGACAGAGCCTCCCCCGGGAAAAGGACTTCGCTTTATTTTTCAGGGTGAGGTTTGTGTTGCTTCTCTGTTCTTCCTCCCTCTTTGTGCATGTGCACACACACACACACGCACCCTGCTCTTTCTTGGGTGCCTTTGTGCTTCACAGACTGGTTATTTACCTTTTCCTACAATACCGGGGGAAGCTTTACAGCACCTCGGCCTGTTTTAGAGCACCCACGCAAGCTGCACTGCTCGTGTCTTGACTCTTTGATACCTTTCTGTGATGCTCCTGCATGGTTGGAGGACCTGGGGAGCTCTGCAAGAGCTCTCAGTGAGGTGCAAAATGTGGTCCCGGGGTGCCCACAACCTCCCATGGCCCAGCATTGTCCCAGGGTTGGTGATGTAGGGCTGGTCCACACCAACATGGATACCCCAATGGCATCTCCTGCCTCACTCTGCAGTGATGATGTGCCCCTCGGAGTCAAGGCAGCTCAACTGGAAAAGTAATTGGCACTAATTAGGGTTCCTGTGAGCTGTTGTGTTTCTTGCTGGCAGCCATGTGACCTTCACAAATGCATAAAACTCTTCCTGGGTTTTGTAAATGTCAAAAGATGTTTAGTACAAACCTGCAATGAACCTCCACGGTGGAAGAGGTCTTTGGGAAATTAATAAGGGATCTGTGTTGGCCAAATATTATCAGGGGTCAGGAAAAACAAACCCTGCAGGAGGGTATTTTTTGCATTCAGAGTTTTGAGAGTATCTGTGGTTACTTCCCTAGGAAGGGACCTGTTTCTCTAGTGACAGGGCTCACCTTCCAAGGGGCTTGTAGCAACACCGGTGTGTTTGCAATGGGCAAATCATTAATACAGTCGCCTGCACCTACACTGGAGGTTTGCCAGCAGGGAGTTGTGTGAGTGGAAGAGCTCAGTGCAGTCCCACCTGCGTGACTGTTACTCCATCCTTTCCCACCTTTGTGCCTCAGTTTCTGCCTACGTAAAATGATGGGACCTGTCAAGAACTACAGCAGAAAAATGCCAGATGGGAATCAAGCACTAACACAGGCGAGGCCACTGCCCTGGCTCTGGAGGCTCTTTCTTTCACATGCCTTTTCTTTTTTGTGAAGAAAGAGGGCTTTGTGCGTGCTTGAAAACAACCAGCTGAGAAACACAAGTGCTTGGAAGAGGCAATATGTGTGTGTATATCCGTGGGTGCATGCACAGCCCTGCCTGTAAGTGGCACGGGGAGGGCTGAGCCTGGATGGTGCACATGCAGAGGGTACTTGCGCAGAGGAAAGATGAGCAGCTCAGGGGTGGAGGGGACCTTCGTCGTGCAGAGCTGCGAGTGCGTGGCTGCATCCTGCTCCTTCACCCAGCATACTTGGCGGGGGAGAAACATCGCAGTGTGCCGAGTAACAGCATGCTTTGCTTATTCTCAGGGAAAACAGCTGAAATGAGATTTAGTTATAAATGTGTTCTGTGTTCTTTAGGAGGAAAAAGGATGCGGAAGGAAATACTTTTAATGAGGAACATATAAAATTAGATGATTCCAAAACGTGCGTATGTTATCTAATAGCTTTATGATGAAATGTACTATCATCGGGGCTGTTTCTAGTGTTTGCAGAATTAAAGTAAGTGTCACCCTGTTTTGCGTTTTTAATATTATTTCTGTTGCTCCTGGAGCGCAAGGTGGCCTCATCCTGGCTCAGGTCCCTTTGTGCTTGGCACTGCACAAACACCAACTTGAACAGTGGAGGGCAGATGAAACCGGGAGGGTAAATGCTAACAAAACCCCTGGTTGATTCCCGTTTTGGCCAGCTCCATTTTCCTGAGTATCTGGGGTTTATATGACCTGCTGACACAATGCCTGTGAGTGGGCTGTCATCGCAGGTGACACATTTGCAGAGGTGACAACTGCTACGTCCTGGTTGGAGTCACCTACTGCAGAAGAGCCACCCCAGTTACTCTTTGGGGTTTCGGCCCCTCTGGTGCCGCGGGGTGAGGAGAGGATGCAGTGTGTGTGCACTGCACTGACACAAAGCGCTCCTGTGCGTGCAGCACGTTTGCTTTCCCCATTACAGCTTATTCCACCTCCCCGAAGGGACAGAGTACAGTTTTCCACTTTGTCACAAATAATAATTATCTCAGCAAGCGCCTGTGATGGGAGCTCACCCTGAGGAGGCTGGTCTGGCTGCAGGAGGCACAGCAAGATGCTCCAAATGATGCTCTGTGCTATTTTAGCTGTGCACTTCTTGCACCGAGGGAATCCACGTACAGAAAGGGGGAAGAACCTGGTGCATTTACCCGCCAGAAAATCTTTGGCTCTGTCTGCTTGGAGTGGTACAGGTGCTTGTAGCCTACTCTTTGCCTTCTGACCTTGCTCTCTGCACCTGCCCAGCTGGAGCAGCCTCCCAGTTTAAGCATTTTTCTGCTCTCGGGAGCACAGCAGCTTCTCAATATGTATTAGCCTCACACTGGCACTGCTGGTTTGCGTTCTGTCCCGATGAGTCCCTTACCATTAAAACAACCATTCATCATTCACCGTGTACAATAAACCAGGAGACTGTATTTTATTCTGTTCCAGCCCCAGGCACCTCAAACAGGTATGAGTCTTTTAAGCGTAAGTTCATCTTTAACTTGTCCCAAACGTGCCGTGAATTACTTACGTCGTTTGTTAAATGTCTGTAAAACAATCCTGAAATTGAGAATGATGATGTGGCCCCAGCAGAAATATGCTCTCTAACATTCGTAGAGGGAAGTTTGCTTGGACTGTAGGTTGGACTGAACAGTGCCTTACCTTCCTGTCCTACCTTTCAGACAAGGTTTCCAGAGAGCTTGGCAAAATGCTAATAATTATGGTTTGTGCCATCCCAACAAGATGTGACTGGTGGGAATCCAATATACCCAACCATTAGAGTGTGACCATTTATGGTAGAAAATGCTCAGACAGCGGATTAAGGAATTAGGAAAATTGCAATTTACTGGTTTGGTAGTGTTTAATGACCACAAGAGGTCAGGGCTTCTGTTTTTACATCTCATGAGAGAGAAAAGCCCTGTCAGAGTGCAGCATCTTTAAAGGTACAGTTTCCTGAACAGTTTGAGTTGAAGACTGCGCTACTAGCTGAAAGAAGCATCTGTACCCTTTCACTATCCCAGGCCATGTTTTCTTGCCTCCTCCTTTGCCCTGGCACTGGTAATTGCGCTGCCATATGAAGGGTCAGCTCCACTTTCTGATCTGGCTGAAAGCATACAGATGAACCCGATGGCTGCAGCCGGTAGAGCAGAGGAAGTGGATGGCTGGGCAAGGAGGCAAGGGGACCATGGGTGGTGTTGCTTTTGGTAGCAACGCAGCCCTTAATGGGCTCATGCTGACTATAAAACCACCCCTTGGACCTGCAATGTTCTCTGGACCTTCTGTAGCCTTTACCATGTTCAAATAATGACCAAAACTAGTTGTGTGAAGCATGGGGAATCTGAATGCCAGCGATCCAAGCAGCCTGCGGTACTTGAGATGATCAGCTTTGATGGGGACCGAAGGACAGGATGGCAGACCCAAAAAGGTGGATTCTCACAGGCAACTAAGGACATGTTTGGCTCATCAAATATCCAGCAAGGAATGCAAATTCCTTGCAGGAATGGACCATGCTTCATCTTGGAGGTGTGCAGGCCATTTGCCCCTCTATTCCTACTGGAAGACAGTTCTGTCATCTCTCTCCTGAGAGGTGTAGACACTGAATTCTGATTTCTTGACTAGGTAATGCATGGCATGTTTGTACTCATGAAAAAAGGAGGGGGACATAGCTGTTTACAGAAGTCTTCATCATGGTCACTTGGGGGTTGACGGGGACTATCTGTTGTCCTGAGTTTCACCTGAAACTGCATTGAAAAAAATCCAAACTCAGCTGACCTCATGAAGTAGTGAGGCTAACCTCAGAGAGGAAATGTTACTCAAAGGAAGGCTCTCAAGACGAAAAGCACTTAGGGCACTTTATAATCTGGGAATGAAGTGCACCCGGTATCTCAAACCAGTGGTGATCTGAAGCAAAGCACAGTGCACAGAGCAAGCAGCCTCTACAGCAGCCATTCCTCTCCTCCTGTGCTATCACACAGGTTTATCCCACCAATTTGTATTCCAGAGTCTTTTTCTATGTCACCAGTGATGACATTAATGGTTTTGATTTTCAAACCTACACTAAAGCATATCTTCCCTAGGAGGTAGCCTTAGTAGCAACTTGTATCAGCACTGTCCTAACTTTGGAGTATGGGGTCTTTAACTGCCAATGAACTCACCAAAGTGGAATTTTTGAGCCTAAGACTGGAGGAATGTATACATTCTGCTGTATATCAGCAATAATATGCACAGACATGGCTGTGCTAGGAACTTTGTCATGAGCTTATTCACGTTATGCCAGAATAGTGATTTGCTACCAGCCTCCTGCTTCCAGAGCACTGCACCATCACTGCTCTTGGGTTTCTGTTTTTGCTTTAAAGTGTATGTCGAGCCCCAGGGACATGATTGTTTTGTAAAGATGAAACTTGCTGCCTCCTCTCCTGAGACGGAGTCAGAAGTGTGAATTCTAAAGGACCTGATGAAGTCTTAAGTGGCTAAAAAAGATAAAATACCAGCACTGGGTACTTCAGCATGCTATACTAACAGCAAACAGGAGCTTCAGAGGCAGAAGGGCCTCCTAAATACTTATGATAATGTCTAACAAGAATAGAAGATGTCAGACAAAATAACCACTACACATCTTAAAGAAAAGCCTTGATGTTTCCTTAGCTTGTTGGATATTTATCAAAGCATAACCTGTAGGTTAGCCTACAAAGCACCAGAAAACAAAGGCTCTGTGTTCAGATCTTTCAAGGGGGAAGGTTAAACAAAGGACATTGAAATATGCTATGTCAGAAGATCTTTGTTTCTAGACATCAGTGGAATAGAGGATTTGGAATAGCCTTCTCACTTCCTTCATTGTCCTTGCCCATGGGTGTTTTTAAAATAAAGGGGAAAAAAACAGATTAAGAAGTGGAAAGAATTGATATCTGTTGATGCAGTTGTTTGAGTAGCCATATGTGCATCACCTGGAACACGAACTATTCATATTCCAGAAAGTAAACTGTGACCCACTCCACTCAGATTTCAGAGTATTCTGTTGCCATAGATGTAGGATTTTCAAGATAAACTCATTTGCTCAGGGAGTAATAGACACAAAAATGAGTAAAATTAATCTATGACCAAGTTCCACAAGAGGGACATACGTACATTAGCAGGATTCATGCTGTTTTTTCTTAGGATAGGTAAACCAGTTGTCCCTCCAGTGGCACATCATGGCATTACTGAAATTAGGAGTTCTTTCTTTGGGTGCCATAAAACAAAACCACTGCCAGGAACTGGTCTGATGTAAAATGATTATCATATTTTTAAAAAGTCTTTGTTTCAAAGGAGGATCATCATCCAGGGTTGACTCTTACATGTTCCTCTTCTCTGAGTCCTTCCCTATGAAACTCAACAGCTAAGATCCTCCTCTTAATTCAGTAGGCTGAGCAAATTCCTTCCAAGGCCCCCTTTTCCACACTATCAAGGGGAAATGTCTTTCCTTTCTTTGTACTCCCGACTCTTGAGCACATGGACCACATTTCACAGCAGCCTGAGATACGACTTTATCCCATGGGTAGCACCTGCTTCATGTAAGGGTTAAGAGACTCGTGTAGATGCCAGGTAACAGGTCTGCTCTGGCATCAGCCCATTCCTTTAGTTGGTGCCAATGCCAGGTGCTCTACGGGGTAATTTGTTGGCATGCAGTCACATCTCGCCAGGCTCCAAATACTTCACCGGAACGAGCAACTCAAAGAATAAGAAGAAATGCTTTGAAAGCAAGAAAATCACAATGAAACCACAGACAACCAAGAGGGTCACTTTAAATACAAGTGAAATACCTGGTCTTAAAGAAACCTAGTCAGGTGCTTCTGGATGGGGAGATGTGTCCATGCAGAGGGATTTATGTGGCTGGGACACTGGTAATGCACAGCTGGTACGTGCTGAATTAGTCTCATACGCATGGGTCGGTTACCTCGTACTGATTGCTTTTCTCCAAAGCACCTGATAGCCTCTGCTGTGGGAGACCATATGCTAGACTAGGTATTTCACTGGGATGCTTTGGTACTTGCTTTGTGTCTATTCAAAACCATATAGTTCATCTCCCATTGCTTTTCAGGCCAAGAATGTATGTCAGTAAAGTCTGCCTATTGATGCTACAGGTTTAAAATCCCGAGAAGCTAAGAATTGGCCTTTTTCAAATATGTAAGGTGGCTTTCTCTGTTGCCTGCAGGCTTCACATTTTAAGAAGCAACTTTCCCTCTCTAATGGCTAATTCTGATGAGGTGATCACACAATCTGGTGATGATAGCTATTGAAACGCCTGTAATGTAAAATTAAATGGGTCATTCTCTGTATTTCAGTGATAGACATAAAATATCATAAAAGTTGGGCGACTGCAGCTGGAAATTACTTTTTTTACCTTTTGCCACTGAAGTGAATATAATCAATGTACAACAGAGGATAAAAGGGTTTAGCATGTACGTTTGGATCATGGGGACAACTCCTCTGTATGAAGTTAAGACACTTAACTTTTAATGTTGATTGCTTGAAAAAGCCTCTCCAGAGGAGTTTTCCATTCCCTAGAAACAAGGCCAGGATAAACATTCCATAAATAAAGGAGGGGACACTTAGTGGAACTTGAAGTGATCAGAAGAGATGTGAAAGATGGCCCTGGGTTTCAGGTACTGCATTTCAACTCCAGATAGCTGGCTTCACTTGCAAGCTCCCACAGGCTTCCTGTGACCACAGAGCAATTACCTGGGGCTGCGCTTCCCATTTATAAACCAAAGGAACAAAGCCGTTTTAATGCACTTTTACAAGCCCCTGTTTACTACAATCTCAGCAGCAAAAGATCATTTTTTTCCTCTTGCTATCAGAGGGAACCTGCTTGAAGAACAACTTGGATACAGCAGCCGTATTTTATCTGATTTTTTCTTAATTTAACATGCAGGTTTTTTAGCATTTTACTAATTTCTTTTAAAATTGTAATTTAAATATGGACTAAATGAGGCCATTTCTATCTCCACTGGTCCTTCATAGACACCATGGGAACCCAGCCAAACAGGCAAAACCACACCACAGCTCAAAAAGAGTGGACTGCTGTCATACCTGGTCACGGTGATGGGCCAGGGATGAACCTCATCTACATATTAATATAAAGCATATTAATGCAAGATTCAGCATATGGAAAAGCTTTTCTCTAAAGTCTGCAATTCCCAGGCAGGAAGGAGGGCTTTACCTTTAAAAAGCAACCTTTGCTTTTTGATCAGTAGGATCAGCTCCTGTGGGCTTTGTTTGGGGTGAGGGGGACTTTGGTGGCTTGGGGCAGGGGGAGGCAGCCCTAGTGTGATGTTGGCTGGAATCAGGGAACACGATCTCCTGGGATCATCTGGCCTTGAATAAACCCTAAATAAATCGGGATAGTGGCATCCCCATGGGCAATGCACCTGGGCCAGAGGGTATCTGTTAGGGAAGCGTCTCTGTCCTGTCAGCAGGTTGGGGAGCAGGGCAGAGACAGCCTTTTGGCTCTGGACTAAGGGTGTACTCACTTGGCAACAGCTCAATTCAGCGCTGTTTTCTTTACTTTACATTACCTATGACCTAACAGCCTTTACAGGCAACATAAACTCTCTGGATGTAGTGCAGCGCTGAAGGAGCAGAGCTGTGAAAGAAGGCATTTGATGAAGAGGGCGAATAATTCTCACTGTATTTTTGGATGTTACCCCAGAATCGCTCCTAAGTACCCATTAGTAGTTGGACTTTCCTAGTTATGCTTCCAAAAAACATCTTCCAGGGCCCTTTAATTGAGAAGGAATCGCCTTCATGTGCCTTCAGCCTGCACCATGATGTGAACAAAAGCATGGTAAGCAAGGACCATAAAAGCGTTCGCTTCCAAAATGCATGCACACTCCAGAGTAAAATGCTGATGTCGACGTGCCCCCAGGCACCTTGATGGAGGATGCGGTGGTCCTTAAACCTAGAGCACTTCCCTTAGAGTGGAATTCAATTGCCTAAATATAGCTATGATGCAGGACTTTGGGGAGACCTGCGCTCTCCTCGGGTAGGACCAGGAGGCCAGACTGCGGCACCTAAAATGACATTAGGTGCCTACACTGAAGCAGCTGAACCCTATCCTCTATGGCCAGTGTCCCAGTGCACCTCCAGGTCACCCAGAGGGGACCAGGCTGCATTGCTGCTTGTGCTATCACATCCCATGGGAGCCAGGTCAGGCTGCTGCAGCTGGGTGGCTTGAGAGGCAGCCGGTGGGGAGACCCCCAGAGATTTGGAGGGGGCTTCTAACGGTGCGCCATGATGGTATCTAGTTCAAATGGGACAGTTCTTCGTAGATCTGAGGCAGTGACTTGCAAAAAGTTTATTGCAGTGAAAATCCTGTTAAAGTGAACATTTATCCGAGTCCCTCGGGGGTTTGCTACATAGAGAAGTTAGATTACCATCTCCTTTTTCCTGTCATCTATTTAGACTATACACAATCTGTGGAGCACGTATCAGCTTTTCCTCTGTGTTCCGTACTGTGAGGCTCAGGTCTCTGCTGAGCCCCTAGCTATGATTGTGATTACAGGAGTTTGGGGCAAAGGGTGGCTTGTGGTGTTAAGTCAGAGACCACAAATAATACAAACAAGATGCCAAGTGAGGTCTGGTTTAAATTCTTGGATAATGCTTCCTCGTGGCTAATTTAGAAGGACTAAGGCTTAGAGTTTCTGTGGTCAGTTCTACCACTGTGATCTGGTAACAAATCTGTCCTTGCAGAGGCAGAAAAAAAAAGTCACAGCATCATGTCCTCTTTCGCAAGCCAGATCCTGGGGTGCTTATTTAGAAAAACCTCCTGTTGACTCCTGTCGTATGAATGCACAACATCCGCAGGAATGTAACCCAGAAATGAGACCCAATAAATGCTGCTCCTTCAGCCATCAATCTGCTTCACATCATGTTGTTCTCTCAACTGTTAATCCAGATGTTATTTACATCAGTACAGTAACATTAAACGCTTGTACAAGCAGTATTAATAACATCAATAACAATACTAAACATAAATAGCGGCAGCACTGATAGTAATACTTCCAAAGCAGCTTGTAATTGTAACAACCTGTCATTCCTTTGCTAACTCGTGCTGACTCAAGATTAAATTGCTCTATGTGTGGAAAGCAACATGCAAAAGAGCCCATCTGTGCCAAGACTGTTTTCCTCCCTTTGTATTTTTGTTTGTTTGCTTACACCGACTAGCTGAGAAAATGTCACCATGCTTTACCCTCTTTATTGTTACCATGTTTCTGACTGGCATCGTTCACAGTCCTTGGAAATGGAGAATGGAAATGGAGTAACCATGAGTCCTTCTTAGTGAGCGGAGTCTGACTGCTGGTGAAACTGCGTTGACTTTGGTGGGTTGACTCCTGATTTATGGCAATGCAATCTGACCTCCCTGGTCAATTATTTAAAAACAAAAAAAGTGTAAGGGTTGTCAAAGTATCCTCTGGCTATGGTTTGCTGGTTTGGTTTTGAGCGGTTTCTGGCAACTTCAAAATATCCAAAGCAGCCAAATTTCCCTAAAATGGCTCTTGTCTAGAACAAATGTGACCCGTTCCTGCTCCTGGGTGTGAAAGGAGTCTCACAAGAAAAGAATTGAGTCTTCTGAAGTGCAACACATCAAAAGCGGCTGTGGGTTTTATGAATTCCTCAGCTTTGTAAAAGGATTGTCTCCTAAGAGAACACAGGTAGGCTTTCAGCTCCCAAAATTATATTTTTTTTTTTCCTTCAGTGCAGTATGGCAATGTTTCTCATTCTTAATTAAATGGATATGTTTTCATGTGTTAAGAACATACGGAAAGCAGAGTTTTCCTGCATTCTTTGTAGAATTTTCTGCACGGCCACATTTGTTATAAAGCAAGAAAAGAATAATTCCTATAAGATAGGAATTTGATATGCCTTTTGCTGGCTATATGGCTTATCACAGATTGGGGAATATATCTGCATGCCTTCATTGTACTATGGATCAAGCCTTAGGTCATTAAGTAGTTGAATAGTTCCCACTCTGAGATGTAACTATGATAATAGAAGGACTGAAGTATAACATGTATTGAAGAAGATCTGAGAAAACTTCCTGAGTTTAATGCAGATGCAACCAAGGTGTTTTATAGGTTTCTTTTTAAATCACTGTTATTTAAATGTATTAGCTTGGACTCTATCCTAAGTGAATAGCTCTGCTAGACTGTATTCCTTGCCCCATGTATCTCATCACCCATTCTCCCACGGATTTCAAAGGGAGCCAAGCACCTTAGGACCCATATCCACAGCAGTTTTGGGGTAGGACAGGTCTTTTACACTTGCATTCATGACCTGATGAATGGAGCAAGGGGACGGTCGCTGTAGGAGTTTCGCAGTGTGGTCATCTGTCCTTCTGCTCCCCATAAAATGGGGACAACACTGTTTAGCTGCAGAAAAGAGACACTGTGAAACACAGATCACTGACAGCTGGTCTCTGACAAACCCTGTAGCTGCAATTTCAGATGTCATTGTGCTTGAGTGTCTCCCCTGTCCAGGGAAAGTGGATTTGTGCTGGGACGCCTGTGTGTGAACCAAAGCAGCAGAGGCAAGGACAGGCAGCCTGTGGAGGGCTCATCATTACCTGTGGAGCAGCAGGGTGGATGTTTTTTGAATCACCACAGCAAAATTCAATAGGGAATGTCACCCATTGTCCTTCACTAAATAATATTAAATGCCTAAAGCCTGTCTACAGAAAAGCACTAAATAAGGAAAAAGTCATATTTGCATGTCCCCTTTTCTGACAGCCTCACATTGAAAACCACTGCTGAAGTCACTGTTAGCTCCTGTCTCTTGAGTTTTCCGTTTGATTGTGTCATATAAGTTATAAACAGAATTGTAAAATGAACAGTAAAAAGCCCAGCCCAGGATACTATCTTTAAAGAATTTAAACTATTGCAGTTTCATAGGCTCTGGTGATGCTGAGTTTAAATTGCTGGCTGGATCCTTGACAGTTTGCCCAGGGGTTGGCCTCTCCATCCTGTTGTTGCTCCCTACCCCTTGTCTTAGCGTGTTTTCAGGCAACTGGTGGAGAAACGTCTCCATATGTCTCAGAACAAATGAACAATTTTGTAAGTGGATGTTGCTTTGAGGTGTCGGAGTCAAAGGTGTTCATCTGGCCTGGGTTATAGAAGAGGTCAAATGAAAGGATCATTGTAAGGATGCCTTCTGGCCCTTAAAAAAAGCTGTTAGCACATGGATTTTTGGCAACTTGGAAGATTTTGCACAACGTTTGCCATAATAAGAACTGCAATAAAACTTCACTTTGAACTTTAAGAACCTTGAAAAAAAAAAGGAAATGGAAAGTCAAAAACTTAAATGTAGTCTTGGCATGAGTGGTTGTACCTTGTCACAACTCTAGCTGTCTGTAAATGCACCTCTGGAAATCTTTTTCTAAAGAAATGAATTACCTAGGCTTGGGAGGGCTCTTCAGAAAATGAAATAGGAGTTTCAAAAGGCAGAGGGAGACCCTCCGTTGTATCATGAACTATATTTTAACTGTGCTTGACAAGTACGGTTTAGATATGTAGCCAAAGATTCAAATGTTTACTCAAATCTTATCTGACCTACAGAAATCTCTGAGTATGCCAAATTAGGCTGCAATTTTGTGATAACAAGATTCTTCAGGAAAATTACAGTATTTCTGATGGGTCCTAAAATAACGGCAGCGTAATCTGCTGCAACGTATTCAGCCCACTCTCTTCTGATCATGAAGGGATTGCAGAAGAAAAGTATGGAAATAGAAAATGTTGATTTCTTTTTTTTTTTTTTTCCTTAAAGAAAATCTCCAGCTGTGGAATATATTGTATTTTCACTTCTCAGTTCCAGAAGGTTTTGTTTCCCTCCTGACAGTTGTGGCCAATTTCACCCCAGATAGAGGTGGTGCCAGTATCTCTTTTGCCAAGAATTCAGCCCGTCCAAATTGCTGTGTGTTTTCCGTGGGATAAAAGCACAGGCACAAGCTCACACGTCACCTGTGATGTGGCTGCCTTTTCCTGATCCCTACATCCCAGTTTATTCTGTGATTTAGCCTATTTCATTGGCACCCTAGCTTATACCAGAGGGGGTGGAGTTTTAGGGGCATTTAGCAATCCCAACATGCAATTTGGCACCTGAAATATTTCTGAAAATATTTCTGAAATATTTGGTGCCTCATTGCCTTTGAAACCTGAGCCCATCTACCTAAGCTCATCTTTTAAAATGGGATGTAGGTGGCCGTAGCCTCTGAGACTCGTACCCAGAAACCCCGGCCACGGGACTTTACCTTACACGTCTCCATCAAAGCAGTCCCCCTCCCCACTGAACACCACTTAAACATTAATGACACAGTTCCCATCTGGG